>NC_134886.1:5160567-5180567 GCF_041734735.1 Babylonia areolata
GTTTTTCTTCAGTAAGGAAACAACAGCAACAACAAGGAAAGGCGTACACGAGTGTGGTGGATGTGTGTGTATAGACTTGGGGGATGGGGGAACATAACGACTGCCAGGATATAATAGAAGAAAACCAGCATTTGTTGCTTTGGAAAAAAAAAAAAAAACCGGGAGGCGGAGGTTTGTAATGGGCATGGGGAGGAGCATTAGGTGGGTAGGTGCTATGAGGGGGGTGGGGGTTGGGGGGGGGGGGGGGGTCTCGTATAATGGAGCGTTTCAGTCTGCGCAGATGAACGAGCTTTGCCACGTGCGTACGCTTCTACAAGCAGAAATTAATTCCCCCGACATTCATTTGTTTGTTGTTGTTGTTGTTGTTGTTGTTTTTTCCAGAGCGACTACGCATGCGACAGCGGGTGATTTTCCTATCCTAACTTGTCCCTGTCCTCCGTGCAGGAAAACGGCGAACAAAGCATAAAACACTGACAGGAGAAGAAGAAGAAGAAGAAGAAGGAGTAGTAGTAGTAGTAGAAGGAAAAAAGGAAAAGAAAAACCAAAACTCTAAACATGCTCGGGGGACGAAACGTTGCCCTTCCCGTCCTCTCCATATGTCAGGCCGCCGCTACAGCCAAACGAATGGGGCGCGGACGTTTGTTGTGGCATTCGCTCGCAGCAACACATGGTTGGATGTCAGGAAGAGATAACAGAACGGGCAGATACACATACATACATACATACACTCACACGCACGCACGCGTGCGAGCACGCACGCACGCACGCACGCACGCACACACACACGCACACTCATACGGTCCACACACGTACACGCAAGCATGAAAACGCTCACTCATACACACACACTTCACACCACACACACACACACACACACACACACACACACACGGTTTAGGCAAGGAGAGGGCGACGAGGGAGGGTTGTGGGGGAGAGGGTGCACTTTGACAGAAGGGGGAGTGGAGGGGAGTTGAGAAATGGGGGGTTGGGGAGGGGAAGGGGGAATTTCTTTCACTTGGCATTGACAAATATTGCTTCAGATGGGGAATAGGTTGTCTCTCTCGCATTGCTTGATCGCCGTTACGTGTGTGTCATAACGTGCTGGTTTACCTCTATACTGTTGTAAGGGTTAAAAAAACCAAGGGAAAAAAAGGGGTCTGCAAGGATGGCGAGAGAATTGTGGCTGTTTGTATCGTCAGACAGGGGGTTGGGTTGCATGAGCGATCTTTGCAGCGTCACTATTTTAGCTCTGCGTGAATGTTTTTTTTTTGTTTTTGTTGTTGTTTTTCCCCCAAAGTCTCTATTCTAATTCTGTGGACTTGAGAACGTTGACTTAGAATACAGCTCCCCACCAAAAAAAAAAAAAAAAAAAGAAAGAAAAAAAAAAGATGAATAAAGAAACTGAACAGACGAGTAAACACGTGAAATATACATTTGATAGAGACAATTGAAGGCAAATGGTTGGAACAAAAAAAACCATGAACAAAAAATCTGATCCACCGTTTAGCAAACGTAATGGAAACTACAGACGCTTGTATGCTCACCCAAGTGTGCTCCCCTATCGCCGCCCCTCCCCCCTCCCCCATACACACACACACACACTCTCTCTCTCTCTCTCTCTCTCTCTCCCTTTCTCCAGCCCCACTTTCTGTCTGTCCCTTGTCCCCCTGTCTGTCTCAGTCTCTCTCTCTCTCTGTCTCTCTCTCACCATGTTCCACTTCCTCTCGTGTCTCTCTTGCCTGACCATCACTTCCGAACTGGCCGTCACTTAGTGACGGTACGGTGTGGTGGTGGTGGTTGTGTGTGTGTGTGTGTGTGTGTTTGGGGGTGGGGGGGTATGGTGAGTGTGGGGGGCGACCAGATGATTGTGAAGCCCCCTCCCCACCACAACCCCCATCCCCATATGGAAATGTAAAAGCTTGGCAGACCTCGCTGGGGACCCCTTAAAACAGTCCCCATCCCTCCCCCCCCCCCCCCCATCCTCCTCCGATAGGCTTCAGCTCCTCCCAAGCCAGGCTGAGAAGGGGGGGGTGGGTGGGAGGGGATTGGAGCAGACGGAGGGGGGGGGGAGGGTGTGTGGTGGGTGGCGGGGAGGAGGAAGACCATGTTAAGAAGCGAAAGACGCGGACCTCACCACGCCACCACACACCAGGGTATCAGACATATCGACCTGCTTGTCACAGACATTTGTCATCGATTGGGTTTCGGGAGGGGCGGGGAGGGGGCCTGGGGGGGTGGGGTGGGGGGGTCATGAGAGAGACAGAGAGGATCAGGAGTGGAGGAGGGCTTTTTTTTTTTTTTTTTTTTTTTTTTTTTAAACCACCCCGTCTGGCGCGCTCCAGCTGAGCGTGAACTTCCGCTTGATTCATGCTTCCGAATCCCCTCCCCCCCCCCTCCCCTCCATCTGAAATTGTCCACCCCCTTCCACCACCACCACCACCATCACCATCCCCAGCTTCTCACGTCTCGTCTACACCCCCACCATCCTACTACCCCCTCCGCCCTCCAACACCCCCACACAGCCCTGCCATTTATACTCTCTCCCCTTTGAATCCGTTCTTTAATGTCTGTCAACCATTGCCCACTACTACTACTACCCACTTCTCTCTTCTCCTCCTTCTCCTTCTCCTTCTCCATCAGTCCTCCCCGCATCCACCCCCTCCTCCCTCCTCCGTGCCCTTCTGCCCTCTTCCCGTGTTCCGGCACGTGCAGCTTTCAGGCTCAGAGTCTCTCTCTGTCTCTGTCTGTCTGTCTCTCTGCCCCTCTCTCTCTCTCTCTTTCTCTCCCGTACCTTTCCTCTCTCTCTCTCTCTGTCTCATTATCCGTCGCTCCCCCCCCCTCTCTCTCTCTCCCCTCCCTCCCTCCCTGTATTTCTCTCTCTCTCTTTCCCTCCCTCCCCCTCTTTCTTTCTCTCTTCCTTCCCCCACCTTCTCTCTCTTTCTCTTTCTTTCTCTCCCTCCCTCCCCCCTCTTTTTTTCTCTCTTCCTTCCTTCCCCAACTCTCTCTCTTTCCCTCCCTCCCTCCCCCCTCTTTCTCTCTCTCTCTCCCTCCCCCTCCCCTCTCTCTTTCTTTCTCTTTCTCTCAGTGCCTGCCGGAAGAGGGGCGATGGGCAGTGGAGTGATCATCAGGGACTTGTCTTGAGGAGGTCCGCCGCTTGAGTCCTCTCGCCACTTCCCCCCCCCCACCCCTCCCCAACCCCCCCGCCACTCGCCAGCCCCATGTTGTGTGACGGTCACTGGCTCAGAACAAGGGGACAGGGGCACGACCGTCACGTCTACTGCTGATGCCGCGGCATGCGCTGGGTGCAGGGCTGATGATGATGCTGGTGGTGGTGGTGATAGTTCCACCCTTTTTTCTTCCCGAAACGAGAAGGGGGGGGGGGGTTAAGGCCGTCTTGTGGGGGGTTGGGTTGGGGGGGGGGGGGGGGGGGGTTCTGTGCCTGCCTGAAAGGTTCTGAGAACACAGACATGCGGTCGTTAAAACTTTGTTGGAACTTTGTGTTGGAAGTGACATGAAAACTGTATCTGACTTTTTTTGTGGGGGGTTTAAAATGAAAAAGGAAAAAAAAAAAGTGCAGTGAAAGTCCTGACACAGTCGGTCTGTGTATGGGGAGGGGGGGGGGGGGGGGGGCAAGGTCGGCAAGTCCGAGGAATTTGCACGAGTTTTGATGTGTTGTTATAGAACCTATAGCACACAGATTATCTACAGGGGGGGCCATCACGACAGCGTCTTTTATTGACAGACGGTAGACAATCTAGAAATGTCTGGGGTGATGTTCGGGTTTACCACGAACCGAGGGGAACTTTTGGAAACAGTATATGGGAAGGAGGGTTTGTGTGAGTGTACGGAGGGCATGGAAAGGGAGAAAAAAGAAGTGGGTGGAAAAGGAAGTGGGCGGAAGGGGGACAAACGGAAAAGACGTCAGAACTCTTGGTTGCCAAAAAATTCATTGGATTGGTGTTTTTTTTTAACTAATCAACTGAACTAGACGATTTACAGCTTAATTGATTGTTTATGTTCACTTCTGAAGGAGGGGTGGAAGTAATGGTAAAGCGAGCAGCAAAGGAAAAAGGGAAAGACATAAAATAACCACCTTGGAATAAGGACAGGTTTTGTCTTGAGAGAAGGGAGAATGTTTAAGCTGTGCCGACGACAGCAGTTGTTTGCCCTGTCCCAACCACACAGACCTTATTTGTGAGAGAGATTATCCTTGACATCCCCGCACCTTCCATAGTTCCTAGTTCTTGTTTGAACGGGGCCGGTTGGGTGTCCAAATTCTAAATCAGTTTTGGTGTCAGCTGTTCCGTTTGTGTCTTCTTGAGACTATCGCTGCCATTGTCAGGGTGGGAATTCCAACTAGGAACAGTTGGGTCTGAAATCCGAATGGATTTCTGCCTTCTTTTTCTTTCCTTCGTCTACTTCAGATCCTAATAGTTTCTCCCCCACACGTTTCTTTGTGAGCCTTAATGGTGTCCTCCCCCCCCCCCCTCCCGCCAACATCCTGTATTTAAATCCCCTCTAAAAAGGGATTTCACCTCGGCCTTCTGTTCGGGGTCCGGCCCCTGAGGGCTGCAGCTGGGGTGTACTCTCATCGCTTTTTAATCGTCTCGCTTCGATCCCTCAAACATGGGCTGCGTCTCTCCCTCTCTCTCTCTCCCTCTCCTGGTCGCTCGCTCTCTCGTTCGATTGCCAGCTCGTTCGCTCGTTCCTCTCGCCCTGATTACGGGGCCTGGAAATAGAAGAGTTGTGTCGCCTGATCGAATTTCGGGCCATTCCATTTTTCTTCAGAAGCAGGAACATCTGAACCGGTACTTGGGCTAAATTGGTATCGACCACAATTCCTTGTCCACCACAACAAAGGTTCTCTCTCTCTCTCTCTCTCTCTCTCTCTCTCTCTCTCTCTCTCTCTTCTCCACACTCACTCTCACCATCGCAGAGATCGGTGTGAAACGATATCGTTGTAAACGGGACCGTCCTTTGTATGTGGACCGAGCTGTCTAAACGTTCGCTTCTCTGTGTTCTGTTAGCAAGGCACATTCTATTTTTTTTTTGGAGAACTATTCGTTTTCAACAGCTCTAGCTCGGGGATGGCATTTGGTGATCGGCAAGCAGAACACGAATGTGGGAGTAAGGGTTCAGACCGAGTTTTGCTTTCGATAGCTCAGATGTTGTTTGGAAAAGGAGGGGGAGGGGGGGGGAACACCCGACTAAAGAGCGAATGTTTGCTGATGGTATTTTATGTCTATCCTCTAACTGTGATGATTGCATGACCGTGATTATCTGTGTGCGATTTGCTTCGGGTTAGCATTGAATCTGTTGATGTACTTTATGTATAATTATGTGTTGGATAAGTGTTGTTCTCGTGCATTGTTAATGTGTTTCCACACCGTGAATTAGTTTATCATATGAGTATTCAGTGTTCTGTTGATACCAGGATTGTGACCTGCAAAATGTGGAACCGGTTCAAAGCTGGACGGACGTCCATCCCAAAGGGGGGGGGGAAAGCCGTTCAGAGACATGGGTCTGTGATGTGTAGCCAGTCGGCTCCTTGTTAGTCCATGTCATGAAATCAGAAACCGCACTCACCACAGCGTTGTTCTCAGCGGTTTCAGGCCCCCACCCCCCATCCCACCCCACCCACACCACCACACCCCCTGACCTTTCCTTTGTCTGTTGGTGCCCGGTCACATGATCGGACTTCAGAGGCCACCTTCATTTTTTGCAGTGTAACTTCGGAATGGTTGGAGCAGATGAAAGGACGCCTTGTTTCTTCTCCGTGGTAATATTTTATCCAACCCGTGCTTCCCTGGCGGTGTGCTATCTGTAGCAGCGTTAATGTCCTCACGTGCAGGAGAATGAAGGGAGCGGGAACGACCTGCGGGTTTGGCGCCTTGTTGAGGCAGGTGCTTGAAGAAGAGACGAGTGACACAAGACGGAGCGTGGCACGCGCGCACACACACACACACACACACACACACACACACAGGCTGATGTCTGTCATGTCTGGTCTCATGCCCATGAAGACAATGGGATGACACGGGGCCCCTGTGAAACGAGACCTGACTGGCTTGTTGACTGCAATTTGGGCCAACAAAGAACAGCAGATCGTGCAAGTGTGCATGTGGGAGAAGAGAGAGAGAAAGAGAGAGCATGGGGCACTTTTGATGTGTCTTGAGTTGGCTTCCCGCCCTCACTTCTAAAGTTTAGAGCCACCACCGCTCTTTCTCTTTCTTCGGCTCGCACTTTGTCTCCTCCCCCCCCCCCCCCACCTCTCCCCGCCAACCCCAACCCCGTCTCTCACCCCTCTCTCTCTGTCTGTTGGTTCCAGTGTTGATGATGACACGGAGTGGGGATCCTCCCCAGTAGTGTGCTTGTTATCGCAGGCCCTGGTTCCCTCTTTTGGGTCCTTTTGATGGTCGTGTTGTGTGTTTGCTTCCGAGTTCCTGGCGCGGAGAGAGAGAGAGAGAGAGAGGGAGAGAGAGAGAGAGACGCCGCATCTGGGGGCCCAGTGTGTTTTCTTTTCCCTGTACCCTTTCCTAGACCCCGGGCACACGTTCCCCACCTGGGCCAGTGTCAGGGGATCAGTGTATAGACAACAGCTGCAGTGTCAGCTGATGCCGCTGTTGTTGCTGGGGTCTCTTTGGAGGTTCTGTTTTCTTCTACTTCTTCTTCTTTTTTCTTTTTCCTCCCCCTAAATAAGCCCCCAGGGAGAGTGCTAACAGCGCGTTATTTGGGAGTGCCCCAGACCTGGGTTTATTATTTATCACTGTTCTTCTTCCAGAATCAGTTCAGAGACTGTGAAGGGTTTTTTTTTTATATTTAATGATACCATGCAGAAATACTTGTTCCTGTTTGAAAAGTACATCCATGCAACCGTTTACAAAAATATCTACTTTAGCCAGTGCATGCATTGATATTATGTGTATATACAAATGATGCATGCCCGCAAATACATACTGTTGAGGATAGTTTGTCCACACTGAGAGAAGGCATCTTTCTTATGAGGGTAGAATGATTCGACATAGCCAGATCCCCGTTCTTACTTCCTCCTTTTTTTGTAGGCTCTCAAGAGTCGACAACTCTGGATCACCGTCATGTTGATCACTACACCACCAGTCCAGGTGGTTGAGGCATTGTCGATGCTCCGTCGATGCTCCATCCTTTAGCAAAAAACACTGGAGTCTGCTTCCCGTCATAAGGTTTCCTTTATCCTCGCACATACCGCGATGTCACACATAGGACTATCAAGCTTGCGATATGGCTTGAACTGTCATGACTCCTCTTTTTAAAACCTATCTTTTAACACTCTCAGCTTCCTTGTTCTCCAACACCACCCATGTCAGTTCATTCTGGGAGGGGGAGAGTGTGTGTGGGGGGTGGGGAGGGTGAGGGTTTTTGAGAAAGAGTGGTCATGAATGTTTTAGGTAACTTGTAATAGTTTTCTTTCATGTAAAGCACCCTGAGCTCTTAGAGAGAAAGGGCGCTATATAAATGTACATTAGTAGTAGTAGTAGTAGTAGTAGTAGTAGTAGTAGTAGTGGTATGACCCATTGCACCGAACGGTCTCGAAAGGTGCACAGCTCCTCGTCTCCCTAAGTTAAAACAGTAGGGGGGCGATCCGGGGTGTTTGGTCGCAAAGGCCAGTTGGGCAAATCTGTAGTGGGTCCCAGTACCAGATACCCTCAAGGTTTTTTTGTTTTTTTTTTCTACGCCTTTTTTGTGTTCCCGTTCTATTGGCAGAGCTGTTGCATCCGATACAGGCAATGTGATCCTGGAGATGAGGTCACGGGTGTAGCTGTGACGTGTCACACCCACCCGCCTCTTGGGCCTGAACTTTGCTTTCTCCCGGGGCTGTAAGTGGCCCACTTCAGTCAGTCAACTGGGCGTGCACATCAGTGCTTTGGTTTGACAGACAGACGGGGTGTATGTGTGGTTTGGGTGCTGATCATCCTGGTCTGGAATCGCCGGCGACGGCAGGATGGTTCTTGATAAGAATTTTCCTTAAATATATTCTGATGTTGATGGAATTGCCGCTTGTAAAGCACTCCTCTGTTTCGTGTGAGGACTAAATGGATATGAAGAAAGGGCGTGGAGGGTTGGTGCTGAATTGTACATTTATAAGGTTTCTTATCTTCTTTTTTTTTTAATCTCATGTTCTCGGTAACCATGACACTGGAAGGACCATCAATCAGCATTTTCAATGTTGGTAACCTATGTCGAAATTTGTCCGAACGCAGTGACGCCTCCTTGAGCTACTGAAACTGAAACTATGTCGAAGCTCTCTTCTTTTTTTTAAACAAGAAAGAAAACAGAATAACTGTTTACTTTGGAAACAGGAAATGTTGGAAAGTTGTATCCTTCACATGACTGTAAAGACAGCTGACACAGGGCACCAGCACAGGAAGGACTCTGGCCTGTTACAGCACTGCGGCCGCTGCACTCAAGTCTTTGGTTCTTGCTGATGGCATTGGCAGAGAACCGGGCTCGACTGGTGCAGAACGTGCAGCGCAAACGACGTTTGTCAAGCTTGCTCAGTAGTATAGAGGTGACCGGGGTACGTGTGACAACAGTCCTCTCCCCTGTGTGCAGATGGCTCTGATCTACTTCGTCTTCCATGGAGTGTCCCACGTGGCTTTTCTCAACTTCCTGTTTCTGGTTGTTTTGTTTTGTTTTCTTCTGTTTTTTTTTTTTTTTTCTCCCCTCTCCGACGAAATAATAAATAAATAAGGCTTGTGAAATTGTGCAAGCGAGTGTGCCTTCTGTGGGTAGGACACCTTAGCGGCGGCAGCTGAGGAAAAGACAGATGGTGTTTGCGGCTTGCCAGGCGGTGTTAGTGTTCGGTTCCTTGGTTGTCGTGTTTTTTTCATCAAGGAACACCTCCCCCCCCACCCCCCCCCTGTTGGCGGTGGTGACGAGGACACAGGTCTGTCCACTGCGCTGGCGGTCAAATCTGCCGGCTCCCAGACTGACCACACCCTGGTCGAGAGCTTCGGCTGTTGGGCAGTCTCGAGTCTTTTTTTTTTTTTTTTTTTCTTTCCACAATGATGACGACTCTCTGTTTGTTTGGTGTGTGTGTGTGTGTGTGTGTTGGGTAGGGGGGGCGCGTGTGGACGTGTGTATGTTTGTGCAATACTTTATTTCCAGCACTTGGTTTGCATGTGAGTGTGTTGTGTATGTGTGTGTGTGTGTGCGTGTCTGTCTGTTTCAAGTGTGTGGATGTGTATGAGGGAGTGAGAGGGAGGAGGGGGGGGGGGGGGGAGGGTCGTGTGCGAGCTCGCCCCAACCTACAAAACGTACGGAACCATGCACCAAGCACCAGCGCATTTCCACAGGTGCAAAAACAACAGCCGGAATATTTCCTCCCCTGAAGTATTATGTTTGTTTTCCGTTACCTCTCGCCTGCCATAGCGCATGCCTGAAAGCCGAGATGGCGACAGGAGCATCGTATATGATGATGGCGCTGCGCGTTCCCCCCCCCCCCCCCCCCCCCCCCCCCCCCCCCACACACACACACACGCGCCACTCCCCATCACTGCTCTGGCAGCAAAAGAGATCTGGCAGTGGATGACAGCGCCAGACAACAACGGGGCAGGATCTTCCTCCTCCTCCTCCTCCTCCTCCTCACCCTGAGGTACCTACTACCGCTCCAGATTCGTTTCGTCCGGGGTGGGGAACGTTTCGTCGGGGATGGGTTCCACAATGCGGTGTTGTTCTCGGAGCGCCCAGATAGCGCTCGTGTTGACAAGGCTAAGGTAATGGAACGGTGCTGTGTTGAGGGGGGAAAGGGGGGGGTGGATTTTTTGGGGGGAGTCGGGGGGGGGGGGAGAAACAATGGGGGTCGGGACTCGACAGAGTCTGAGGGCTGCCAGTTTTGGTGGAAGGCGGGGGAGGGGGGGGGAGGAGGGTTGGTGGTGTGGGGTGGGGATGATTGCAAAAACGTCCCTCCCCCGATATGTTTCTGGCATGCAGTTTTTCCGAGCGGCGTGGCGCTGTCGGGCATACCTCGTGAAATTGAAAACAGTCGATTCTGGCGTGCACGTTAGGTGGGTGGGTGGGTGGGTGGGGGGGGGTTGGTGGGTGGCTGCGGGAGGTAGGTGGAGTGGGTGGGTGGAAGGGGGGAGGGGTTATGCCAGAATGCCGTCGTCCTACCAAAGTGGCAAGCGTGAGACATGGTTTGCTGTCTGAAAGTGACTGCTTTCTGTGTCTGTCTCTCTCTCTCTCTCTCTCTCTCTCTAGCTCTCTCTCTCTCTCTCTCTCACACACACACACACACACGCACACACACACACACACACACACACACACACACACAACGACGTGGGCTTGTTCGTGTGAATGCATGCATTCTAACAGCATGTACGTGTACACACGTATGCTCGGCCATCCATCTATTTTTTCCGCTTTTACTTTTTTGACACAAACAATCCGTATACAGCACTCTATGGTCCGTGATGTTAGAGGCAGCTCATCCCTTGAGACGCTGGGCTTCACAGGCCTTGTAAAGCATCGGTGGAAGTCGGCATGTTTTATTTCATTTTGAATAGCGTGGCTCTGTCGTTTTCGTGTGTGTGTGTGAGAACGCGCGCGCGTACGTGCGTGCGCACATATTTGTGTGTGTGAGAGAGAGAGAGAGAGAAAGAGCTCGTGTGTCTACTCGACTGCCCGCAAGCCTCCCCCCCCCCCCGCCCAACCCCCTCCTCACTTCTTCCTCCATATCCCCCTTGTAATGACAGATCCGTAATAACAAAGAGATGCATTCTCTCTGCAAAACGGATCGGAATCATTGCCTGCACCTCCTCCTCCTCCACCTCCACCTCCTCCTCCCACCCCCACCTCCCGCTTCCTCTCCCCCCTCAACAACAGCAAGTGCTCGCCCCACAACAACAACAACGGCAGCAGCAGCAGCGCACAGCGGTGTGAGTGGGTCTGGCCAAATGACTGGGATTACAACAAAACAAGAAGCAATGATGAATGATACATGCTCCCCTCTTTGTCATTTGTCGCTGACAGAACATTACACCCACACATCCCCCCTCACCCCCCCACCCCCAGATTCATTCTCCCTCTGTGTGTGTGTGTGTGTGTGTGTGTGTCCTGGAATTATTCTATTCTACATTGGTGTGTCAGCAGACACCAGAAAATAACATTAGAGCCGCCAGTTGGCAGCGATCGAAGCCAGGTTATTCTTCTCTTGTCTTTTGTTTTTGCCTTTTGTTGTTTATGTGTTGTTGTTGTTGTTGTTGTTTTATTGTATTATTTATTTATTTATTTATTTGTTTGTTTATTTGTGGTACAGCGACTGGGGTGAGGAGGAGAGAAAGAGAATAGTGCATGTAGCTGGAGAGTGTAGGGAGCTGAGGGGGTACGTTTGGAAAGGGTACCCAGCTGGATCCGACCGGGTGGGAACTTCCGGGTTGGCTTTCCGTCGCTGTTCCGCTTCGTATCGAATGAGGCTGGCGTTACGAGATGCAGATGTGTGTGTGTGTGTGTGTGTGTGTGTGTGTGTGCGTGTGTGTGTGTTTGGGGATGGGGGGTGGGGGAGAGACAGGAGGAAAGAGGAGGGGGGTTGCGTGTATATATATATTTTTATTATTTTTTTATTTTATGTTTTGGAAGTTAGCTTTTTCCTCTTGCGTCGGCGCTTCTGCTTCTTGTCAACTGGCCGTGGGATGGGAGAGGGGGAGGGGAAGGGTGGCGGGGGAAAGGGGGAGGAGGGTGCCGTGTTGGGTGGGTGGGTTAAGAAACGGTGAGCTTCGCTTGTGTGTGTGTGTGTGTGCGTGCGCGCGCGCATCTCTAATGTGTGCATCTCTTGTGTGTGTGTGTGTGTGTGTGTGTCCCCTGTCACACCCGTGTATTACATGTGCAATCACCTGTATTTTGGACGGACGATCCGCATTGATTGATAGCCAAGGGACAGATAGAAAGCTCAGCCATAAAGATGACTGTATAGAATAGGTGATCACATATTTCACGCAACATAAACTGAACATGTAATTGTATAAATTAGAGAGAGAGAGTGTGTGTGTGTGTGTGGTTTCTTGTGGGTCCTGATTTAACTTACCAGCTTTCCTACCCACCAACATGTTGTCACACCATGTGTCTGGCTTGTACCCCCTCCATACCCCCCCGCCCCCCCGCCTTCCTTTCCCTGTCTGGTTCTTCACCCCCTCGCTCCCGTCACTGTGTCTGGGAAGGTAAGACAGGGTGGGGGAAATACGTAACAGGGGTGTTGGTGGGAACGCGTGTGTGTGTGTGTGTGTGTGTGTTTTCGTTTCCCACTCCCTGTGTGTGTGTGTGTGTGTGTGTAAGCGGAGGGAGAAGGGGAGAGAAAGGTTTCGTGCTTATTTACCCCTGTTGTTTAGACAGAAGTGTTTATCTTGTGCTCTCGTCTCTTCTTTCTTCGTCTGCTTCTTCTTCTTCTTCTTCTTCTTCTTCTTTTCCCCTCTTCGTGGCTGTGTTGTGATGTGTGAGGGAGGGAGGGAGGGAGAGATGGTTGTCTGAAGGGAAGGTGGTGGGGGCGGGAGAAAGGAGAGAATGCTGCCAGCTGTTTCGCACCCAATGAACGCCAAGATTTTCTTGTGTTCTGTTTTGGGGGAATTTTTGTTTATTTTATTTTATTTTATTATTATTTTTAATCAGTGTTGCAAGTACCAGCACGAGGTGAGTTTTGATGTGTCAGTGTCGTTTTCGATTTGTAAGCAGGGATGTGTGAGCGGTTGGTTGTTGGGGTGCAAAGTGAGGAGTATAGTTTGGTAGCGCTGAAGTCGGGGTGTTGTTTTGGCAGTAGCAGGGTTGGAGATGTAGAGGACGCTACTGCACAACTATCGTATGGCTATATCCACAATGCCTCCCCTCCTCCCAACACACACACACACACACACACACACACACACACACACCCTCTTCTGCGTGACTGGCAGAGTGAACGTCCACACCTTGGGAACACCACTACTCATTCCGTCTTTATCTCTCTCGATGGACTTCACAGCCAATACTGTTGTTGTCTCTGTCTCTGTATCTATCATTTTCTGCCGTGTAAGTTTTCGTTTACGGAATGAAGGCAGATCGAAGGTTATTGTTATTAGGGGGGGAGGGGGGGGGGAGTGATTGTGGATATTGCCGTAGAAACTTGTTTGTTCGCGAGTGCGAGACATTTTCTTTAGGGGGAGAGAGAGAAACAGTTTTAGAATGGAAGGTGAAGAGAAATCACCATCGCTGTATCATAAATGTCCATAGTCACGTCCCCACAAACGAACGAGACATCATTAGCAGAACGACACGCACTGATTGATTGCATTTCACCTTCATGAAGTAAGCATCTCTTAAACAGCACCTTTGTTTGAACTGCGACGGATTGTGTTTTTAGGCACATGTGCCTCTCTTGAGTTTTTGGACACTGACAAAGCTTGAACATGCACTGAATTTTATTATATATTCGCTCCGGTCAATTCTGTGAATGCACTCTCAATATTTCGCCCCGTCTCAATACCACCCTTTGAGAATTTCAAGTGTTCATAAAAGCAAGTGGTGTCTGTGGTACAAAACGCGCGCGTGCGCGTGTGTGTGAGAGAGAGATATAGAGTAGGGAGGGGAGGGGGGGTTGAAGGTGGGCTTTCCTGCCTGCCTATATCGTTGGCTCCCTGAGGGGAAAAAAAGTTGGGCGGGGGGGGGGGAGGGAGGAAGGATCACCGGTAAGAAAGCGGAATGAATTGAGTGCCACGTCCATCATCAGTTTTTGGAGGGTGGGGTTTATGCTGGGTAATTTCATTACGCTCCGGCGGCTGGGTTGGATCAGTGGGAAGTGATGTCACCTCCTCCCCCCCCCCCCCTCCACCCCCACGCCCCCACCCCCTGTCTCTGCCTCCTTCTCTGGCCCCCTCTGTCTCTCTTTCAGTCTCTGTCTCTTTCTGTCGCTGCATCTCTCTCTCACTCTCGTTTCTCTGCTCCGTCCTCCATCTGTGTTTGTCTCTGTTTCCATCTCTCTCTCTCTCTTTATCTCTCTCTCTCTCTCTCTCTCTCTCTCTCTCTCTCTCTCTCTCTCTCTCTCTCTCTCTCTCTCTCTCCCTCGCTCTCTGGTAAATGAATATATACACGACCCCACAGCCCGTCTCTGTACCTGCCTCTGTCTCTGTCTCTCTCTCACTCTCTCGTTTCTCTGCTCCGTCCTCCATCTGTGTCAGAGACAAAGTTTCCCTCTCCTATTCCCTCTCCGTCTCTCTCTGTCTTTATATATATATATATATATATATATATATATATATATATATATATGTATGTATATATGTATGTATATATGTATGTATGCATACAACCACACAGTCCGTCTCTGTCCGTGTCTTTCTCTGTCTCTCTTCCTCTCACTTATCTCTCTCTCATCTCTCTCTCTCTCCTTCACACACACACACACACACACACATCCACACACACACCCCCAGACCTGATCAGTATCGATCGGTGCATCAAGCCTTTCCCTTTCCCCTTGCTGTGGTGTCAGCGCGTGATGGTTGACTGCAGCCCGCGACAGGGGGGAAGGGGAAGGGTTGCTGGGAAGGGAGGTAGTGGGGGGGGGGGGGGTGTGAGGGGGTTGGGGGGGCTGGGAAGTGAAGTATGGTCCGGAGAAGAGACACTCCAGGCACTCCATGTCCAGTGTGCCATGAGGCATGCTTGTGTGTGTGTGTGTGTGTGTGTGTGTGTGATGCCGTGTTTTTGAGGGGGTGGAGGAGTTCACTTGTGAAAGCCCTCGTCGTTGAAGCGTCTTGTCGATAGACCGCGTAGCGGTGTGGTGATAGTGATATCACTCGTCACTCTCGGGGGTCGTCTCCCTCCTCTCTTCTCTCCTCTCTTCTCTTCTCCTCTCTTCCCCCGTCTGTACGCACGCGCGCGCGTGTGTGTGTGTGTGTGTGGATGTGTGTTGCACGTTCGGTTGATAAAAAACAAAAAAACAAAGTAAAGAAAAAATACGAGACACTACCTGCAGAAGCTTTTTTCCTCTAAAGAAGATGGACCGTTTGCTGCCAGTGCATGCTGCTGTTTGCTGCAGGCTGGTGGGGCATTACAAGTACGCCGGGGGGGTTGGGGGGGGGGGGGAGCATCATCCAATCAGAATTGGAGCGCTGCAAATGAGTCTCAAGAAGAAGACGTAGAAGAAGACATTGAGCTTGATTGACCATTTCAACAACGACCATCATTGCCCCTTGTTAATTCTTTCCCCTTTTTTTTTCTTTCTTTCTTTCTTACTCGCCTCTTCTCTTCCACCTCTTCTTCCTCCCCCCGCCCCCACCGCCTTTCTTTCTTTTTATTTTATTTTATTTTTTTGTAAGCTGGAATGGAAACACATGCTTCTTATTCCCTGGCGGGGGTTTGGGTTTGATTTGATGGGGATGTGCTCATCGGGGGGAAGATCCCCTTGTAGGATGAAAATGGCCAAAGGGAGCAAGGCGTGGAGGAGTGGGCGATAGGAGAGAGGGGTTTGGGAGGAGTGATGATGATAGGGGCTAATTGTGGGAAGGTTCGCTCGCGCTAGCTAGCCCCTCGTTCTTGTGGCCTGTCCGTAGATGACCTGGAGAATGAGGGAGGGAAGTTGAGGAGAGATTGCGTCGTGCATGTCGTTGTTGTTGTTGTTGTGGTGGTGGTGGTGGTGGTGGTGGTTTTGCAGGTTCCTGCTGGGTGGGTTTGTGTTTGTCTTGCCTTGTTCCCAGGGACGTAGGTGGCACGTTCCTCTCGCCTCTTGATGTGTGTGAGAGGGTGGGGGTGGGTGGTGATAGAGCATGTGTGAGTCCCTTTTTTTGGGGGTGGGGTTGTGGGGGTTGTGGGGTAGATGTTGTGTGTCTGAATAATTGAGTGTCATTTTAATACCCCATGTGCCACATCAAATTGTAGTGTTTGAAGCCAGTGTTGAAACCTTACACCTGTCTGTTTTGGTTGACGATTTATTGCTTAACTCTCTCCATACGAACGGCGAAAGAGACGACGTTAACAGCGTTTCACCCCAGTTACCATCATCACAATATTGCAAGCGGAAGGCTCTTATACTGAAGAGGTGAATGTTGACAAAGAATACCACAATTCTGACGACGGAAGCTAAAGGTTGGGTCATTCAGACACCCACTGGACACCCGAGGGGTCTGTGTAGAGGAGAAGAGAGGACTGGCCGTACTGAGTGAGTTAAAGTGGTGACCGGGTAGAGGGCAGTCAGTCATAGGGAAGAAGGAACTATGGCACCATGTCATCGTCTTGACCGCTGTCCGTCAGTCTCTATGTGTCTGTCTGCCTGTCTCTCATTCTCTCCCCCTCTGTTTGATCCTGTGTCTCTGTCTCTGCCCCCTCTCTCTCCCTTTCTGCCCCCTTCGCTCCCTCTCTCTCTCTCTCTCTCTCTCCCCATCCCCTCCTGTCCCTCACTAATCCCTTCCCAGCCTCCCCCCACCCCCCAATTTCATTATTCACTCACACCCCTTTTCACACACGCGCAACTGGTTTTAGTAGTACTAAAGATTCTCCTGCCCATTACCCCGCATCATCATTATCATCATCGTCATGTTCATCATCATCACCATGACTGTTTCTCCCCCTACCCCACCGTCCCTCCTCCATTTTGCCCTTGCTTCAGTGAGCACCGATTCTGCTCAATCGAACGAAGGCATTCTCTCCTTATCCCCAAAGCTGAACCCGCCCCCCCCCCCCCCCCCCACCACCCACACACACCGCACCCCCATCCCAAGTTTTCCACCACCCATCTCTCTCTCTCTCTCTGTCTCTCTCTCTCTCTTTCTCTTATGTGTGTGTGTGTGTCTCTGTCTGTCTGTATCTCTCTCTCTGTCTCTCTCTCTCTCTCTCTCTCTCTCTCTCTCTCTCTTGTGTGTGTGTGTCTCTCTCTGTCTCTGTCTGTCTATCTCTCTCTCTGTCTGTCTCTCTCTCTTTCTCGTGTGTGTGTGTGTGTGTCTCTCCCTCTCTTGTCTTTCTCTCTCTCTCTTTCCCCTCTCTCTCCCTGTGTGTGTGTGTCTCCTTTCTCTCTCACTCTCTCTCACTCTTCTCTCTCTTTCCCTCTCTCTCTCCCCCCCCCCTCTCTCTCTCCCCACCCCCTTCCTCCAGTGCAGCGCTCATGGAGTGGAAGGAAGGCTATAAAGCCTGCTGCCATTGGCATGGGAAAAGGGATCTTCACCCAGGGCTAACAAACTATCCAATTTCGTTAACTGTCGTTTGCTGGGGATTACGTCGTGATTTGATGGACATTGGGGGGTCTCTCTGACTCTTCCCCACTCTCCCCCCCCCCCCCCCCCCCCGCACTCCTCCCACCTCCACTTCCTCTTCTCCACCCACCTCATCCTCCTCCGTTCTCCTCCCGTATCAGCCCCCCCTCCCACCCCCACCCCGACTCAACCGCCCCCTGCACACCATTCTCAGCCCTGGCTTTAATTTGTTCAAAAGAACAAAACAAAACCAACAAAAAAAGACACACCCAAAAATCGTGTGAGTCACAAGCAAGCATTCTGTTTTGGAACCCTTGTTTCCTGCCCCGTCGACCTTTTTCTTTTCTCCTGAGTGGGGGTGGGCTGGTTGGTCATAAGGAATAGAAAGGGAAAATCAGGAATTGTGAGGAGTTTGGGGGCATCCTCACACACACGCCCTTGTCAGGCGTTGTGATCCTGACATACTGCCTTGTCCTCCTCCCCCCCTCCCCTCGCCAATCCCCCCCCACCCCCCACCACCCCCCACACTCCGGGTTTTAACAGAACGGTGGCTCATTTGACTGGCAAGAAGAGTGCGTGCATAGGGATGGATGGAGGGAAAGGCTTGAATGAAAAAAGATGGGGGAGGGGGTCATGGAAGGGCGGAGGATCGGTGATTTTGAAGAAAAATGAAAAAGGGGAAGAAAAGAAAAGGAGGATGAGACACACTGGAGGAAGCGTGATTTTGTCGGGCGAAGAGTTGAGGTGGGGACTGTGATTGACTGAAACTTTTCCGGGGGAAAAAAAAGAGAGAAAAATAACAATAATGAAAGAGAATCAATGTTTTCCCCCATACTTGAAACGACGAGAATGCGTGGAAGAAGAAAGAAAGATGAAACTCTGTGCGTGTGTGTGTGTGTGTGTGTGTGTAACAGACAGACACATAGACAGACAGACAGAGTCTGTGTATTTGTGTGGTTATGTGTGTATGTTGTACCTAAAAAAATTGAAGGAAAGAAGGAACGAATTCCATTACATATTTAGAAAATGAATCGAGGTTTATTGATGATAAGCTATACGGCTTCTGTTTTCTCAGACATATTGGGGGAGATGGTGGTGCGTGGCTTTTTGACGAAATTACAATATCGCAGCAACAACAACAACAAAAAATTTCTGCCCATGTTTTAAGTATGAAGCCGAACAACCCTGTGAGCAATATTTTTTTTTAATCAGCTCGGCTCGAGGACAGAAAGCTGGAACAAACAAACCTTTGACAATTGCCATTCATAAATGATTGATTCCTGTTGATGAGATAACTCGACGTTCATTGTCAAGTGCACAAGACGACATGGAGAGAGGGGGGAAAAACAAAACAAAACAAAACAAAACCAAAAAAAGTAAGTCGCATGGATCGGGTTTCTGAAATAGGATTCGTGACATTTGCGGAGTAAGGGAAGCAACTCGTTATCACCGACGCCGCAAACGATGATATTATGTCCCTGTTACTGGACCGATTGCATCGTTTATTCGTTTTTATTTAAAACAGTGAGAGAGAGAAAGAGAGGGAGAGAGAGGGAGGGTGGGGTGGGGGGAGGGTACGTTAATAAGATAATGGATGGTTTTATTGTTGCCTGTTATATGCTGTCCGCTAACTGATGTAGAAATAAGAACCAGTTAAGGGAGTTTTCAGCTTTGTGTTTCATCTCTGTGTGCTTTGTGTGTGTGTGTGTGTGTGAATAGAATAGAATAGAATAGATTTTATTGTCATGAAACCGTAAGGTTTATAAGACACAATTGCAATGGTAAATGAATGAACGAATGAAAAACACACAATTTATCGATCAGTTAATGCGGTAAATTGCAGCAGCATTCATACACAAATTTTCCTAATCTTGTTTGTATATATTCATCATCTGTTAGCATCACCTGACTGGGAATATGTCCTGTGTTATTCGAATTTTGAATATCTTTGTGTGTGTGTGTGATTATTCGCTGATGTTGAAGAAACCAACAGAAAATGAACCGGGCCTGTGTGGTGGTGTGTTGCAGGTGAGCGCTCAGACCAGCAAGGGTTGGGGAGACTACAGCGATCCTCTGGAGGTCTTCACTGGGCAGGACGGGGAGTACAAGTATGAGGATGAAGGTACGGGACGCTTTGTGTGTGTGTGTGGTTGTGTGGTGTGGTGTTTTTGAATGAGTGTGTGTTTGTCTTTGATTGTATGCGCGAGCGTTTTTTGTTGTTGTTTGTGTGTGTGTGTGTGTGTGTGTGTGTGTGTGTGTGTGTGTGTGTGTGTCTCCAACCCACCACTTTCTTACTCCTCCTCTCATCCTGTTTCGTCCTCTCCTCCTCCTCCTCCTCCTCAACCCCTCTCTCCTCCCCCTTCCATCCCCCCCGCCCCTCTCCTCCCTCCACGTCCCGAGCCACCTGTTGCACCTTTTCATCCGTATTCCTGTCAAGTGTTGGGGTGGGTTCTTGGAAGCAGGAGCATAATACCCAGCATGCACACCCAGCCTCCAGGTAAACGGGGAGAAATGAGCGACTGCCTTAATGGCGGGGTTAACGGCGGTCATTCCCGTAAGAACCCCCCTGTTCTTGCATGCCAAGGAGATTGTAGCCGACTTGAGCAGAAAGGAAGTTTGGAAAGGAAGAAACAAAAGAAAATTCCTGATCCCTTCTCTGCAACTACTTCTTCCTGCCCCCCCCACCCCCCACCTTTCCGCTGTTCATCTTTTTTTTTTTTTTTTTTTTTTTACCCCTCCGTAGCAGGAACAGCAGCTGTGTGGATATGTTAACTGTTCTCGCTTGCCAAGCCGTTTCCTTTTTACAGGCTGTAT
>NC_134886.1:5183067-5215567 GCF_041734735.1 Babylonia areolata
GAATGTATTTTAGTACAGTTTTAAATATTGTTGTCTCCTTTTCAGTGTGACTAAGTTATTACTAACAGGTTTATAGAGGACTTCTAGTAAATTGTTACTATTCAAATTATACTTTACTGTATAAATGATGGTTAAAAAAAAAAAAATGTATCATGACCTCACAAATAGCATTTTGCTCTCTGTTACCGTGTTTTCATCCTTTTTTTTTTTTTCATTACAAGGGTGGTATGTTATAAGAGGTTCCCCATGGAAATAGTTGTGTAGAAATGTGTATCATTTGGTTATGTGGTATTCACACTGTCTGTCCATCATTTTCTCTTTCTAGTCATCACCTACCCTCAGTTGGAACACCCTATAATTGGAGGATGTGAGTAAAAAAAAAAAAAAAAAAATCCACAACGCAAATACACATGTTATAATGACAGTACATCGCTTGTGATCCTTGTTTCAGTCTGTACATATGTGCGTGTGTGTGTGTGCTCTTCTAATTGTTGTGGTCATGCTAGCGTTGTCTGAGTTTTGTTGGTAGTGGATTGAGTGGATGAAGAAGACTTCTTCTAAACTCAGTTTTCTGCTGTGATGTAATAACCCCTGTGTGTTTTTACTTCTTTAAAAAAAAAATAAAAAAAATTAACCGCCTGTCAGTGTTACTAAGCCATTTCCCTTTCTCTTTTCATCACTAACAAGTGTCTCTGTGGGTCAGTGGTGGATCCTTTTTTAGTTTTGATTTTCCACCCGTCTCCCTGTTGTTTTTTGGGTTTTTTTTAATGATTTCACACAAGCTGTGTTAAATGTTGGGGGGAGGGGGAGGAGGGAGGGGGGAGTTTTGTGACAAGCGTGACTTGCTCTACCGAAGGCAGTTGATAATTAAGAATTCTTGAAGGACGTGAACATGTTTTCATTTGATTGATCAGACAATTGTAAACGATTCGACTAAGCATGGATTATAATGGAAATTGTTTTTGTATCAATGAAATTTTTTTTTTCAATTTTTTAAATTCCATGTCCTTAAATTCAATTTGTGAATAGTTTTGATTAATTAATATGCTTTGTGGCACCGTGACACTAACGACCTGCCAACTGGCTTGGCTACAAATAATATCTACGAATCCTACATCTCTTCCCTTTGTGTGGGTTTCTAATATTCATTTGTTTCTCTTTGTCTTGGTTTTTGATTTTGTTGTTGTTGTTGTTGTTGTTGTTTTATTTGACTTCTGTTTATTCATATGCACATGCTTGTCGTGAAGGGTAATTACTGGTACATGGAATTAGGTTGCACTTAATAAATCATCATTGTCCACCACCCTGTTGTTACACTTCATGGTTTTTAGGCTGGTCGGGGGTAGAGTGATCAAAGAGTTGTAGTAGTAGGTTTGGCGGGAGAGAGAAGATCATGATTGTAAGTGTGAAAAATATATTAGTATGTATATGATAGCGATCTGCTGAGATAGATTTTTTACCAGTAAAACGTATTCCCCCCCCCCCCACCCCCCTATTAATGCCACCACAAAGCGTACGATCACACATGCCACAATCACACTATTGCTGTTGAACATAATTATGTGAACGCATATTTGCATATATGAACACGTGCACACGCACGCACGCGCGCACACACACACACACACACACACACACACACACACACACACGTGAGGGTGGAACATGTCCATGTGCATATGCATGTAAGCAAGAGCATGAAATACGTTTGTACACCATTTGAAGAAAAGACTCCTTTTGAAACCCGAAATTGAGATAATTTGATAGCTTGGCTGGTGTGTTTTAGGGATATATAGAAGGTTATGGACGAGTTTTGAAAATATCGAGATTGTGAAATCTTTTTTCTTCTTTCGGTGTGCCTTGTTTTTTTTTTTCTTTTCTGTGCATGATTCGTGTTGTTGTGAAACAGGAGCTGTGGTTGATTGCTTTACAACAATGTGTACTTTCTTAACATGATCAGCGGTGGAGTGTCATTTTTCTAGCTGCTTTATAACCTGGAATGAAAAACAAAGCAAACAAGCAAACAAAGAAGAAAGCCTGTCGTTTTCTTTTTTCTTTCTTTCTTTTTTTTTATAATTTTTTTTTTATCTTGCATGCCTGCTTGCCTTTTCAAACATCTAATGGACTGTTTTGTTTGCTTTGTGTACGCTTGAAGTAACCGAGCTTGCTTATCTATATATTTTTTTATTTTATGTTTGAAAGTGTTGTTGTAATGGTAATGTTGAAAAAAAAAGGGGGGGGAATCATGGCTCTGTTTATGTATGGAACGCAGTGACGCCTCCTTGAGCTACTGAAAACTGAAACTGTTATGTATGGATTTAAAGTAGAATTATTCAGGTGAGACCCTTTATGGTTTAATTTTGAGATGCATGGCTAACCTTGCCTTATTTATCCGTTTTACGGAACAGCACACGTGTGCTATATTTTCTTTGTTCTTTGTCCTTTGTCTTTGAACTGTACACCCGTTGGTTTGATCAGTACTTGGTAGACCCACCCCGGCCCCCCTCCAACCCCCCCCCCCCCCCCAAACCCCCTGCCCATTCTACCTTCCACTTGCATGCAGGTGAATGTGTGTAGGTTTCACCCTGTCTGTCAGTCAGTCAGTGTGTCTGTCATTGAGACTGACAGCGATATGGCTTCCCTGGGTTTTTTTTTGTTTTTGTTTTGTTTTTTGAAGTGACCAGGCTGGAATTCGGCATACTCCACTGCTTTCAACGTATTCAGTTTCAGTTTCAGTAGCTCAAGGAGGCGTCACTGCGTTCGGACAAATCCATATACGCTACACCACATCTGCCAAGCAGATGCCTGACCAGCAGCGTAACCCAACGCGCTTAGTCAGGCCTTGAGAAGGAAAAAAAAGTGAATAAATAATAGATAAGCTTACATAAATAAATAAATAAATAAATAAATAAATAAATAAATAAAAATTATTATATAAAAAAGGGTAGTAGTAATGATAATAAATAAATAAGACAACAATGATGATAAATAAGCAAATAAATGTAAAACATGAAGACACACATTCACACATACACCCACACATGCATAACAGATACGCACCAAACATGCAGTTTCACAGATATGAAAGCACAGTCAAATACATATAAACGTACATGAGCTCCAACACACACACACACACACACACAACGTATTGTAGGTGTATTATTAGACCGTTTTTTTTTTTTGGAATGGATCAGTGTCGTGATTTCAAGGACAACTTGCTTGCAGACAGCAGTCAGGAAACAGTGTTACTAGCAGCTAAGCATTTTCACTCTTCATTTGAACTGTAGTTTTCCCTTTTTGTCAGGATGGTGGGGTGGAAGGGGTGGGGGTAGCATTTCAGAATTTGAAATTTCAAGACTCTGGTGCTTGCTTATTGGAACCAGGAACAATTTGTGTTGTTGTTGTTTTTTCTGGTTCGTTTTGGGGGCTTTTTTGTTGTTGTTGTTGTTGTTTCGGTGTAGGAAGCATGAGTGTTAGAGGCATATTATGACCACCAGACCGTAATGTTTGTTCTGTATGCTGTACAACCGCTGTTGATCGGGGAAATGAAAAAGTAAGATATACGCTCATAACTTACACATGGGCACGCTCACACACACACACACACACACACACACACAGGGCATATATGCATGCAATCAAATAGCATGTTGTCATTTTGATTTTCGTTTTCATTATATGATGAAAAATTAAAATTACACTCTGTTAACACTGTCTGAGATTGAAACGATGGGAGGATCTGAAAAAACATTATAGCCGTTTTCAGCATTTTTTTTTTTTTTTTTTTTTTAAGGAATTAAAATTTAAAACAAAACTGCAATTGTAGATGACTTGAAAAAATGTTTCAGAATACAAGTATGTAACAAAAGCATATACAAGTGTTGTTGTTGTTTAATCTTTTCCCGATAAAAAATGTAATGTTGATTTTGCCTTGAATATGTCTTTCAGATTTTGCTTATTTGTTTATTTTATCTGTATATTTAATTGATTTGAGTATGATGTTTACATACGTACGGTATGCTTTCGAGGCCGGACTGAGGCGCTAGGCTGTTGTGTAGGTCCGACCTCTACTCCAACCAAACCCCACCGATTTTTGTTTTAATTCTAAAGCAGATGTGATGCAGCGCATATGGAGCAGTCGTCCATATGCTTTGATGGCACTTTGAAACTGAAACTTAAAAAAACCCATTGTTTGTCGTAGATGGTGAAACATATACGTGTAAACCGAACGTGCTGAATATTGAATGTCATTTGAATACTCCGCGATTTGCATCCCAGTCTTGAAATCTTGCTTTGAAATTGAAGCGTCCTAAAAACTGAATTAATTTCTTTTCTTTTTTTTAAAATCGGTTCTACTATTCGTAAAATAGATACTGATAGATTTTTTTCTTTATTATTTCATTATTGAAATTGACTTTTTCGCAGTGACAGATATTGATAGATATTATTTATGTGTTATTTATCCTATTATTGAAATTGGTTTTGTTTTTGGTTGTTTTTTTTTTGACTCACTTGTGTAAACAAAGTGAGTCTGTGTTTTAACCCTGTGTTCGGTTGTCTGTGTGTGTGTGTGTGTGTGTGTGTCTGTGTGTCCGTGGTAAACTTTAACATTGACATTTTCTCTGCAAATACTTTGTCAGTTGACACCAAATTTGGCATAAAAAATAGGAAAAATTCAGTTCTTTCCAGTCATCTTGTTTAAAACAATATTGTACCTCTGGGATGGGCACAAAAAATAAAAAAGAATCCTAATTATATGCAAACTGCATTTACTGTTATATTTATATTTTTTGTATTCTCTAAACTTGGCACTTTGACCTCTTATTCTGACACAACAACAAGAGGAGTCATTATTATCATTTTTTTTGTTCAAACAGGAACTTCTTTTGCTAAGCATGGAATTTTTATTTATTTTGCAAACGTTTTGGTGCAGATAGTAGAAAAGGGGAATTACTCTGTAATTAATGCTAGGGGACTTAATTTATCACAAGTGAGTGTTGAAGGCCTTTTCCTCTCTTGTTTTTTGCAGTGACCATGCCCCTGTTCCCGTCGCCAGGGTCAGTGCACAGCTCGGTGAGGACCTACATTGACCCTCACACCTACGAGGACCCCAACCAGGCCGTGCGGGAGTTCACCCGTGAGATTGACGCCTGCCACATCACCATAGAGTCCGTCATCGGGGGAGGTGAGAAGCAGGGTGGGGGTGGTGGGGGTGGGGGGCGGATTTGTGGTGGTGGGGGATGGGCGTTTCTTCTGGTTTTTTGGTTGTTGTTTTTTTGTTTTTTTCTTCTTTTTTTTTCTTTTTTGAGTGGTGCATTTTTTTTTTAGATTTTGGTGGTTGAGTGGATGGCTGTGTTGTGTGTGTGTGTGTGTGTGTGTGTGTGGTTCGATTCTACATGATTGGGTTGTTTGGTTTGTGGTTTTCTGTGTGTGTGTCAACGATTGTTTCTTATTGATTTGTTTGTTGTTGTGTATATGTTTTAAATATTCATTTTAAAATGGATTGTTAAAGAAAGGGTTTCAAAATATGACTTTCAGTCTGTGGCACCCAGCTTTCAGGTGTTATTTCAACGGTAATTGATGTGGTTTTGCCGCAAATTTTACAGTTATTTTTTTTATTATTCATTTATTCATTTACTTACTCCTATATCGTCACGTGCAGGAGAGTTCGGGGACGTGTGCAAGGGGAAGCTGCGGATCCCAGGGCGCCCCGAGATGACGGTGGCCATCAAGACCCTGAAGCCTGGGGCCACGGAGAAGAACCGCCTGGACTTCCTGACTGAGGCCTCCATCATGGGCCAGTTCGATGACCCCAACGTCATCTTCCTGGAGGGTGTCGTCACCAAGAGTAAGGGACTAGGTTTTTTGTTTGTTTGTTTGTTTGTTTGTTCTTGCGTTTATGATACCAGTCTCTGTAGGGATATGGGGGGAAATGGATGGGATAAAAATCTCACCTGTGCTCATTTGTTATTATTCTCGTGCACAAATAATTTGTTTTTTGCCTTGTCTTGTCTCCCCCCCCCCGCCCCCCCGTACCCCGCCCCTCCGTTCCTCCACCCCCGTTCCCCCACCCCTCCTTCTCTCTGTCTCTCTCTCTCTCTCTCTCTCTCTCTGTCTCTGTCTCTCTCTCTCTTCCTTTCTGCTTACCCCAGCCCTGTCATTATTTCTCTCAATCTGTTTATTAGAACAGAAATGTGACAGAAATTCCGGGGGGCTTTTGGGTGGTGGGTTGTTGTTGTTTTTTTTATATGGGAGGGCGGGTGGGTATTGGGGGTGGGGGAGGGGTTGGCGATTTGCCTCCATCTTACAGAAAAGCGTCAAAAGATGATTACTCTTAGACAAACTCGTACCCGTACAGAATATTAAAAAATTTGTTCGTCTTCTCTAGGGCTGTTTCTTTTTTCTTTTTTTTTCAGTGGCTGTCCACTTTCTTCAGTTTGTTTGTTGATGTTGATGAAGCTTTTAAAGGATGAGAACAAGGTGTGTGTGGAGAGGCCAGCAGAGTGTTGTCTGATGCAGATTGTTTGTTGATGAAGCTGTTGAGGTTGAAAATGGGATGTATGTACACAGGCCAGCAGCGAGTGTGTGTCTGATGATGAGTGATGAGTGACATGTCTGTGACGGTGTGTGTGTGTGTGTGTGCAGGTAACCCCATCATGATCGTCACAGAGTACATGGCCAACGGCTCTCTGGACACTTTTCTCAGGGTGAGTGCCTCGTTATGTCACGTGTTCCAAGGTTTTGTTTGTGTATTTGTTTGTTTTTTTCTGTCAAAGTTGATTTTTTTTAAGTATATTGTCTTTTTACCAGGGATGATTTTTTTTTTAAGTATATTGTCTTTTTACCAGGGATGTCACCCTTGTTGCCATGGGTGCTTTCACGTACGCAAAGTGCATGCTGCCTTGGTTTTTCATCTTATCCGAAGGATTACCAGACCACTGCTGATTGTCTAATGGAGTGGCGGGGTAGAGTAAAAGTCGGAACATTTATGTAAGAATTTTTAGAAAAAGGGTTGGGTTTTTTTGTTGTTTCATTCTCCTTTGGTCATCAGCAGGAGTTTATGTAGGGTGGTATGGTTTGGTTTTGTTGTGTTTTTTTTTTTAATACTGTTTTATTTAATATTTTCCTTTCTGCAGGCGAACGACGGCAAGTTCACGGTGATCCAGCTGGTGGGGATGAAGCGGGGCATAGCGTCAGGCATGAGCTACCTGGCTGACATGGGCTACGTGCACAGGGTGAGTCGGCACCTCTACCCCTCTTTTTGATGGATAGTCGTCCCCCCCCCCCACCCCCCACTTCGTCCGTTTTATTGATGTCAAAGACAGCAACAGCAACAAGAACCACAAAATCAAACTCACTGCTATGTACACACATTCCAAATCATCAAGTCTGCTTTGTAATGGACAGAGCTTGGCATCCTTCCCCCTGTTCTGTTGTGGAGTCAAAAACAACATCAGCAACAACAACAACAACAAAAACAACAAAAAATTCACTGCTATGAATGTACACAATTTATCAGATACACTAGCAATCTTCTTTCTGATGGATTTAGCTTTGTGTAGAGTCACTACTTTCCCTCGTCTCCACTCCCCTTCGTTTGAATGATAAGTGGAACAGAGGTGTCAAAAATATGCGTTGCAATGAACGCTGGGTATTTCAAGCATAACCAGCCTTGCTTCTGTTGGATGAAGTAGCTTTGAACAGAAGCGCACCGTCATCCCAATTTTTAATACGCCTTCGCCCCACACACAAAACAAACTTATTACTTTATTTCCTCACCCCATATCCCCTCTCCCCTCCCCCCCGCCCCCCCCCCCCCAACACACACACAGAGGAAAAGTTGGCGGTTTAGACATTTTTTCTTCACAGTTTGTGCATGCTTGTTGTTCAGTATTTTCCTTGGAAGGAACATAGTATTGGTTTTGATATTTTACTTGCATATTGTTTATAGACGTATTGACATAATGTCGTGATTTATAGAGTACTGGTATCATGTTGAACTTTACAGATTTGTTGACCAGTTTCCTATGTGTTTTTTCAGGACCTCGCAGCACGCAACATCCTAGTCAACGAGATTCTAGTCTGCAAAGTGGCCGACTTTGGACTGTCCAGAGAAATAGAGTCGGACACCACAGAAGGGGCTTACACCACAAAGGTACCGCTTGCCTGTCTCTTTGAAGCAAACTGTCTGGGCAGTTTTGTAAAGCACCCCAGCAAGAGCTGTTTAGTTCTCATTGTACTAAAAACAAAACGGGCTTTTCTTTCTTCTCCTGAAATTGTAGCAACTTGCATCGTCATCTTTGTGGTTCAGTGTGAAACATCTTATTCAGACACGAACCATAGTGACCTGTAATGATATGTCGACATTTGAAGGGTTTGAGTCTTTAAAAGTGTTGGATTTACTCAAACTTCATAGAATGTGACATGAAATAGCGCATCCACTTTTGAAGCAAAATAAAAAAAAAAAATCAAGGGTCAGGTTTTTGGAAGATTGGGGTTTTATGTATATCAGTGCCAAAGACATGAAATGCTGAGTTTCGTTTGTGCGCACCATCGCTGAAACGGGCAGGGAGATGGATATTAAACGTTTAAGCTACACGTCGACGTAGCAGCTGTTCTCTCCAGATTCCACAGGATCATTAACACCGATGGTGAAGGGTCTTTGAATCTAGCTTTCATCTGCCAGACTTGGTCAGTATAATGTAGTTCTTAACCTATTACACAGGTGAATATTATGTGTTTATGTACCCTAGTTCTGGATCCCCAGAAGATGGACTAGATGACAGACAGTCCAAAAGGCTTTTCAATCTAGCTTTAATCTGTCGCATTACTTATCTATTTATTTGTTTATGTATCCCCTTTTTTCCCTCTCAAGGCCTGAATAAGCACATTGGGTTATGTTGCTGGTCAGGCATCTGCTTAGCAGATGTGGTGTAGCGTATATAAGGATTTGTCCGAACGTTGTGATGCCTCCTTGAGTAACTGAACTGAACTGCCACACATGTGAAAATAACGGTGTTGTACCCAGGGTGGGAAGATTTGACTTCACACATGAAAATAATGTTGACGTACCCAGGGTGGGAAGATTTGACTTCACACATGAAAATAATGTTGATGTACCCAGGGTGGGAAGATCCCAGTCAGATGGACGTCCCCAGAGGCCATCGCCTACCGCAAGTTCACCTCGGCCTCGGACGTGTGGAGCTTCGGGGTGGTGATGTGGGAGATCATGTCGTACGGGGAGCGGCCCTACTGGAACTGGTCCAACCAGGACGTTATCAAGGCTGTGGAGAAAGGCTACCGCCTGCCCCCTCCCATGGTAAGCTAAGAAAGACTACTGTCTGCCGCCTCCCATTGTAAGCTGAACTAGGTTACCATTTGCCCCCTCCTTTGGAAAGCTTTCTCTCTCTTTCATAGATTCTGAATTCTGCATTTTGTCTTCACAATCAGTCTTTATAATTCTTCACAGTAAACAAAACAGCCCAATTCTGAGGCAGTCTGTAAATGAACGCCAGAAAGCAGACTTTGATTCATGTCCACTGAACGATTTTAGCCCCTTGATGGTGATACGTGTTGTTGGAGCTCAGACATACACATACACACTCGCACACCGCCACAACCACAACAACAACAACAGAACATATCTTTATCCACAGTTTGACTACTGGAATTTCAGTAAGTTGTGTATGAGAGAGAGAGAGAGAGACACACAAACTTGTTTGTGTGTGAAGCATGACGTGTGTACGCGGGTGCAGCCAGCCAGTATTACCCCATCAATCCCAAACACGCCTGTTGTTTGTTGTCCAGGACTGTCCCGAGGCCCTTCACCAGCTGATGCTGGACACGTGGCAGAAGGAGCGCTCCCACCGACCCAAGATGTCCCAGGTGGTCAAGACGCTGGACAAGCTGATCCGGGCCCCCGAGCTGCTCCGGAAACTGGCCAAGCCCAGGTAACAGTTGCCTGGGAATCTAGAGACCGTCGCTCGGGGTCCTTGTTAAGTTAAGAGAGCTGCGTGGATTCATATTGTAGCAAGAACAGAATCGGTGCATGACACGTTTTTGTTTTGTTTTGTTTTTCTCACATGCAACCTAATTGATTTACTTTGTCTTGTGTTCGGCTTTTTTTTTTTTTTATTATTATGCTTTTAGGGGCAGGGGAGACTTAGTGCTTTGGAGTATACTTTTGGAAAGGAGCGATAGAAGTTTATATATATATATATTTTTTTTAAGCATTAAGTCATAACAACTGGGTTTTCTCCTATCAGCAGTTTCAATCAGCAACAACAGCTGAACGTTCCCATAAGAGCTGAATTTTCGCCTATGAGCAACAATAGCAGAAATGTTCTCTGTCAGCCGAAAAAAAAAAGATTTTTTTTCAAAACGGCAACAACACACAAAAGGTCCCGTGTGCAGCAACGCTCTTGATGCACTGGAAAAGAACCCACGGCAACATAAGTGTTGTCCTCTAGCAGATTTATGTAAAAAAAAAAAAAAAATCCACTCTGATAGGTACACAGATATCTTTGCATGCATTCAGTGTCTGACAGGCGTGTTGGGTTATAGTGCTGGTCAGGCGTCTGCCTGGCAGATGTGCTGTAGCGTATATGGTTCTGTCCGAATGCAGTCCCCCCCCCCCCCCAACCAACCCCCTTACTTTAGAAACTGAAACTGTTCCCCCACCATTCAATAATAACATTATGCTGTCTGTGTTGTGTGACCCCACAACTTCATCGATCCCACCCACTCCTTGAAAATCTGAAACATAGAAAACATGAAATTATTTCCCACCATTTCACCAGTAACATTATGCCATGTGTTGTGTTGTGTGATCCCCCTCCCCCCCCCCCGCCCCCCCCCCTTACCCGGCTGCACAACTTCATCAGTCTCGCCCACTCCATGAAAAACTGAAAAATAGAAAATTGAAACTGTTCACTACCATTCACCAATAACGTTGTGTTCTGTGACCCCTGCTACCAGGCCCCACAACTTACCGACTCACCCACCCCTTAAAAAACTGAAACTATTTCCCACCATTCACCAATAACATTGTGTTGTGTGACCCCATTTCCCACCATTCACCAATAACATTGTGTTGTGTGACCCAATTTCCCACCATTCACCAATAACATTGTGTTGTGTGACCCCGTTTCCCACCATTCACCAATAACATTGTGTTGTCTGACCTCATTTCCCACCATTCACCAATAACATTGTGTTGTGTGACCCCATTTCCCACCATTCACCAATGACAATGTGTTGTGTGACCCCCTCACCAGGCCCCACAACTTCATCGACCCCAACGTGCCGGACCTGACGCAGCTGAGCGGCGTGGAGGACTGGCTGGTGTCCATCAAGATGGAGCGCTACATCCCTGCCTTTGTGCAGGCCGGCATCAGCTCCATGGAGCAGGCCTGCCACCTCACGGTGCGGGACCTCCTCAACATCGGCGTCACCCTCGTCGGCCACCAGAAGAAGATCATGAACAGTATTCAGACGCTGCGGGCTCAGCTGGCCGGGGCCCAGATGTCGGAAGGCTTCCTGGTATAGCAGCCGCCGCACGACGATGACGACCACCACCACCACTATGACCGGAGGAGGAAGGGGAGGAAAGAAAAGGGTTCTGTGTGTGCGGACTCAACTCAAAATTCCCGTGGGGGAAAAAAAAAAATTTCGGCTTGTCTGTGACTTGGTCATGGATATTTTTGTAACGACGTTCGCTACTACTTTACGGACTACGACGAAGAAAAAGATGTAATTAAAAAAAAAAAGATTAAACCAGCTGTTATGGACATAGCTGGGATTTTTGACGTGATATCAAAATCTGGACAGGCCTGTGCATGTGAACTGAGCAGCGAACATGCTTGCTGTCGATCCATCCTAGCAACAATAGCAAACCAACAACAAACCAATAATAGGAGGTTGTGGAGAGGGTGGAGGGATGAAGTACGTTCAAACGTTGTGCTGAATCCAAGCAGGAAGTCTTCATAAAGTGGATCATCTTCAGTTTGTTTTCATGTCCCTGTCAACAAAGGTGCAGAAGACACCACTTTGTGTTACGAGCTTCCAGAACAAGTGGATCGGGTGGGGGGGGGGACCTAAAGCAACAACATCAACAACAAAAAACGATTTCCCTGATCAGCGTTGCTTCACCCCTCCCCCTGTTACACAGGCTTGTCCACAACTCCTCTTGAGCCTGTACCTGAAGTCGCTCCTCTGCCTGTGTGGTGAGGGGAGTTCTCCAGACACACGGTGACCTGGAGCCAGTTCTGTGGCCCGCGGGAACTGCGGGACGCTCTGGGGTGTCCTCTCCAGAGATACCCGCTTGTCGTGCGGCGGGAAGGGAAGCCGTGTGTCCATTGGTCGCGCGCGGACACGCGGTGGGTCCTGGCTTCGGAAGAAAACTACAAGCAAAGTGACAGTGTCCTCGGAGTTGTTCTTGTTTTATGCAAGTTGAGGATGGTTTTCCTGCCAGCTGTACATCTGTTTATATATTGTAGAAAAGACTGTGTGTGTATGTGTGAGTGTCTGGTGGGGGTCGGGGTGGGAGGTGGGAGTCGGAGTGGAACGGCTTAGTTGTCAGGAAACCACAACGCCAAGAGTTAGTCTGATCGCATATCTTTTTCTTTTTGTTTTTGTTTGATCTTTGAATGTGAAGAAAATTATATTATTCTCCGTGGTGTGTAAAAGTAATAAAAGCGTGTCTTGTGTGAGCCAGCAAGAAGACTTTTTTTTTCTGGCACTTGTCTAGAGCTACTGTTTTTATTGCGAGCTAGTCTGCGCGTGTAAGAGAGAGAGTGAGTCTGGGACAACTAGAAATGTGTTAGTGTCTGTCCTTGACAAAAAACAAATGTTGAGGGGGGCGGATTGGAGTGACTGTGACAGAATCAGTGACACATACTGCACGGAGGTTAAAAAGCTGTGTAAAGCCGAGTGGGGTAATGACATGAGGAGCACGGTGCTGGCCTCAGTAACCCTGCTTGGCTTCCCACACACCCAGAACGAACACGGGAAGCGTGAGGATTGGTGACGGTGTTGTTGCTGGCTGGTCGTGGCATCGCGTGCTTGGTTGGTTGTGTTCGCCTGGCCGCCACAGTGACGAATGAACCCCGGGTGATACGGTGTGCTTGGGTTCGCTTTCTTCTGGGAGTGGGGGGCGTGTGGTGGTGATTTACTTAGGACAGTTCTGTGTACATGTATGTGTTGTTTGTTGCTTTTGTGTTCCGATCGAGAATATGAACTGGTGGTTCTTTTTTTGTACAACTTGCAAAAAAAAAAAGGGAAAAAAAAGCAAAACCTTGCTCCGATAATTGTGGAAGTTTGTTTAACAAGATTTTCTTTTTTTTTTCTTTTTTCTTTTTTTCGCGTGTGTGTTTGCTTATTTTGGATTTCCGTTTGCTTTGTTTTTGTTTTAATTAGATTGCACTCTAACAATATCAAACTTTGAAGGCGTATGCTTTTCTCCTTGTTCTGTTTTTGTTTGTACTGACATATTTTGCAGTTTGAAAGTCTCCAGACGTTCTGAACAGTGGGCTGTCGTCACGCTTAATGTGTACAGAAAATCAGTCACGACGGAAAGTGAATTTCCATAGTGTTTGTTGTATAGGATAACGAGTAACGGAGTGTTTCCACGATAGACTGACACAATTGTTGTAAACTATGGAACGCAAGTATTACTACACAGTGTTTCCACGATAGACTAGCACAGTTATTGTAAACTATGGATTGTTGTTGATGATAACTGGTTGCCTACAAGAGTTACCACTACCCAAACCAGGAACGTTAATTTGTTGCGTTTAGTTACTTGACTCGGTCCATGGGATCGAATTTTCATGACTTCCATTGCTGAAACCAAATACACAAGACAGGAATTTGAACAAGACCTATTAAAAGTGACATTCAGTTCATCAGTTGTTGTTTTTTCTAATACAAAGCTGATGATACACGTTGTTACTGCGTTAGTGGGAGGTGGGGACTTTGTAATCAGTAACTTTAATCGGGTTTATGAGCGCTTACTTTTACTCTTTTTTTTCTTAAATTGAAATGGATTTATAAGTGCTTATTTCATTTATTTTAAATTGATTAATAAGCGCTTATTTTTTTATGGTGTTCTGCCTAGTTTTCGTTTAATTGGAGCTGAATTTCCCCTTGTTTGAATAGATTAGGTTGTTGCAAAAGCTGCTTGTGTTTGTCAAACTAAATTCATTTTGACATCAGTTGTGCTGCCAGGTCATGTTTTGCCTTCATCGCTCACGCCATAGGTACAACTGCAAGGTTTGCATACTGTTACATGATCAAAAAGTACAGAATCATATTCATTCCGCTTGTGTTTCATTATTTTCAGTAAATGTTCATGATTTTTTTTATCAGCTTCTCATTTGTTTTGGTACTGTTTTTGGCGTTACCACATTTGTGTTAATAATGTGTTGTTGTTTCTTTCAGATTTATAAAATTTTGTTGAGTACTGTTTTCGATTTTATCACACTTTTTTTTTTTTAGTGTACTGTTTACAGTTTTATGTGTTTTGTAAGTGCATGTCATGTACAGGTAGTGTGTGTGAATGATGTGAAAGATTGACATTCACAAGTACGTTGTCCGTACTTTGTATAAATATAAATATATGAAAACAAATATCTATATCTGTCAGTGAACATCGTGAACTGTTGTCAGACCCAGATGGCAGATTCTCCTGTACATATCGCAAAAATGGACTATATAATTTAAGTGCAAGGAATGTCTGACAGAAGAGGATCGAGAAATTTTGAGAGTGTGTGTTGTGGTTGTGAAGCTGTTATGTATAGATTTTAATGTCAAAAGTTTAGTTGGACAGATTTTAATGTCAAAAGTTTAGTTGAGAAGATGAGCCATTTGTTTTTGGTTTATTCTGTGCAGAAAACGAAACCATCAGTGTATCACTAACAATCTTGTTTGAAATGATGTACTGATGGTGTCTATATGAAGCCAGGCTGTTATTTTGTATTATATGTTTGAAGACCACAGATTTTGCGTGTACATCATTTATGAATTTATACACTGCAAAATGTTTGTGAAAGCAGTGGCAAATAATGACTTCTTTAAAATGTAGTTTTAAGAGCGCTTTTATATTTTGTAGGAATGAGTAGTTGATAAATTCGATTTATATCCTGAAGTAAACATTGAACAATTTGCCGTCAGAAAAGGTTTTTTTCAGATTCTTTACCAAACTGGTCTTCTGATTTTTTTTTCCCTGTAAACATCCCATCATAAATCTTACACAAATTCAAACTTTGTTGTTTGGTTGGTCATGAAAACAGGAGTTCTGTTTCTTATATGAATGAAAAGGAATTCATACTTGTTGTGCAGTTTCTTTTTATTCCATATATTTGTTTACTGTCAGCATCACGTTTTCGCATGGCAATAAGATGGTGTTAGTTTTTGATACTGTGTGAGATGTGAAGTGCGAATGTATGTGCGTGGATTTCTATGGCTTGATGAGAGAGCAAAGTTGCCGTACGATTCATTGCGTTTGATTTGCTGTTTATTATCCGATTGGTTTGGGTTACACTTTGATATTTGAACGCTGTGTCTATTTGGGTTGTTTTTTTTTTTAATGATTTCTCAAGTCGTTCTGTGACCATAAGGCTTGTGTTTTTTGTTGTTGTTGGGGATTTTTTGTTTTGGTATTTTTCTTCAAATTGATTTTCTGATACAGTCGGGTGCACTACAGTCAATGGGTAAAGAAATTGCCTTTGTTGATGTATTCACATGACTTTCTGTTGACATCTCTCCTGAGTGATAACATTTTTTTTGTGTGTGTGTGTGTGTCCGCGTATGCGCGCGCGCGCATGTGTGTGTGTGTGTGTGTTTCAGTTAGCATGCCAACATGATTTAGTCTCCAAACTAGCGCAAAAACAACGGTACTACTCAAACAGGATTGGCTGCACATCCCGTTTTGCACAATAGGCTCCGGACTGTCTTATCTTTATTTTCTTTCATTTCGTTTATTTTATGTTGGTTTTTTTTTTTTCCATTCGGTGATCATTTCTTGCTGGACATTTTTCACTTTGTCTCCAGTTAAAAATCCTGCAAAAGTTACTGACTGGCTGACCAAAAAAACAGGGAGCAGAGGGAGGAAGGTGAATTATTTGCATCACGTGTGGGACGTATTTTTGTTGCCTGCTGTTCTAGTGTTCGTCTCTTACCCCCCCTTTGTGGCACGAAAGTCGAGTCTCTACTATAATTTTTTTCTTTCCTTATTTTAATGAGATATCAGGTTCTGAATGGCATGTTGTTACACAAAAAGAAAAAAGAAAACGAGAACAAGCAAGGCCGTTATGGAAAGATGTCAAAAAACCAACAACAAAAAACACAAAAAAACAACCAAAAAAACAATCAAACGAGGAAACAAATACAAAAACAGTTTTATGTATGGAAGTAGATTTTGTATCGCCAATTTGAAGCTGTAAAAAAGATTTGTTGTTTTTCGCTTTGTTTGTTTTCTTTTTTCTTTTTTTTTTTAATTTGACATACGATTGATCATTGTTAATACAAATGGACGGGAGGAAGAAGAGAGAAGTCATATTTTACAAGTTGCTTTCTACTCAAATTCTGGTACATTTATTTGCATAACGTTTTTTTTTGTTTTTTTTTTGTTTTGTTTTGTTTTGGTGTTTTTTCGGCCAGAAGTGTCTGCCATCTGGGACAAGGAAAAGCCGAATTGTGTCATCTCTCTGAACGTTCTTTGTGCTGCTGTTGTTGGCTTCGTTCGTACTGCCCTGTTTTATCAAACATGATGTACGTGGTGTAAGATTGAACGCAGTTTCTCTACAACTGATGATTTGTCCAGCCGTCACAAGCGCACGGAACATGTGACGCTGGACTAAAGAGCAAACATTCGGATTGACATTATACAATGAAAGATGAGCCATGTTTTTTTTTTTACCTGCTTGAAGCTAAGAACCGACGATATTTTGTTCTTGGGATTTGGGTTGTTGTTTTTTTTGTTGTTTTTTTTTTGCCTGAAGTCATGTAGGTTTGTAGCGTATTCTATGAATGTGTTGCCCGTGCATATGCTGGAATAAATTCTGCGACCTATGGTACTTCTTAAACAAATATATAAAAAAAGAAAAATTGTATCGGGACGGTTCATTTCTGCTGCCCTGGAGGGATGGGATTTTGAATACTTATAGGGAGTTCAGGCTGGTCAGAAAGAAACTTCCCTTCTTTATGTTTAGAAGGAAAAAAAATATCTTTTTTTTTCAATACTGAATTGTTTAGCATACATGCACATTGTTTTGTGTGTGTGTGGTATGGCAATTTTGCTGAGCACATGACAAGGCATATTTCAAATTTGAAACACCAGACCAGCGCAACCGGATAGCGATGGTTGGACTTTGATGGCTAGTTTGATTTTATGGTTGCTGTTGTTGTTGTTGTTGTTTATTCATTTCAGTTTTATTCGTTTGGTTTTTATTTTGTCAGCATTGATATGGCCAGGGCCAATGTTTTTTTGGTTTTTTTTAATTGATACGTTCGTTTATTTGATTTTGTTCGTTTTTCTTAACAATACATTCTTTTACAAGAAAGCCGCGTGATCTTCTTTTTATGACTGGTCTTCCATCTCTGTCGACAATCTCTCTCTCTCTCTCTCTCTCTCTCTCTCTCTCTCTCTCTCTCTCTCTCTCTCCCTATTTCTATCCATCTTTGTCTGTCTTTCTGTCCCTCCCTCCCTCTCTCTCTCTTTCTTTCTCTCTCTCTTTCTCTGTTTCTTTGTCTCTGTTTCTCTCCCTCCCCCCTTCCTCCCTCCCTCTCTCTCTCTCTCCCTCTCTGTATCTCTGCCTTTTTCTCACCCCCCCTCCCCCCCTCTCTCTCCTTCCTTGTTTTGCTTCTTTCTTTCCTTCGCTCTCTTTTCCTTTACAAGATTGCTTTTAGGCACTGTGTCCAAAACCTCATCAAACGATTCTGTGATCAGACCAAGTCCAAACTGCTTTTTTTTATTTTCTTTTTTAGCTTTTGTTCCTGTCTGTCTTTACAGCTTTCCCTCCCCCCCCCCCCCCCCCCCACTTCCCCTTCTCTCTCCCTATTTCCTTCCTTTCCCTCTTTCTTTTCTTAGCTCTCTTTTCACAAGATTGCTATAGCACACTATGTCCAAAACCTCGTTATCCGGTTTATTATATCTTTATACATCGTATCAAACCAGACTGCTTCCATTGTCAGTTTCAAAAAAAAAAAAAAAGAAGAAAAAAAATGCTGACTCAAAAGTTTCCACAGCTGAGACGATTGATTTGGCAACAGTAGAAAGGTTGTACTCTCTCTTTCTCAGTCTCTCTCTCTCTCTCTCTCTCTCTCTCTCTCTCTCTCTCTGTCTTTCATACATGTCTGTGCATTGACCAAAATGCTCTTTCGTTTGTCATACAGACACTAAAGAACGTTTGTAGCAATTTACTATCTGAGTTGCTTTCTTTATGATTTTAAATCAAGCTGGTGAATAAATATGTCCCTTCCATGACTTAAGTTCTATCGCCAAAATGGTCATATAAAAATTATAACGTGAATCGTTTGAAGCTTGAGTACTTGGGGTTACTGTATGATACACAGCGGTGGTGGCCGAACAACATCCAAAACGCAGCAGTGGTTGTAAAAAACAACAACAAGTATATCGTTTATCATTTCGGTCAAAAGCACTGGATCAAAATATTACAGGTCAAAAACATATAATCGAGTGAGGGACGTTTACAGAATAACACGGTGAGCTTGGGTGTGGGTTGGTGGGGGTGGGGTGGTTTGGGGGAGAGTGGGGGGCACGGGAGAATGAAGAGTTTGGATAAGAAGGGCAGTCATCAATCCTAGTAAGGTAATCAAATGAAGTAAAAAAAAAAACATTGTTGTTGCAAAGCATCGTTTTATTTATGCTGTCCAATATCAATACCTGCAACATCAGTCTATTTCTGACACTGATAAAACGTTCATTTTATTAAACATTTATTTTTTTTTAAAGATATTGTATCTGTGTTGTTGTTTGTTTGTTTTTTATATGTAAACCCATTCTGTAAATGTGTATTCTGTCCATGACTGATTTCTAATACTGGAAATGTAACTTTAGAATATTGTAATCAGTCTGAAGCTTGGATGTGTTTGGCGAAGACAAACAAACATCCGAGAGGTGGCAGTGGTTACAATGTAAAAGACATTCATTTTTACACTTGTGTCAATAAGATTGCTGAATAACAGGTCGTCTACAAAGTGACAGGGGCAAGCAGGCATCGTGGGGGATCGGGCGTGGATGCAAAGTTTCCGTCTGTTACCCCACGAAGAATAATCTTTTCTTTTTTTTCTTTTTTTTTCTTTTTTGTTGAAGATTTTTTTTTTATGTGTGCTTTCCACTACCTGCAAAATCAGTCTACGGTGACACTGACATTAAAATCGTTTTCCATTTCTGTTGTGTGTGTGTGTGTTTTGTTTTTGTTTTTGTGTGTGTGTGTGTTGCTTTTTTGAAAATTGTAAAATGACGTCCATTGATATGATTATGCCATACTGACACTGTCATGTAAAAAGAGCGCTGTAAACAATCTGAAGCATGAACATGTTTGGTTAAAACCCACAAACATCTAATGACCACTAATTCGTTAAAAACAAACAAAAAATCGATTAAATTAAATTGAAAAATACTCTTTCACACTTGGGTTCAGAAGCAATGCAGGTCGAAATCTTTGCAAAGGGAGGGGATGTTTACAGAGTAATAGTGCTAGTGGGTGGGGTGGGGTGGGGCGTGTGGGTACGGGCGAGAGGCGGTTCTGGATGAAAAGCTAGTCATTCATAATGATAATAATAATGATAATAGATACTTGTTGAGCGCTTTTCTCTCTAATCCATTCCATGAAGGTATTCAGATTGGGTAAAAGCGTCGTTTCAGTTGCATAGTATACTTTTAGTTTGTGCTCTCCAATACCCCGCAAAATCAGTTCATTTTGACACTGACATTTTGTTGATATGTTACTTTTGTTTTCATCACGTCAGTTGATATCTTCGTGTCTTCCTAACTGGTCTCCGGTTTAAAAAAAAAAAAAAAAAGTAATATGAGAAGAGTGTTGTAAACAGTGTAAGTTTGAATGTTTTCCGTGTCGGACACACAAACATCCAAGAAGCCGTAATGGTTATTAAAAAAAAAAACCAAAAAAAACCCTTGTTTTTTCACTTGAGTCACAAACATTGCAGGTCAGGAACCTTGCCGTGTGAGGGAACGTTTCCAGAATAACAGGAGTTTAGGTAGAAGTGTGTGTGTGTGGAAACGGGTTTGGGACGGGTTTGGCTGAGGAGCTTACGCATTCACCCCAACCAATCGGAGTATAAAAAAAAACAACAACGTTGTCTCAGCTCTAGTTACTGCAAAGCATTGTTTTATTTGTGCTTTCTAATGCCAGTTATATCAGTCTGTTTCGACACTTGACATTTGAAAGCCTTTGTTTTTTTAATTATTTTTTTTTTTATCTGTGTTGCTTGTATATATATATATATATATATATATATATATATATATATATATATGTAAAGCCTTCAGATGATACGTTCCTGCCGTGACTGATTTTTGTTGCTGGAAATGTAATATAAGAATATTGTAATCAGTTTGATGCTTGAACGTGTTTAGCGTCAGTCCTACAACTTTCAAGAAATAGCAATGGTTCGCCTAAATAAAAATTTTTTTTTTTTTTAAAAAAAAAAAAAATCATGTGTCAAAAAACCATTGCTGAGCGAATGAAGAGTAAGTAAGAAGGGGGTAGGGATTTCTGTGGCAGTGGGGGTTGGGTGGGGATGGAGGGAGGACAGGAGAGATGGAAGAAGGGTGGTTGCCTCGAAGTTGCTACAAATCGTTGTATAATCTGTGCGTTTCTACACCTCACCAAATCAAATCCATTTTCTCTACTTCCCTGAAGCATGAAGCATGAACAAATAGATTGAACGCTGGTTTTCTTTTTCTTTTTTTCTTCTTTTTTTTTCTTTTCTTTTTTTCTTTTTTTTTTTTAAATTTTTTTTTTAAGAGACTGTTACACTGAATGAAAGCATACTATGATATTTGTTTTGCTATATACTCAATTACTCAATTAAGTGCATGCTGTTGTGTTGCTTTTTTTTTTTTTCTTCAATTTTCTTTTGAAAAAAAAAGAAGTTTTTTTGAAAGGTCGATCAACAGTGAGCAATGATGTGAAGAACACCAAAAGGACAAAAGACCGCCATTTGAGGGTGAATGCTAATGGTGTGTGTTTTCATTATGTGTCATTGTGTCACCTTGTGACTGTGTCATTGTGTCACACTGTGGCTGTGTGTCATTGTGTCACACTGTGGCTGTGTCATTGTGTCACACTGTGGCTGTGTCATTGTGTCACACTGTGGCTGTGTGTCATTGTGTCACTGTGTGGCTGTGTCATTGTGTCACTGTGGTGTGGCTGTGTCATTGTGTCACTTTGTGACTGTGTCATTGTGTCACACTGAGGCTGTGTGTCATAGTGTCACACTGAGGCTGTGTGTCATTGTGTCACACTGTGGCTGTGTGTCATTGTGTCACACTGTGGCTGTGTGTCATTGTGTCACACTGAGGCTGTGTGTCATTGTGTCACTGTGGTGTGGCTGTGTCATTGTGTCACACTGTGGCTGTGTCATTGTGTCACTGTGGTGTGGCTGTGTCATTGTGTCACTGTGGTGTGGCTGTGTCATTGTGTCACTGTGATGTGGCTGTGTCATTGTGTCACTGTGGTGTGGCTGTGTCATTGTGTCACTGTGTGACTGTGTCATTGTGTCACACTGTGGCTGTATGTCATTGTGTCACACTGTGGCTGTGTGTCGATGTGTCACTGTGATGTGGCTGTGTGTCATTGTGTCACACTGTGGTTGTGTGTCATTGTGTCACACTGTGGCTGTGTCATTGTGTCACACTGTGGCTGTGTGTCATTGTGTCACACTGTGGCTGTGTGTCATTGTGTCACACTGTGGCTGTGTGTCATTGTGTCACACTGTGGCTGTGTGTCATTGTGTCACACTGTGGCTGTGTGTCATTGTGTCACACTGAGGCTTGTTCATTGGTCAACACTGTGGCTGTGTGTTCTTGTGTCCATGTGGCTGTGTGATATATGTTCACATGAGGTAGTGTGTCATTTGTAACTTTGTGTGTGGCGTGCATTTTCCTGTGGTGTAGTAGTGTCATTGTAACAGTTGATGCTGTGAGTTTTGGTAGTCAACTTAGTAGCATGTTCGCTATGTTTCATTGTGTCAACATGTGGCTGATATAGGTGTTCCTGTGGCAGTGGTGGTGGGATTGGAGGAGACTGTGATGGGGTGGTGCTCGATTGCTTCATCTGTTATTGTGCGTTTTACTCCAATTAAACCCATTTTCTACGTTCACTTGAGATAACATGAACATTGCGCTGTGTCATTTTTCTTCCTTCTGTTTTTGCTGTTGTTTTTATTTTTTTTGAGATGGCTGTTCATTGTGGCTACTTGATTTTTTTTGCTTTACAATTTCATTTGTGATGCTGTGTGTGCTTATTTTTTTTCTCACTTTGTGAAAGAGTTTTTGGGTCGACATGTAGCTGTGTGATGGGTACACGTAGGCAAGTCGGCCCATTTGGGTGTGCAATGGGCTGTGTTCATTTGTGTCATTGTGATGTGGACTGTGTCATTGTGTCACACTGTGGCTTGTTGTCTTGTGTCACACTGTGGCTGTGTCATGTGTGTGGCTGTGTCATTGTGTCACTTATGTGGATGGGGTCATTGTGTCACACTGTGGTGTTGTCTGTGTCACACTGTGGATGTGTGTCATTGTGTCACACTGTGGCTGTGTGTCATTGTGTCACACTGTGGCTGTGTGTCATTGTGTCACACTGTGGTTGTGTGTCATTGTGTCACACTGTGGCTGTGTGTCACACTGTGGTGTGTGTCATTGTGTCACACTGTGGCTGTGTCATTGTGTCACACTGTGGCTGTTTGTCATTGTGTCACACTGTGGCTGTGTGTCACTGTGTCACATTGTGGCTGTGTCATTGTGTCACACTGTGATGTGGCTGTGTCATTGTGTCACTGTGGTGTGACTGTGTCATTGTGTCACACTGTGGCTGTGTGTCATAGTGTCACACTGTGGCTGTGTGTCATTGTGTCACACTGTGGCTGTGTCATTGTGTCACACTGTGATGTGGATGTGTGTCATTGTGTCACACTGTGGTTGTTTGTCCTTGTGTCACACTGTGGCTGTGTCATTGTGTCACACTGTGGCTGTGTCATTGTGTCACACTGTGATGTGGATGTGTGTCATTGTGTCACACTGTGGTTGTTTGTCCTTGTGTCACACTGTGGATGTGTGTCATTGTGTCACACTGTGGCTGTGTGTCCTTGTGTCACACTGTGGCTGTGTGTCATTGTGTCACACTGTGGCTGTGTGTCACTGTGTCACACTGTGGCTGTGTGTCGATGTGTCACACTGTGATGTGTGTCATTGTGTCACACTGTGGCTGTGTCACTGTGTCACACTGTAGGCTGTTGTCATTGTGTCACACTGTGGCTGTGTGTCATTGTGTCACACTGTGGCTGTGTCATTGTGTCACACTGTGGCTGTGTGTCATTGTGTCACACTGTGGCTGTGTCATTGTGTCACTGTGGCTGTGTCATTGTGTCACACTGTGGCTGTGTGTCATTGTGTCACACTGTGGCTGTGTGTCATTGTGTCACACTGTGGCTGTGTGTCATCGTGTCACTGTGTGTGTCACACTGTGGCTGTGTCATTTTGTCACATTGTGGCTGTGTGTCACTGTGTCACATTGTGGCTGTGTGTCATGATGACAGGGCAGCTGTGCATGACTGTGGCTGGTGTTGCTGTTGACGTTGATCGCCTGTTCTGTTTATGGGCACATTCAATATGCAGAGGATTCCTGCAGTCATTTACTGGGGGGTGGGGGTGGGGGTGGGGGGTCGTTTTTGGTGGTGGTTTTTTTTTTTTTTATCAGTAAATCGAGAATGTTACTTGCTTTCATCATTCTGATCAGGTGCGAATATAGAGATATATATTATACTTACATGTTGTTAACGCATCTCTGTCCATACATATATATTTGGTTTGTTTTCTGGGTTTTTATTTTTTTTGCAAGTGTTGGATGGAGTCTTTCAGATCTGGTTCGGAACAGAACTACTTTGGAAATAGTTCATCCCTCGTGTGTGTTTAGAATCATTATAATTCTCAAATTTAAATTTTCCTATGGTCCGCAGTTCTCTTATAAAACAGTCTGCTTGTTAATCTTACCTTTTGTTTCTTGTTTATTTGTGTGTTTGTTTGTGTGTTGTTTTTTTTGTTTTCTTTGTGCTTGATCCATTATACATTGAAAAGAGGTGTCAGGACACTGGTTTACTTTGCTCTTTTACTGCCCTCACATCATGTTATCGGACACTCGAAAATCGTTTATTTGTAATGAGAAAGGTGTGGCCCAAAAATGAGTTTTTGTTTGTTTTGTTTTTGCTCAACGCCCCCCCCCCCTTCCCCCTATCTCTCTCTCTCTCTTCCTCCCGCTCTCCCCCCCTCTCTCTCTCTCTCTCTCTTTCTCTGTCCCTCTCTGTCCCCTCGCTCTCTCTATCTCCCCCCTCTCTCTCCCTCTCCCCCTTCTCTCTCTCCCCTCTCTCTCCCTCTCGCTCGCTCTCTATCTCCCAATCTCTGTCTCTCTTCCTCCCTCTCTCTCTTCCTCTCTCCCTCTCTCTCTCTCTTCCCCTCTCTCTTTCTGCCTCTCTCCCTCTCACCCCTCTCTATCTCTCCCTCTCTCTCCCCCCTCTCTCTCCCTCTCTCCCCCCCTCTCTCTTCCCCTCTCTCTCTCCCCCGATCTCTCCCTCTCTCTCCCCTCTCAATCTCTCTCCCTCTCTCCCCTCCTCTCTCTCCCCTCTCTCCCCCCTCTCTCTCCCTCTATCTCGCTCTCTCTCGCTCTCTCTCCCCCCCCCCCTGCTCTCTCTCTCTCTCTGTCAGGGATTGGGTTTATGGGATTTTCTGAATATGCTTCTGACATTCATGACAATAACATGTTTAAAGTCCAACGTGAAGCTTCACAACCAAATAATCCACAGCAGCCATCGTCTTCACGTAACTTATTGATTCTTGTTTTTAAAGAAAATTTACTTTCATCTTTTGACATGGTTTTTTGGGGTTTTTTTTTTTGTTTGTTTGGTTGGTTGGTTGGTTGGTTGTTGGTTTTTTGTTGTTGTGTTTTTGTTTTGTTGTTGTTGTTTTCGTTTGAGCTGATGACACTGATTATCTGTATCACCTTGATATTGTTCTGTTGAATAAATGGATAGAAAAATAGGTATGTCAGCACAGAAATCAATCAATCAGTAAATGAAATTATCAAACCACTAATTGTTTGAAATAAATAACTCTTTCCCCCACCTCACCCCTCATTCTTCTTGGGATCATATATGATTCAAGTGTGATATTACTTTACCCATGGCTATGCAAAAAAAAAAAAAAAAAAAGGAAAAGAAAAAAAAACCCACTTTGGCATTAAGTCAATGTCATGTCAATTATTAATAGTCGTTCTGGATGTTTTTATCCTTGCAATGTGGTCATTTGTTTTTCCCCCTCATGATGAACAGACAGAAACGTGAGTAACTGTTCATCGGGTTTCGAACGGAACATAAAAGAAGCAAAGTGACAGAAATGCTTTATTAATATTTACTGTACTTTTTTTTTTTTTTTTTTTTTTTTTTTTTTTACACCAACATGGTCATTATCGTTTATCTGAACAGTGTTACTCATCCATTTTCAAAGCCACAGTCAAAGATTTACTTTGTCGTGTGTGTGTGTGTGTGTGTGTGTTTGGTTTTTGTTGGTGGTGGTGGTGGTGGTTTTTTTGTGTGTGTTTGTTTTTGTTTTTGTTGTTGTTTTAATGACGTGAGTATGTGCGGGTGTGTGTGCGCGGTTTGTAGCAATCATCGCAACTGTGTCCGTGGTACAAATGTTGCTGTGTCACGTGCAGGAATAAACACTGATGTGTCATGATTTCTTTTTATCTTCTTCCGGGTTGTCTGCGTGTATTGATTGATGCCTTCAGTTGATTTTGAAAAAAAAAAAACCCAAAAAAAACAAATCAGCAACCTGCATCTTTGCAACGTTTCCAGCAATACGCAGTCAAAATATATCTCCCTCTCTCTCTCTCTCCTCGCTCTCTCTCTCTCTCTCTCTCTCTCTCTCTCTGCGGTTTTGGTGTTGTTTTTTGCTTGTTTTTTGTGGTGTTTGTGAAATCAAGTATGACGGGTTTTTTTTGTGTCTTTGAAATCAAGTATGACGGATTTTCGTTGAGGAAAAAAATACTTTGATGACTGATTAATTATTGATAATGAGTCCACGCGCTCTTCAACCATAACTGCTTTCGAGTATCGTTTTCAAGCGTGGGTTGTTGTTTTTTTTTCTTTTCTTTTTTTCTTATTTTGTTTTCGCTATTCATTCTGGTTTTTTTGTCCCCTAATGGAGGAAATTTATACAATAGTATGTTCGTTTTCTGTTGTTCAATGCTCTGACTAACAGCAAAGAAGAAAAGCATGAGAATGAGATGTATCAAGGCACAGAACAAACAAACAAAACAAAACAAACCAAAAAAAGGAACACTCATATCTTGCCCGTCTTCCAAGACAACCTCAAGGTTAGCTATCGACACCACCAATGGAGACGGTAGAACAACTGTAATATAGGTCACCCAGAGGGGTTTTTTGTTGTTGTTTTTTGAGGTTTTTTCTTTTCTTTTTTTCTTATTTTGTTTTCGCTATTCATTCTGTTTTTTTGTCCCTAGAATGGAGGAAATTTATACAAGAGTATGTTCGTTTTCTGTTGTTCAATGCTCTGACTAACAGCAAAGAAGAAAAGCATGAGAAAGAGATGTATCAAGGCACAGAACAAGCAAAACAAAACAAAAAAAGGAACACTCATATCTTGCCCGTCTTCCAAGACAACCTCAAGGTTAGCTATCGACACCACCAATGGAGACGGTAGAACAACTGTAATATAGGTCACCCAGAGGGGTTTTTTGTTGTTTTTTTGAGGTTTTTTCTTTTCTTTTTTTCTTATTTTGTTTTCGCTATTCATTCTGGGGTTTTTTTGTCCCCAGAATGGAGGAAATTTATACAATAGTATGTTCGTTTTCTGTTGTTCAATGCTCTGACTAACAGCAAAGAAGAAAAGCATGAGAATGAGATGTATCAAGGCACAGAACAAACAAACAAAACAAAACAAAAAAAAAAGGAACACTCATATCTTGCCCGTCTTCCAAGACAACCTCAAGGTTAGCTATCGACACCACCAATGGAGACGGTAGAACAACTGTAATATAGGTCACCCAGAGGTTCTCTCATTTTTTTACTGCGCTTTGTCCACTTCCTTTGGAAGAGGCCTGCTATTGGATGACACTCATCACGCTTCACTTTAATAGATGCTGTGTGTGATTTCGTTATATATATATATATTTTTTTTTTTCTGCTTGATTTTTAATTGTTTTGGGGACAGTCTTCAGTGCTTGGGTTTTTAGTTGTTTTTTTTTTTTCTTCTTTTTTTTGTATGACGTCATACACAGACTAAGGACAAGGATCATATAAACTTGGAAACGATATTGCTGAAAAGCTTTTTCTTTGAATGTATAGAGAAATTAAGATCCTTTTGGCATTATTTGGCGAGCATTTTTCCTCTTCTTGTTTTTTTTTTGTGATGATGATGACAATAACTGGCATATTCGACTTCCACATCACACCTAAACCTCACAGACATCGATTTTTTTTTCTTTCTTTTATATATATATATATAGTTTTCTTTTGTTTGGTTGGTTGTTTTTTGCTTTTTTTTTTTTTTTTGTTGTTGTTGTTTTTTATTTTATTTTCCAAGCACGTCTTCTATTTTGTTTGTGAAATGGTTCAGGAGTTGACTGAATGCCGGCAATTTTCTTGTATTGTTGTACCTTTTCCCGTGTGTCGTATTTTCCATGTTATATCGTGAGTATAGCGGACGACGATAACAATGATAGAGTGAGACTGATTTTTTTTTTTTTTTTTTTTAAATTGTTGTAACGCTAAGGGTGAGAGAGGAGAAGATTTATATAATTATATCTACTGGGAAAAAAAAAAAAACTCGCTGTAAATGGTTTATTAACCAAACCCTGCAGTCTAAATATTTTTTTTTCCCCCCGATAACACAATCTGTGTACTGTATTATTTTCTTTCACAGGGAATATTTCTCTCTTTTTTTTTTCTTTTTTTTTTCTCTTTTTTTACAGTGGCCAAATGTTTGTTGAACCATGCTGATTTGTTCCTAAACATGCATGTTTATATGCAAGTTAATTAACTGGACGATCCAAACTGTGTTTTCTTTCTTTCGGGTGTTTTTGGTTTCTTTTTTTTTCTTCTTCTTCTTCTTTTTTCTTTTTGCCACAGTCAGCCATTCAAAGAAAATGAAAACACGGAAGCGCATTTTGCTCTCGGACATTATTTTTTCCTATTCAGAAGGACCCTGGGTTTTTTTTTTCCCTTTGTTTTTGTTTGGTTTGGTTTGTTTGTTTGTTTTTTGTTGTTTTTTTTTTGTTTTTTTTGTTTTGTTTTGTTTTTTCCTTTTCTCGGTTAAAATGTGTGTAACACAAATTGAGTGACACTTGTCTTAGAGAGAGAGAGAGAGAGAGTGTGTGTGTGTGTGTGTGTGTGTGTGTGTGTGTGTGTCTGTGTGTGTGTGTTTAAAATGTAGTGTTTTTGTTTCTTTGTTTGTTTTAAAGAAGATGGTGGGACAGGTTGACAGAGATAAAAGGGTTGGCTGGGGGTCACACAACAATAGTTTTTTTGTTGTTGTTTGTTGTTGTTGTTGTTTTTTGGGGGGGTTGTTTGTTTTTTGGGTGGTTTTTTTTTTTTACATCATTATTTTTGGTCACGAGTCACATCGTTGTTTGTTTTGTGCTGACAGAAACCGGAGAGAAACAAAAGATAACAACATTCACCAAACATCTGGTGGTGCTGTCTGCTAAGTGCTCTGAGAGTACCAAGAAGTTGAAGCGAACCATGCTCTTGTTGTTGTTGTTGCCTGTGGTCATGGCAGTCTTTGTTTGAACAAAGGGAGCGGGTAACAAAGGATGGGTGTGACGTTACTGTGCGTGCTTCTACTCTCCCCCCTCACTCCACACGCGCCGCGCACACACACACACACACACACACGATCACACACACGTGCGCGCACGCGCGCACACACACACACACACACACACACTCACTCACAAACGCGTACACACATGCTCACACACAGAGGCATGTGCACACACACACACACACACACACACATACATACGCGCGCGCGCACACACACCATTTACTTATGAATTCCTGTTTCATGTCATAATCTTGGGAACGAGACGCGCAGAGAGAGAGAGAATGACCAGAACTGTACTGGACAAAACAATGTTTTCGTTGATATGAAAATTATTTAAAAATTAAAAAAAAAAAAAAAAAAAAGCAGCAACATCCCACCAATTATTGAAAAAGGCAAAATCTGGTGTCACATCCATTGTTTGTGCGTACAACAGGAAGACAAAGAAACAAAGTTTGTGTGTGTGTGTGTGTGTGTGGCTGTGTGTCTATGTATGGAATAGAGAGGGAGGGGGCAATGAATTGAAACTTTTTTTTTTTTTTTTTAAAGCGTTTTTTATTTTATTTCATTTCATTTTATTCTTTTATACAATGCCGTATTCCGAAACTAAACCATTGTAAATACTATGCGTCTTATATTTTCCACCTTGATCAATATACGTGACCCGAGGAAGAATGTATAACATTTTGTACCATTTTGGTTGAATATGAATATCAAAAAAAATGAATATATATAAACAAAACACCAAAAAAAAACAATCAGTACGTTTACTTACAGTCAGTAAGTGACAGGGAGTCTCTTTTATAAAAACACAATACTTTTTTTTGTTTGTTGAAGGTGATTTTTGGTGTATTTCAATTTTTGTTGTAATTATTTTTGTTGTTGCTTTTTTTTGCCATCTCTGTATCGTCTTTGGGACATCATCTCTAGAAACAATGTGTCTAAAATGAAACTCTCTGTCTCTCTGTCTCTGTCTCTCTGTCTCTCTCTCTTCATCTCTCGCTCCCTCTCCTCTCTCTCTCTGTCTTTATATATATATATATATATATATATATATATATATATATATATATACAATGCGTCAGTGGAGTTTAAAGAAAATCAAAGAATCGCTACTCGTACATAATTCTCTCACACAACAGGTCTTCTTTCATCTCTCCCTTCTCCTCCATAGATTGGGACAGGGCAGGGGGGGTTGGGGAGGGGGCTGGGGGGGGGGGTGTAAGGGGGGGGGGGGGGTAGGATCAATACAACAAGATACAGTGATCTCTAAACAATCTGAGTGGTACAAAGATGTGAACACAAATTTCCAGTATAGAGCTTCCGTGCTCTCCCTCTTACCCCCACCCCCACCCCCACCGCCCATCCACACCCCCACCCACACCAACCAAACCCCCTGTCGTCCCCTCCCATCCCCTTCCCTCCCCTCCTAAAAAGCAGTGGTTGATTAAACAAACAAGAGAAAAAAAAAAACAAGCAAAGAAAACTAACTCCCAAAACTATGAACAGAATAACTGTTGCACCTTCTTGTTTGAGGAACACAACAAAACGATTTGGAAAAAAAAAAAGAAAAGAAAAAAAAAGAAAAAGAAGAAGAAAACGTTTATCGAGATATTAAAAGGTTCACAACAAGGCCATGAAGAGAGAGAGAGAGAGAGAGAGAGAGAGAGAGAGAGAGAGAGACCTGTAAATGTTGAGAAACTGTAAGCCAACTTTTACACTCTTTCATTTTTACTTTAGTACCCAGGAAGTTAGGTTCTTGTTCTTGTTCTTGGTCTTTATTTTATTGTCTGCAAACAGTTGCTTAAAAAACAGGCACTTTTGCCATAGAAGGGAAGTATTTGATTTCGAAAACATCATACACCACACCCCTTCTTTCACACACACACACACTCTCTCTTCTCTTCTCTTCTCTCTCTTTATTATTATTCTGTACATCTTTTTTTTTCTTCTTTAATCACAGAACACATGAATAGGATGCGCAAAGCCATAATCAGTTTGAAGTTGCTTCCCTTGCTCTTTCCATTCTGAGGAGCAAAAAAACAAAAACAACAACAACAACACACACACACACACACAAACACACACACATACACAAACACATACACACACACACACACACACACACACACACACACACACACACACACACACCTCTCTCTCTTCTCTTCTCTCTCTCTTTCTCTCGTTCCTCTCTTTCTCTCACAATTAATAATCATATGTGATTATCAGATGTCAAACAAACACTAGTTGGAGGAGGCAGAGTCCCTGGAGAAAAACAAAGACGACGAAGAAGAAGAAAAACCATAACGACAACGTGATTCACCATACTCTGTGTTTGTGTTGGTGATGGTTTTTGTGTATGCTAAAAAAAAAACAAGGGGAAAAAAAAAAACCCAACAACTGTGTCGGTCATTTTTTGGATGTGTGTGAATTGGTGGTTTGTGTAGTTGTATGTCCAGTGAAGGATCGTCTCTCATCTGTGTGTGTGTGTGTGTGTTGTCTGTCTGTGAGCGTGCGTGTGTGGGCTGCACGCTCCATTGACGATGATGATGATGATGATAATTATGATGGACATTGTTCGTTGAGGTGTGTCACAATGTATGTCAGACGATGCAAACCCATACAAAAAAAAATAAATAAATTACTTTCAAAACGTAACGGTGTTGGTCAGTCTGCCTGCCTGTTTGCGTGTATGCATGCTCGCCAGCTTGTTTTCTCTGTGTCTCAGTGTCTGTCTACCTCTCTCTCTCTCCCCCCTCTCTCTCTGTCCCCTCCTCTCTCTCTCTCTCTGTCCCCCCTCTCTCTCTGTGCCCCTCTCTCTCTGTCCCCCCCCCCCCCTCTCTCTCTATCTCTGGATTTACTGATGTTTAGTTGAATGGTGGAGTCGAAACGAATGAGCGTTTATAGAAAATTGTGTGTGCGTGTGTGTGTGTCTGCATGTGTTTGTGCGCGTGTGTATGTGTGTGTGTGTGTGTTTATGGGTGCACGTAAGCAAGCAAGCGTGTGCGTGTGAATGGCCTGTAATAAATGGGACACCAGTTCAACTACAAACCAAACAAACAAACAAAAAGAATACAATGTTTATTCATATCGTTCTTCATTCAGTGAACCAGTCCGTAAACTGTTTCTTCACACTCGAAAACCAAAGCAATTAATCCACCTGATTTGAATCACACCACCGCGTATTTGCTTCGTAACATTTATCATAAACCATCTATTTGGTGTCTTATTTGTATTTATACGTTACCATCACCTGGGCGTGTGCTCTGATGGCCGACCTTTCGCGGCATTCATAGTACAAAGACACATCCGGCCAGGCCCGTCGTCTGCTGAGCCAATCACCGCAACTTTCCCCCTTCAGCCCTGAATAGCGAACAGCTTCAATCCACGGCC
>NC_134886.1:5225567-5238067 GCF_041734735.1 Babylonia areolata
ATATGATGATATCACAAGTGTCAACCTCTCTCCCCGTCATCACAAAGTGCAAGGTGATGACATGACAAGCGTCAACCTCTCGCCCCGTGACAAAGAGAGCAAGACTGTCCCGTGCGACAGTGTAGTGTTGGAAAAAAAGGAAATTTTGGTCAACTTGACCCCTCGAATACGTCATGATTTTCGCTGGGTTTTTTTGGGTTTTTTTTTGTTTTTTGTTTTGTTTTTGTTTGTTTGTTTGTTTGTTTTGTCTTGGTTTTTTTCCTTTTCCCTTCCTTTCTTGCTCTCTTTCTGTGCGTGCGTGCATGTGTGCGTGTGTACGCACACGTGAGTGTGTGTTCCTTCCCTCCCTCATAGTCAGCTCAGGTTGTTGTTTTCTTTTTCTCGTGCATGTATATCTGCACGTAGTTAAGCTCAGCTACAGGTTTGATAAGGAAAACTCACCTGTCGATGTCGTGGGCATCGTGAAATGCTTTAATCACTGGCAGTTGCACCCAGTCAGGGAGAGGTGGTTTCTTTTCCAGTTCCTGCTCCATTCATTTTGGAGTGAGAGGAGTTTTTTTGCCGATTCGGTTCGGGTTTGGGGCCTCCAGTGCCACTACATTTCCTGGGTCCGTGTCCGACCAGGAGGTCTGGAACTACGTTCTGGTTCCAGGGTTTAATCTCCCTTATGTTTTGTTTTCTTCCCTCACGAGCTCTTGAGGTGAGTCAGGTTGGAAGAGAGTGAAGAATGCTAGTTTTGTTTGTTTGTTTTTATAGATAGGGAGCGGCCACTGATATGTATTTCATGCTTTTTTGGTTTTCTTGTTGTTGCTGCATTTAAAATATATACTTTAATTTCAGTGCAGTATGGCCCTGCCAATCCTTGTGGATTCAGATTTATGTATATCTGTGTGCACACATATTCTGTTGTGTTTTTTTTTGTAAACAGTTGTATTAAGGCATTCAGCTGTACGTGTGAGTGTGTGCGAAACCCCTCTGTGTGTCTGCTTTAGCACATGCATTGTTTTTCTTGTGCTTGACTCTTGGCTCGAGTCTCTTTACAGCTCCGAAGAGTGTTCCGACGAGACCCGCACGTTCCCCGGGTGTTAAGGTCGTCTTGGACTCACGCAATCCACCTTCCCCAGCCTCCGCCGTTGTCCTGGGCACCCGCAGCCTTCCCTGCGCCTGTGAATTCCCTGAGTCTGTCACAGGGGTGTCCCCGACGCACATGAAGATTGCCGCTTTGCATGCCCTGTCTGCAGAAGGACTAGGACTCTCAGTGGTCGCCGGCATCTTGGGTTGTCTGTGGCATGGACCCTCGTGTTCAGAACCAATGCGAGCCGTACATGGACGGTAGAGGATGCGTGTGCATGTGTGAGAGCAGTGCACAAGAGGGGTGAGTGTGTGTGTTCGAGCGAATGTGATTTATTTATTTATTTTTCTCTCATTCCCACTTAAAAAAAAACAACAAAAAAAAACAAACGTACAAAGCATGAAATGATGTGGCGATTTGTATTAGCGGGTTAGTAAGTTTGGAAGGGGGGGGGGGGGAATTAAGGGAAATAGTTTAGGCCTCACTGCTGTTTCGGTTGTCAGTATGTCTGTGTGAGTGAGTGAATAAAGTTTGGTATTGTGTATAAATTCTTGGCGTTGGCTGCACTTAATTGAGCGTGCGAGGATCCGGAGACCCATTTTTCTTAACTTTTCTTTTATTAGATTGCGCGGGGCCGGTCGGGTTGTAGGTGGGTCCTCAACCTCAACCGGTCACGTGACAAAGATAACATCACAAGCGTCAGCCTCTCTCCCCGTCATCACAAAGTGCAAGGTGATGACATGACAAGCGTCAGCCTCTCTCCCTGTCATCACAAAGTGCAAGGTGATGACGTAACAAGCGCCAGCCTCTCTCCCTGTCATCACAAAGTGCAAGGTGATGACATGACAAGTGTCAGCCTCTCTCCCGTCATCACAAAGTGCAAGGTGATGACATGACAAGCTGTCAGACTCTCTCCCTCGTCATCACAAAGTGCAAGGTGATATGACAAGCGTCAGCCTCTCTCCCCGTCATCACAAAGTGCAAGGTGATGACATGACAAGCGTCAGCCTCTCTCCCCGTCATCACAAAGTGCAAGGTGATGACATGACAAGCGTCAGCCTCTCTCCCCGTCATCACATAAGTGCAAGGTGATGATATGACAAGCAGTCAGCCTCTCTCCCGTCATCACAAAGTGCAAGGTGATATGACAAGCGTCAGCCTCTCTCCCCGTCATCACAAAGTGCAAGGTGATGACATTGACAAGCATCAGCCTCTCTCCCCGTCATCACAAAGTGCAAGGTGATGATAATTATGACAAGCATCAACCTCTCTTTCCGTCATCACAAAGTGCAAGGTGATGATAATTATGACAAGCGTCAGCCTCTCTCCCCGTCATCACAAAAGTGCAAGGTGATGACATGACAAGCGTCAGCCTCTCTCCCCGTCATCACAAAAGTGCAAGGTGATGATATGACAAGCATCAGCCTCTCTCCCCTTTCACAGAGTGCAAGATGATGATCTACAGCACCACGTGGGACTTACACGCCGCGTGACCAGGCCTTTGAAACTGTCACCAATGCAAACGGTCTTGAGCAACAAAGTCTGCAGTGACCGGAGCCTGGGAGAGCACTTTAACTATCTCCATACGAACGGCGAAAGAGACGACGTTAACAGCGTTTCTCCCCAATTACCACCATCAAAATATTATAAGCGGAAGGCTCTTACACTGAAGAGGTGAATGCTGACAAAGAATACCACAATTCTGACGACGGAAGCTAAAGGTTGGATCATTGAGACACCCACTGGACATCCGAGGGGTCTGTGTAGAGGAGAAGAGAGGACTGGCCGTACTGAGTGAGTTAAAATATCGTTTTCTACAGCCAACAGGACAATCAGCTTCCTCAGAGGAAATCTACATCACCTCAAGAAAAAAGAAAATGACAACGTAAACAGTGTGCATCCGAAGAAACTACTGTCCGCCCAGTATGAGAGAAGGTTTCGCCAGCGTTCATATTGCAAGAATACTTTAGTATGAAGTCATCGGATTCTGTATGAAATTTATACAGAGGACAACATTTTTTTTTTCTTCAAAGGCTGTATATCTGTAGTTATAACTTCATCGTCTTTGAACTGAGTGTCTTACAACGTCCCAGCACAAAGGACAACATTTTGTTTTCTCCAAATGTTGTGTATGGTGTAGTTATAGTATAACTCCATCGTGTTTGAACTTAAGTGACTTACAACGTAGCAGCATAGCTTTTAGCAACACTGAGGACATCGACACCAGAAGCAATCCGGCCGCCAGTTGCTTGTTGACTGTTGTTCCTGGATCCTTCAAGACACGGAGGCTGCAGTCAGTCTGCTCGACTGCTGATGAGAACCAGGATTACCAGGTACGTGGAATACATGTCGGCTTTTCTCATCCATCTGGTCCCTGGTATTGTGTTGTTGTATTGCATTGTATTGCGTTGCTTTACGTTGTGTTGTATTGCATTGTGTTGCGTTGCTTTGTGTTGTATTGCATTGTGTTGTGTTGCGTTGTGTTGTATTGCATTGTTGCCGGCTTTGTATTGTGTTGCGTTGTATTGCGTTGCTTTACGTTGTGTTGTATTGCGTTGTGTTGCGTTGCTTTGTGTTGTATTGCATTGTGTTGCGTTGTATTGTGTTGTATTGCATTGTGTTGCGTTGTATTGTGTTGTATTGCATTGCGTTGTATTGTGTTGTATTGCGTTGTGTTGTGATGTGTTGTGTTGTATTGCTTTACGTTGTGTTGTATTGCATTGTATTGCGTTGCTTTGTGTTATATTGCATTGTGTTGCGTTGCTTTGTGTTATATTGCATTGTGTTGCGTTGTATCGTGTTGTGTTGTGTTGCGTTGTATTGTGTTGTATTGCGTTGTGTTGCGTTGTATTGTGTTGTATTGCGTTGTGTTGTATTGCGTTGTGTTGTATTGCTTTGCGTTGTATTGTGTTGTATTGCGTTGTGTTGTGATGTGTTGTGTTGTATTGCTTTACGTTGTGTTGTATTGCATTGTATTGCGTTGCTTTACGTTGTGTTGTATTGCATTGTGTTGCGTTGTTTTGTGTTGTATTGCGTTGTGTTGTGTTGCGTTGTGTTGCATTGTATTGTGTTGTATTGTGTTGTATTGCATTGTGTTGCGTTGTATTGTGTTGTATTGCATTGTGTTGTATTGTGTTGTATTGATTGCATTGTATTGTTTTACTTTTCTTTCACAACGGATTTCCATGTGTGAAAATCGGGCTGCTCTGCTGGAGAAGAGAGCGTCGCCACAGTGCAGTGCCACCTTTTCTTCTGTCTGCTAGTGTATTTGTTTTACTATCAAAGTGGACATTTTTTTCCCCGAACAAAATTCTGGCAGGGACAGCGTTTATTTAAACTGACGTGGGTTCGTTTAAATGCGCTATATACATGCTGCAATACGGGACGTCGGTTTATCATCTCATCCAAAAACACTAGCACCCAGATCACCAGTCAAAGTCTAATGGAGCGGGAAGTAAGAATTCCGGTCTCGAACCCTAGGACTGGAACGCTTGGGCACTGGCTTCCTAGTCGGGTGTATTATCACCAGGCCACCATTCCATGTTTGTGACCGTGTTGACAACAAGGCGTAGACGTTCACTCTGCCCGTCACACAGAGGACTGTAGGGGAAGAAACGTGGATAACAGCCGTGACCACTTCACTTTTGTATTTGTATTTGTATTTCTTTTTATCACAACAGATTTCTCTGTGTGAAATTCGGGCTGCTCTCCCCCAGGGAGAGCGCGTCGCGATACTACAGCGCCACCCTTTTTTTTTTCTTTTTTTTGGTATTTTTTCCTGTGTGCAGTTTTATTTGTTTTTCCTATCGAAGTGGATTTTTCTACAGAATTTTGCCAGGAACAACCCTTTTGTTGCCGTGGGTTCTTTTACGTGCGCTAAGTGCATGCTGCACACGGGACCTCGGTTTATCGTCTCATCCGAATGACTAGCGTCCAGACCACCACTCAAGGTCTAGTGGAGGGGGAGAAAATTTCGGGGGCTGTGCCGTGATTCGAACCAGCGCGCTCCGATTCTCTCGCTTCCTAGGCGGACGCGTTACCTCTAGGCCATCACTCCACATTGTGTGGCTGTGATGTGCTGTGCCGTCTTGATCTCTTCGCTGACTTTTGACTGATTGTTGTAGACTGCAAGGAAAGGGATAATTCTGCCCAATCACAAGGCGCCACCTCAGAATCACGGTTTGGGTCTGCGTGCTTGGCTACCTGGGCATCAGTTCGTGTCCAGTTCGTCTGGGCGTCGGTAGCTTGTATCACAGCTCGCGTCACTCGGTTTATGCGAGTTACCCTTTGATATTCATGAGAGGGCACTGTCTCAGAATTACGATCGAGTGTGCGAGCTGGGTGCTGGGCCGTCAGTTCTTGCCTGGCTTGGCTGGTGACCAGTCACTGACTTCACAACTCGCCATACTATGTTGAAGCCAGTCTTTATTTTGATTCGTGGACTTCGTTTGATTGATTTCAGTTTAGCCCCCCCTTCTGGAGGACCGAGCAAGATGGCAGAATGGTTAAGACGCTTATCTGCTAATACTGTGTCCGTGAGGGCTTGGGTTCGAATCGCGACTCTCGCCCTTTCTCCCAGGATTGACTGGAAAATCAACCTGAGCGTCCAGTTGTTTGGGTGAGACGATAAACCGAGGTCCCGGTCCCGTGGACAGCACGCACTGAGAAAGAACCCACGGAAACGAAAGTGTTGTCCTCTGGCAAAATTTTGTACAGCGAAACCCACTGACGGAAAGGTACATCAGATATACATGCATGCACTCGAGGCCTGTCTGGAGTATAGGGTAACGCTGTTGTCAGGCATCTGCATGGCGTATGAGGAGTAGCGTATATGGATTCGTCCAAACGCAGTGACGCCTCCTTAAGATAAATGCAGAGAGAGAGAAAGATAGAGAGAGTGTGTGTGTGTGTGTGTGTGTGTGGTTTTTGGTTATTGTTGGGGTTATTTTTGGTGTGTGTGTGTAGAGGCAGGGGGAGGGTGTGTGTGTGGGGGGGGGCGGGGGGAGTGGGGGGGGGGCAGCGGGGGTAAGCTGTGTAGGCTGCTTTCAGTCTTGCTTTTCATTGGATGGCAGGACACAAACAGTAAACAACGACCCCTCCTCCCCCACACACAAACACACTGTACCTGCCCGCGTGCCCCACCCCCCACCCCCACCCCTCAAACCCCCCCGCGCGCGCGCGCACACACACACACATCCTCCTCCGCCTCCCCCCCCCCCCCACACACACACACGCACACTCACACACAAGCAGCTCCCCTCCTCAGCACATCTGATGTATCATTATTTGCGGATTAGTGGCTGTGTGTAAGGGGAGGATTGTCCTCCTTGGCTGCCCGAACGAAGCAGGCTCTCCCACCCCCAGCCCCACCCCCCTTTATCACCCACCCTTCAACCTTTACAGGAGAATTGTTGCCCTTTTCGTTGTGCAACGCTCATTTCAGGAGAGAAAAAACTGAGCTGTGCCAGTTCTTGAAACTTTTTTGCTCCAATTCCTTTCACGTGGCCCTCGAAACTTAGTTCCATTTATCGATTATTTCATTATTTAGAAAGAAAAATATATATGTTGTAAAAATCTCCCCTTTCAGTTTGGCGTTAAAACCCAGGATAGTAGAGGAAAATGTAAAATAAAATAAGATAAAATCTAAAAGTTCGTCAATAAGTAAGCTGTTTCGGTCCCTCTTAACTCTCTCCATACGAACGGCGAAAAAGACGACGTTAACAGCGTTTCACCGCAATTACCACCATCAAAATATTGCAAGCGGAAGGATCTTATACTGAAGAGGTGAATGTTGACACAGAATACCACAATTCTAACGACGGAAGCTAAAGGTTGGGTCATTCAGACACCCACTGGACATCCGAGGGGTCTGTGTAGAGGAGAAGAGAGGACTGGCCGTGTACTGAGTGAGTTAATTAATGAATATGCATGAAGAAAAGCGGAGAGAGAGCAGACACACAGAGATGGACCAGCGAGCGCACCAGCACACACGACGACGACGATGGTGATGATGAGGAGGAGGAAGAAGATTACGATGTCCACCATTATTATCACTGCTGTTATCATTATTATCACCATCATTCTTCTTCTTCTTCTTCTACTTCGTTGTCGTAGTCGTCGTTCTTATTTTCTTTCATTTTATTTCTTTATCTCTGTTTTCTATCGTTCTTTATTTTTATGTTTTGTGTCGTTAAATGGGCAGAATTGTAAAAAGGCCTTTACTGCGCCTAATTCTTTGACTGATTGATTGATTCAATCTTTAATGGTTAATCTTCTTCTTCTATTTCTTCTTCTTCTCCTTCTTATTATTATCATGATCATTATCTGTTTACTTTTCATCATCATCATCATCATCATCATTGTGTTGCAGCGCGCAGAATGATGTTCCATAAACTTGCCACAGGTCTGATCAGTAAAACATTCGTGTTCGTACTCTCTCTCTCTCTCTCTCTCTCTCTCTCTCTCTGTCTCTCTCTGTCTGTCTCTCTCTGTTAATTGGAAGGGGTGGGGAAGTGGCTGGGGCGGACAGCATCATCTGAATTCTTCCCAACACAGCATCATCTGAATTCTTCCCAACACAGCATCATCTGAATTCTTCCCAACACAGCAGCATCTGAATTCTTCCTAACACAGCAGCATCTGAATTCTTCCCAACACAACAGCATCTGAATTCTTCCTAACGCAGCAGCATCTGAATTCTTCCTAACACAGCATCATCTGAATTCTTCCCAACACAGCAGCATCTGAATTCTTCCCAATACAGTATCACATATAATTCTATGGGGTGACTGTTCGAACGGTCTCAGGGAGGGAACCATCCGTTGTGTGCCTGATTCTAAGTGGAGTTTCGTCCCTTCGATGCAGTGTCCGTTTCGAGTGATGTTGTCGTGGCGTATGCGATACGTACATATACTTGCGAGTTGTTGGGGTTCTATTTATTTATTTACTTAGTTTTGGGTTGTTGTTTTTTGTTTATCTATTTATCTATTTTTTACTTGTCTATTCATCTATTTATTTATTCATATATTTATTCATTTATCTATTTCTGACTAATGGCGTCGGGTTATGCTGCGGTGACGTCAGGCATCTGTTTTGCAGATGTGTAGCGTATATGGATTTGTCCGTACGCCTCCCTGAGTAACTAAACCTATTACTCTTTTTTTTTTATTATTCCCCCCCCCCCGCCCCCCCTCGCTCTTGATCAGCCACCCCCCTGCTTAGCAGATGGCGTGGTGCATATGGATTTGTCCGGACGCCTCTTTGAGTGACTGAACGGATTATTCTTCTTTTTTTTCTTGCTCGCTTCTGAACTGGCAGCGAGATACCGGTCCTTCACTGTTGAGCTCCCTGTTCCTCAAGCAATCAAGACAGGTTCAACCCCGCTGATCTAAAAATAGTTGGGGGGTTTTCCATCTATTTTTAGATACTAATGATGATAATGATAATGATACTATAATAATCAGTATATATATATATATATATATATATATATATATATATACATAGAGAGAGAGAGAGAGATATAGATAGATAGATAGAGCGCTGAATATTGTGCAGGGACAAATCAAAGCGTTTTCACATCAGTTATTCACACACATGCATCGCTCTGAACTTGAGAAACTGAAGACAAATAATAGGCAGAGGAGGGAGGCTATCTTGGAAAGAGGCGGGTTTTAAGGCCAGACGTGAAAGAGTTGAGTGCGGAGACCTGACGAAGCGAAAGAGGAAGTTCATTGTTGTTTACACGCATGCATAACTCTGAACTTTAGAAACTGAAGACAAAGAAGAGGCAGAGGAGGGAGGCTGTTATGGAAAGAGGTGGGTTTTAAGGCCAGACTTGAAAGAGCTGAGTGTGGAGACCTGACGAAGTGAAAGAGGAAGTTCATTCCAAATGCTAGGCCCACAGACAGAGAAAGAACTGGGTGTGCGTAAATAGAGTGGATCCGAAGCCGATCGTAGAGAGCGAGATGGGGTGAAGAGGTGACGGTAGCCACAGAGATAGAAAGGGCAGATTTGTGAATGCATATATGACATAGAGTGCTGATCTTGTACTTTATTCTGTGTGAGACAGGGAGCCAATGGAGATGTTGCAAAAGAGGAGTGATGTGCTCAGATCTTTTCTTTCTGAGGACGAGTCGGGCAGCAAAGTTTAGTATACACTGAAGGGACTGAATAGATGAAGCAGGCAAACCAGACAATAGAGAGTTACAGTAGTCAAGGCGAGAGAGAATGAGAGAAACGACAAGTCTAGATGTGGGTGTCGGCGGACGGATATTTTTGAATGGAACTGACACGCCACAACTGACAACAGAGAGACCAGTGGTTCGACCCAAAGGCAAACAGCTCAACCTACCTCGAAGGTCCAGTCGTCGTGGTCAGCAGCCTCCAGGTAGACGGCCCCTTGGTAGGCGTGCAGGCCCTGTCTGCGTGCTGTCTGGTCCAGGTGCAGCCAGCCGTCCGTTTCCTCCTCCCTCTGGAACCACTCCTCACCCTCCTCGGGGGGACGGCCTGTGGGGGGAGGTTACATGATGGAATGCTTCACCCTTTCATTGCATGGAGGGACGCACGCACGCCAAAAGATCAAACACACGCGTTAAAAACCATGTGATCCATGTCAGCGTTCGGTGGGTTATGAGAAGCAAGAACACACCCAGCATGCACCCCCCCGAAAACGGAGTATTGCTGCCTTTATGGCGAGGTAAATAAACAAAAACGGTCGTACAATATATATATATATATATATATATATATATATATATATATATATATATATATATATATATTTTTTTTTTTTTTTTTTTTTTTTTTTTTTTAAAGTGTTACATGACTGTCTGAGTGTGTATGTGTGCGTGCCTGAAATCTGACTGAATAACACATGAAACGAATGATGAGCACCCAAAAGCAGCCATCGGTCGGCTCGTCCCGGGTAAAGAAGCCTGTTGTACAAATGACGCTATGTCGCTGTGTTTGCAAAGCGCTTAGAGCTTGCTCTCTCTCCGACCGAGGGTAGGCGCAGTATAAGCATCCATATAATTCATCATCCATATCGTTCACACGGATACCTATATAGCGATTCTCGGCCAGAGACCAAACTCAAGGCGCTTTACAAATACGGAGTCATTTGCTTGCACAACAGGCTGTGTCATGTGTCATTCAGTTAGGTTTCAGTCAAGCACACAATCACACTCGCATAGATATGTAACATTTTACGTTTATGACCGCTTTGCATATTATTTACCCCACCATGTGGGCAGCCACACACTATTTTCACGCTGACATGGATTACATGATCTTTAACTGAGTGCTTACATTTATTTGCTTATTTATCATCATTGTTGTCTTATTTATTTATCTATTTATTTATTTATTATTATTATTATTATTATTATTATTATTATTATTATTATTATTATTACTACTACTACTACTACTACTACTACTATCCCCCTTTTTTATATATTATAATTATTATTATTTATTTATTTATTTATTTACTTATTTATGTACGCTTATCTATTATTTATTCACCTTTTTTTTTCTCAAGGCCTGACTAAGCGCGTTGGGTTACGCTGCTGGTCAGGCATCTGCTTGGCAGATGTGGTGTAGCGTATATGGATTTGTCCGAACGCAGTGACGCCTCCTTGAGCTACTGAAACTGAAACTGAAACTGAAACTGAGTGCTTATGTGATCTTCTGCGAACGTACACACACAAAAGCGGTTTCGGGCACTGGCAGGTCTGCACATTATGTTGATGTGGAAGACTGACTGGGCAAACCTCCTCCCTTAACCCACGAGGTGCGATGGGTATCGTGCTCAAGAAACTCTGGGCGAGAATTCAGCGTTCTAACCATTTGACCACCGCACCCGTCATTGCTGGCATGGTGTGGGACAGACATCATGTTAACCCCTTCAGTGTGGGACAGACATCATGTTTAACCCCTTCAGTGTGGGACACACATCATGATTAACCCCTTCAATGTGGGACAGACGATATCATGTTTAACCCCTTCAGTGTGGGACACACATCATGATCAACCCCTTCAGTGTGGGTTAGACGATATCATGTTTAACCCCTTCATTGTGGGGCAGATATCATGATTAACCCCTTCAGTGTGGGACAGACATCATGATTAACCCCTTCAGTGTGGGACAGACATCATGTTTAACCCCTTCAGTGTGGGACAGACATCATGATTAACCCCTTCAGTGTGGGACACACATCATGATTAACCCCTTCAGTGTGGGACACACATCATGATTAACCCCTTCAGTGTGGGACAGACATTATCTTTAACCCCTTCAGTGTGGGACAGACATCATGATTAACCCCTTCAGTGTGGGATACACATCATGATTAACCCCTTCATTGTGGGACACACATCATGTTTAACCCCTTCAGTGTGGGACACACATCATGATTAACCCCTTCAGTGTGGGACACACATCATGTTTAACCCCTTCAGTGTGGGACACACATCATGTTTAACCCCTTCAGTGTGGGACAGACGATATCATGTTTAACCCCTTCAGTGTGGGACAGACATCATGTTTAACCCCTTCAGTGTGGGACAGACGATATCATGTTTAACCCCTTCATTGTGGGACAGACATTATCTTTAACCCCTTCAGTGTGGGACAGACATCATGATTAACCCCTTCAGTGTGGGACACACATCATGATTAACCCCTTCAGTGTGGGACACACATCATGATTAACCCCTTCAGTGTGGGACACACATCATGTTTAACCCCTTCAGTGTGGGACAGACATCATGTTTAACCCCTTCAGTGTGGGACAGACATCATGATTAACACCTTCAGTGTGGGACAGACGATATCATGTTTAACCCCTTCAGTGTGGGACAGACATCATGATTAACCCCTTCAGTGTGGGACAGACATCATGTTTAACCCCTTCAGTGTGGGACAGACATCATGATTAACCCCTTCAGTGTGGGACAGACAGACATGATTAACCCCTTCAGTGTGGGACAGACATCATGATTAACCCCTTCAGTGTGGGACAGACATCATGTTTAACCCCTTCAGTGTGGGACAGACATCATGATTAACGCCTTCAGTGTGGGACAGACGATATCATGTTTAACCCCTTCAGTGTGGGACAGAAGATATCATGTTTAACCCCTTCAGTGTGGGACAGACATTATCTTTAACCCCTTCAGTGTGGGACAGACATCATGATTAACCCCTTCAGTGTGGGACAGACATCATGTTTAACCCCTTCAGTGTGGGACAGACATCATGTTTAACCCCTTCAGTGTGGGACAGATATCATGTTTAACCCCTTCAGTGTGGGACAGACATTATCTTTAACCCCTTCAGTGTGGGACAGACATCATGATTAACCCCTTCAGTGTGGGACAGTCATCATGTTAACCCCTTCAGTGTGGGACAGACATCATGATC
>NC_134886.1:5243067-5278067 GCF_041734735.1 Babylonia areolata
TGTAAACACTTTTCCTTTAAATATCTCACAAACTCCTTCCAAAGTTGGCCATAACTTTTTGTTTGAAAGTTGCACGCGACAATCACACCTGTACGTTCCCAAAACAGCTTTGTGGTGACAGGTACACGAGAAACACCTGGACTGATGACATGAGGCCAGAAGAAAGGGAGGCTGCGGGCTTGATGGACTGGTGCTGAACGCACCCACTGGGGGGACGGCTGGTCTACATGTCTCTGGAGACACGCCGTCTCTCAGACACGCGGGGCTAAAAAAAGCAGTAAGTGGGCTCTTTGTCTTGCCCGTCCCTCGGAGTTTTAAGTGATTAACATTAGTTGCTTATAATTGAAATGGTTGGGAGTTTGTTTTGTTTGTTTTTTTAAAAAATTTAGATTTTTTTTTTTTTTGGGGGGGGGGGAGGGGGGTTCTTTTTCTTAACATTTTTTTAACATTTACATTATGCAAGTAAATACTTTCAATCAAAACGAGACAAAAGAGAAACTGAAACATAAGCAAAACACACACACACACACACACACACACACACACACACACACACACACACGTACGTAACACAGTCACGTTTTGCTGTTTAAAAGTTTATATCTGTTAGTCAGAACTACATAGCCATAAAATGTATAGAAACTGGGCTACAGTTCATTGACATTTTGTGCGCGCGTGCGCGCGAGCGCGCGAGCGTGCGTGTAGTAGTAGTAGTAGTGGTAGTGGTAGTGGTGGTGGTGGTTCATTACATCCTTCCAAAACGGTTATCCGTTTATTGTATGACAAAATTTGCATATTCTGCACCAAAAGATTCAATACTGGTCAACATTTGATACATATTAATAGTAAGGGTCTTCCAGATTGATTCAGGCATTGGTCTTCTCAACCATCTTTTCTTCATTGAAGCAAGAAAACCGACTCTAAACATTTATCATTCCTAGACCACCCTCGCTGTATTGATTGTATACAACAGACTTTCTAATTTCACTTGTTTTGCCATTCCATGAAAACGAGAATCATTTTTCTGAGGCAGTGATATATTGTACATGGGGATCAGGTAAAGTGATTAAAAGATGCACACGTTTCTTAGAATACTAAGATCTTAATTAAAACTTTTTTTTTTCCAAAAGGGGTTATTTGTTTATTCCATTGGAAGTATGTTGAACAAATAATAATAATAATGTTTTGCAAAATGAAAGAAAACAAGAAAGTACATAAAGATTTATAGATATGTTTTGAAATATATATCGCTTTCTTTTCTATCACCAAAGTCGTGGAACAAGCTCCCTGGTAACCTCTGTTATTTCGAACTCCCTTGCATCTTTCAAATCTGGTCTCAAAACTCACCTCTTCCCTCAAGCGATAAGTTCAGTTGTGGCAGGTTCACTTCCTTTGCGTTAGTTCTGTTTGACTATGTGTGTATATGTGTATGTTTACATCAATGTATATGAATGTGTATTTGTGGTTTTTTTGTTTTGGTTTGTGTGTGTGTGTGTGTGTGTGTGTGTGTGTGTGTACGCGCGCGCGCGCGTGCGTCTGTGTGTGTTTGTGCGTGCCTATGTGTGCGTATGGGTGGCAGATAGCTGCTATGTACATGTGCGTGTTAATGTGTGTGTGTGTGTGCAAGTCACATTTTGGTGTGTGAACGCGAGTGTTTTCTTGTAAATCACATACAGCCGATATCTGGATAGTGTGCTATATATGTGTCCATTATAATTATTATTAAAGTTGGCCGTCCGAAGCAGAACTGGCGGAGAAGCATTGAGGCAGAGACAAGGGCGGCCGGAATGACGTGGGCCGAACTGAAGAGGACCAGCCAGAGCCGGGTGCGTTGGAGGAGTGTTGTTGCGGCCCTATGTTCCCCACGGAATCAAGAGGAATAAGTCAAGTAAGTCATAATTATTATTTTTATTATTATTATTATTATGCTTGAATGATTTTGATGTATGAGTTGAAGTCATGTGGAAAAGTTTTTTTTTCAGTCATATTGCCGGCTTTGCAGAAAGAGACTGAGAAGAATTGTTATTTTATGCGAGAACGTGTATGCTCGTCTGCGTGAGCGGACGCGCGAACGCTACTCAGATAGGTGAAACAAAACTAAAAAAAAAAAAAAAATTAAAAAAAAAATAATAATAAAGGGACGTAACAATTACCAGGAAACGTCTTACAAACTGAGGATTGCCTCCCTTCAACCACTAAACGACCAGATGGGAATTTGTTCATTTTAGTCATATGGCCGGCTTTACAGAAAGACACAGGTGGAGAGGGGGTTTTTTTATGCGTGAGCGTGTATCTTTGTCTGCGTGTGCGCATGCGCGATCGCACAGAAGTGAGCGCGAATATATTCTTGGTTGGATTGGGGAAAAAATAAGATAAAATAATTAAAGAGGGGACGTAACGTCTACCAAGAAACACGTCTTGATTAGTATGGATTGCCTCCCTTATACCACGCGAACAGCAAACCCGCCTTCCTGTTCATGTAATCGTCGATTTAAAACGAATGCAAGAAGAAAGTTAAGGGAATAAGTGCCACTTAGATTTTTCTCCGTTAAAATATAGGAGTTAGATCGGAGAAGCCTAACAGTATCGAGAGATTATCATTATACCAGGGGGAGGAAAAAGTGTTTCAATCCACTAAAATCGCTACCGGGACACGTATCGGGATTTCCCGAAGAATAACACACTAATAATTCTAATAAACTTACCTCAATTTTGAACGCCACACACATACGATCAATACAAACTTTACACAAACGACAGGTTTCAGAAAAACAAACGAGGTGCTTCGGGATCCCTGGCTGAAATGAATTGGGAATGACTGCCCAAGCCGCTTTATGATTTCGTTTTTATCGGTCGTAAGTTGCTATATTTAGCTCGAACGATCGTCACTGTGATTGTACGCTGTGACTGCGGACGTGTATTTGACTGACGTGGAGGAAAACTGTGTCCGGGAACTCTGACCTCTTACTTTCTCTGTCTTTGTTTCTCTGTCTGTTTGACTAAGCGCGTTGGGTTACGCTGCTGGTCAGCCACCGATGTGGTGGTGTAGCGTATATGGATTTGTCCGAATTGAACGCAGTGACGCCTCCTTGATCTACTGATACTGATATTCTGTGTCTGTCTCTGTTGGTGTCTGTTTAAACGTCTGTCTCCACCCCCCGCCCGAACCCCCCCCCCCTCCTCTCTCTCTTCTGTAGTATGAACGCTTCAGTTTTAAGGCGGGTACTGGATGAAATAAAACGTACTTCTGTATAACTTTAGCACTTGTGTGTGTGTGTGTGTGTGTTTCTTCTGCTTCTTCTTTTTCAGCTCTTTATTTTTATTTTTGTTTATTTTTGGGTTTTTTTGTTGTTGTTTTTGGATACTTTATTTCATTTATTTTTATTATTTATTTTTGACTCGCTTGTGTAAACAAAGTGAGTCTGTTTTAACCCGGTGTTCGTTTGTGGTGTGTGTGTGTGTGTGTGTCTGTGTGTCCGTGGTAAACTTTAACATTGACATTTTCTCTGCAACTACTTTGTCAGTTGACACCAAACTTGGCATAAAAATAGGAAAAATTCAGTTCTTCCAGTCATCTTGTTTAAAACAATATTGCGCCTATGGGATGGGCACAAAAATATAAAGAATGAAGCCTAATTATATGCAAACTGCATTTACTGTTATATTCATATTTTTTGTATTCTCTAAACTTGGCACTTTGATCTGATATTCTGATCCAACAGCTAGAGCAGTCATTATCATTTTTTGTTCAAACAGGAACTTCTTTTGCTAAGCATGGAAGTTTTATTTATTTTGCAAACGTTTTGGTGCAGATAGTAAAAAAGGGAAATTACTCTGTAATGCTAGGGGAGTTAATTTGCTTTAAACTGATCTTTCTCATCTTAAACATTACATTTTGAAATTATACCCGATACATAAAAAGCTTGGATTTTTTTTTTTAAGTGTATCACAAGTGAGTCTTGAAGGCCTTGCCTCTCTTGATTTTATTTTATCGTTTTGTTTTTTTTCTCAAGGCCTGACTAAGCACGTTGGGTTACGCTGCTGGTCAGGCATCTGCTTGGCAGATGTGGTGTAGCGTATATGGATTTTACCGAACGCAGTGACGCCTCCTTGAGCTACTGAAACTGATACTCTGCTCCTCACTGTCTCTCTTCTCTCTCTTAGTTTTCCTCATATCGCCCAGAGAAAGACACCACTTGTTTCATGTTTTATTAATTTGTGCGTGCATACATATTCTTCTTCTGCTCTTTGTCTGTCTGTCCATCACACACACACGTGTACTCACGCAAGGAAACGTCGCACACACAGCTACTGTCACACACACACACACATTCAGTCACGTTTTAGTTGTCACATAACGCTGTCACATAGCTGGCATTACCTGCACAGGAATGAATTATGACGTGGAGCGTTAGGCAAGACAGGAAAAGGCGTTGGCTTGAAGTTTGTCCTCTGTTAATCATCTCTTCCTGCTCACCGCCACACACTCTTTTTGAAACCCTTTTCAAGGGATATACAACAATATAATGACACGGGTACTGTTCTAAGTTTGTTAGTGAGAGTAAGCGACGTACTACCCGGCAAGACTGGGGAAAGATTTGCGTTTGAATGCTGTGCCAAATTATGAGCTTTAACTGTTTACTGTGTTTATTTATGTCTTGTAAGATTTATTCTACCTCCGCCACCCACCCCCTACCCCCACACCCCAAGTGTATTGCCAAGTGGGTAGAATTGTAGCAAATCAGATCAATCTGTTGAATTGGGATTAAGCAGTGAATCTGTCAGTCATTCACATAGCGTCACCAGGACAAGCAAAGATTGGTTATTTCAGTTCAACTAGTTGGGGGAGTGAGTGTTGTAGCTTGCATTAGTATGCACAGAATGTTGTGGGAAGGAATAAAACCAGTCAGCACAGCCAGTTCTTAGCTGTCTGCCAGAAAAAAAAACCTGACTGACACAGGGTGACTGACTGATCAGTGATGTGAGGAGCAGGGAAATTCCTGTTGGGCTGTGTGCTGCTTGTAGGTGCTGCTTGTAGGAAGTACTTGAAGTAGGCAGTGTGTGCCGCTTTTGCTAAGTAGGGTGAACTGCTTAGTGTGTTTTGTATTGTAAAGTAAACACTCTATAAATAAAACACTCCATGTGGCCCTGCTATTGATGTGAGGAGAGAGTGAGTGAGTGCATCATTAGTCGATCCTATATCCCCCTGTCTGCTCCCCTCTTCTATTAGAATCGAACCACAACACACTTTCAGAACACAGTTGTTTTTTTACATTATTATTATTATCATTATTCTTATTATTATTGATACTATTACTATTAGTGTGTCTGTCTGCGTATTAAATAAAAATCCAGGCAGTGTCTTATGTGTTTTCTCGATTTGCAGATGTGCAATGGTGGGCCATCTTGGCCCCATTCTCCGAACGCTCTTTGTCGCGTGGGGCGGAGAGAGAGAGGCACAGTGAGGGATGTTTGCACGGTTCACTGCGAAATGAATGTACCCTACCACTCCAAGTTGTTGACTTTCTTCCCTCCCGGTCCCCATCATATTTCACCTGCTGCAGGGAGTCCAGGATGGAGTTCTTTCTTTTTGTTGCACACACACACGGGCTTCCAAGTGCACTAGGTTTTCTTTTACACTCGTGATCTTTTCGTGTAAGATTCTTTTTCTGTTCCCCCGCCAGTCTCTTCACCTTTCCCCCTATCTGTCTGTCTCTCTGCATGTCTGTGTGTGCGTCTCTCTCTCCCCCTCCCTCTCTAATCCACTGGATGAACAAGATTAAGACCCCTCTCTCAAAGAGAAGACAGTCTCATCTGTTTACGGAATGATATGTCATCCAGTTATTATAATATGCAGGGGGGACAGACACGGGGGACGGGGAACGGGGACGGACAAGGGGGACGGGGACAGACACGGGGGACAGACACGGGGGACGGGGACGGACAGGGGGACGGGGAGGGACAGGGGGACAGGGACGGGAACAGACAGGGGGACGGGGACGGGAACAGACAGGGGGACGGGGACAGACACGGGGAGAGACACGGGGACGGACACGGGGGGAGAGACACGGGGACAGACAGGGGGACGGACAGACGCGGGGACAGATACGGGGACAGACCGGGGGACAGACACAGGGACGGACAGGGACAGACACACGGACGGACAGGGGGGACAGATACGGGGACAGGGACAGGGGGACGGGGACAGGGGGACGGGGACAGCGGGACGGGGACAGACAGGGACAGACACGGACACAGGGACAGACACGGACACAGGGACAGACACGGGGGACAGACACGGGGGACGGGGACAGACACAGGGGGACGGACACAGGGGGACGGACAGGGGGACAGACAGGGGGACGGGGACAGACACAGGGGGACAGGGACGGGGACAGACAGGGGGACGGGGACGGGGACAGACAGGGGGACGGGGACAGACAGGGGGACGGGGACAGACACAGGGGGACAGACACGGGGACAGACAGGGGGACGGGGACAGACACAGGGGGACGGGGACAGACACAGGGGGACAGACACGGGGACGGTGACAGACAGGGGGACGGGGACAGACACAGGGGGACAGACAGGGGGACGGGGACAGACAGGGGGACGGGGACGGGGACAGGGACAGACAGGGGGACAGGGACAGGGACAGACACATGGACAGGGGGACAGACACGGGGACGGGGACAGACACGGGGACAGGGACAGGGGGACAGACACGGGGGACGGGGACAGGGGGACAGACACGGGGGACAGACACGGGGGACGGGGACAGACACGGGGGACAGACACGGGGGACGGGGACAGACACGAGGGACAGACAGGGGGACGGGGACAGGGGGACAGGGACAGGGGGACAGGGACAGGGGGACAGACACAGGGACAGACAGGGGGACGGGGACAGACACAGGGACGGACAGGGGGACGGAGACAGGGACAGACAGGGGGACAGGGGGACGGGGACAGGGGGACAGACACAGGGACAGGGGGACAGACACGGGGACAGGGGGACAGACAGGGGGACAGACACGGGGACAGACACGGGGACGGGGACAGACACGGGGACGGGGACAGACAGGGGGACGGACAGGGGGACAGACAGGGGGACGGGGACAGGGGGACAGACAGGGGGACGAGGTCAGACGCGGGGACGGGGACAGGGGGACAGACAGGGGGACAGACAGGGGGACGGGGACAGACACAGGGACGGACAGGGGGACAGACACGGGGACAGGGACAGACAGGGGGACGGACAGGGGGACAGACAGGGGAACAGGGGGACGGGGACAGACACAGGGGGACGGGGACGGGGACAGACACGGGGACAGAGGGACAGGGGGACAGAGACAGGGACAGACACATGGACAGGGGGACAGACAGGGGGACAGGCACGGGGACAGGCAGGGGGACGGGGACAGGCAGGGGGACGGATAGGGGGACAGACACAGGGACAGACATGGGGACAGTGGGACGGGGACAGACACAGGGACAGACACGGGGACAGACACAGGGACGGGGACAGGGGGACAGACACAGGGACAGACACGGGGACAGGGGGACAGACACAGGGACAGACAGGGGGACAGGGACAGACACAGGGACAGACAGGGGGACGGGGACAGACACAGGGACAGACAGGGGGACAGGGACGGGGACAGACAGGGGGACAGGGACAGGGGGACAGGGACAGACACAGGGACAGACAGGGGGACGGGGACAGCCACAGGGACGGACAGGGGGACAGACACGGGGACAGTGGGACGGGGACAGGGGGACAGACACAGGGACAGACACGGGGACAGGGGGACAGACACAGGGACAGACACAGGGACAGACAGGGGACGGGGACAGGGGGACAGACACAGGGACAGACAGCGGGACGGGGACAGACAGGGGGACGGGGACAGACACAGGGACAGACAGGGGGACAGGGACAGGGACGGACAGGGACAGATAGGGGGACGGGGACAGGGGGACGGTGACAGACACAGGGACGGGGACAGGGACAGACACAGGGACAAGGGGACAGACACAGACACAGACACAGGGACAGGGGGACAGACACAGGGACAGGGGGACAGACACAGGGACAGACACAGGGACAGACACAGGGACAGACACAGGGACAGGGAGACAGGGACAGACACAGGGACAGACACAGGGACAGGGAGACAGGGACAGACACAGGGACAGACACATAGACAGGGACGGAGACAGAGACAGGGACAGACACAGGGACAGACAGAGGGACAGACACAGAGACAGACAGGGACAGAGACAGAGAGACAGAGACAGAGGGACAGACACAGAGACAGAGACAGAGAGAGACAGAGAGACAGAGAGACAGAGAGAGAGACAGAGAGAGACAGAGACACAGGGGCAGAGAGAGAGAGGGACAGAGAGAGGGACAGACAGAGAGACAGAGGGACAGACAGAGAGACAGAGAGAGACAGACAGACAGAGAGAGAGAGAGGGACAGAGAGACAGACAGACAGAGACAGACACAGAGAGAGAGAGAGAGGGACAGAGACAGACACAGAGAGAGAGAGGGACAGAGAGAGAGACAGACAGACAGAGAGAGAGGGACAGAGAGAGGGACAGAGAGAGAGAGAGAGACGGACAGACAGAGGGACAGACAGACAGAGAGAGACGGACAGACAGAGGGACAGAGAGAGGGACAGAGAGGGGGACAGAGAGGGAGACAGAGAGGGAGACAGAGAGGGAGACAGGGAGACAGAGAGAGGGACAGAGAGAGACAGAGAGACGGACAGAGAGAGAGGGACAGAGAGACGGACAGAGGGACAGACAGAGAGAGGGACAGACAGACGGACAGACAGACAGAGAGGGGGACAGACAGACGGACAGACAGAGAGAGAGGGACAGACAGAGAGAGAGAGGGACAGACACGGACAGACACAGACAGACAGACAGAGAGAGAGAGAGGGACAGACAGACAGAGAGAGAGAGGGACAGACAGACAGAGAGAGAGAGGGACAGACAGACACACAGACACAGAGAGAGAGGGACAGACAGACAGACAGAGACAGAGAGGGACAGACAGACAGACAGAGACAGAGAGGGACAGACAGACAGACAGACACAGAGAGAGAGGGACAGACAGACAGACACAGAGAGAGAGGGACAGACAGACAGACACAGACACAGAGAGGGACGGACAGACACAGACACAGAGAGAGAGAGGGACAGACAGACAGACAGAGAGAGGGACAGACAGACAGACAGACAGGGACAGACACACAGAGAGAGAGGGACAGACAGACAGACACAGACACAGAGAGAGAGGGACAGACAGACAGACAGACAGACAGACACAGAGAGAGAGAGAGACAGACACACACAGACACAGAGAGAGAGACAGACAGACACAGAGAGAGAGACAGACAGAGAGAGACAGACACAGAGACAAATATATATTAAATGAAAGAGTTTGTTGTGCTCACGTGTGTGTGTGTGTGGTTCTGTAACAAAATAGATTCAAATGTGGAATGTATTTACTGAATTAGATGTGTATGAGAAAGAGACACAGAGATTACAAGATGATAGATATGATAAAATTAAAGTTTGTTGTGTTCATATATATATATATATAATTATATTTGTGTACATGTTTTGAACACAGAATAGGGGGGGGGGGGGGACCAGGCCTGACTGATCCATTCCTCCCAATTGAGCTGTCTCTTCCCAGTCTGTTCCTGGACGGTCGACAGCGCTGCAGAAATGCAATGGGTTGGTGATCAGTCTCCACAATGAAATGTTGACCATACAGAAACTGCTCAAACTTACGTATGGCCCAAACACTCCTCCACTACCGCATATTTCCCTTCAGCAGCACCGAGTTTGCGGCTTGCATAGGCAACAGGCCTTGATTCCTCATCGTACTCTTGGAGAAGTACCGCCCCCAGTCCGGCGTCAGAAGCATCCGTCCTCAGAATAAAGGTCTTGGATAAGTATGGCAACTGTACAACAGGCTGACGCCCTAAATGTCCTTTCAATGCTGTGAAAGCTCGGTCACAAGCAAAAGTCCACAACACATTCTCTGGTTGTCCTTTCTTGGTCAAATCAGTCAAGGGTCCAGCGATGGCAGCACAAATCGTCTGTAGAATCCTGCCAATCCAAGAAAGGCTCTGACCTCTTTCTTCGTTCTGGGGGGTGCTGCAGCCACAATGCGTGCCACCTTGTCTTCCTCAGGCTGAAGTTGTCCATCACCCACCACATACCCGAGGTAGCAAAGCTTGCGGAAACCTATGAAACACTTGCACGGTTTGGCCGTCAACTGAACGTCTTGCAACCGTTGGAGAACGAGATCTAGCACTTCCAAGATGCTTCTTCCAGAACACAGTGGCGACGAGAATATCGTCCATGAAATTATCAACCTCTGGACACACCGGTTTGTTGTCTAGCAGAGTGAGTTCACACTCTTCAAGGGTGGTGACTTTCGGTAGATCCGTGAGACAAAAGGGAAATCTTTGGCAGATTTCCTTCACGTCTCTTTTCTGACTTGGGTCGAGGTCGGGATTGACCTTTACATCCTCCACACTTTCTTCCACCTGCAAGGGTAGAGTTGGCAGTGTTGATCCTGCCTCCTTCACTTCCTCACTTGCCTCCCCTTCTTTCTCGTGAACAACCACTGCCACAGTCAGTCTGAGGACGAGAAAAATATCTCTTCATCAGGTTGGTGTGGTACAGTTTGTTGCGATGACCCACCTTCACTCGATAGTCCAGCTCTCCAACCTTCTCAACTATGCGGAATGGTTCCTTCCAGCTTAGCTCCAGTTTGTTGTGCTTTTTCGGCAACAACAGAACTTCATCTCCCTCCTTGAAGCTTCTTTTCTCAGTCTTTCTGTTGAAATGGCGAGCGTACCGTTCAGATGCTTGGGAGAGGTTTTGTTGCGCGAGTTGACAGGTGTCTTGAATTTGATTCTTCAGGTCGACCACGTACTCTGCAGTTGTTCGTACTTCGTCTGGAGTGTCTTCTTTCGTCCACAACTGACGCAGCACTTGCATGGGTCCTCTCACCGTTCGGTCACAAAGCAGTTCAAATGGCGAAAACCCCAGTGATTCTTGAGGAACCTCCCGATACGAGAACAACATGGCTGGCAAATAACGGTCCCACTGACTGGGCTGTTCCATGCACAGTTTTTTTTAGTACGGACTGAGCGTGCCATTGAATCTTTCCACTAAACCATTCGCTTGGGCATGACAAGGAGTGGTGGCCATGCCCTTGATGGAAAGCAGTGAATTTACCTCTTTCATTACAGAGCCCACAAACTGGCCTCCTTGGTCAGAAATCACCTCCTCTGGAATGCCTACACGTGACCAGATACCCCAGAGGGCCTCTGCAACTTTGTCCGTCTCAATACTCGAGAGGTACTGCCTCTGGATATCTTGTGGCGTAATCGACGATAACCAAAACATACCGATGGCCTCGCTCTGACACAGGAAGCGGTCCAATCAGATCTACAGCTACCCGGCGGAATGGCGAGTCGATCAGTAGCACTCGGCCAAGAGGCACTTTCTTGACCCGTCCCCGCGGCATCATCCTTTGACACGTGTCGCAGGACTGGCAGTACCGCCGCACGTCCCCACACAGACCTGACCAGAAAGAAATCTCTCCAGATGCGACTTCGCGTCCGGGCAGCGCCAAAATGACCAGCCATTGGTGCGTCATGTCCAAGTCTTAGGACTTCCTAAGACAGTTTGGCACCACTACTTGCTTGTACTGGGCACCCTTATTGTCCAAGAAGACTCGATACAGGATACCTTGCTGTTTTTCAAATGTGGCTTTACCCGGCCGTGCTTGTACATTGCTTCCAGCCAACTCTCTTACCCGATCCAGTGTTGGGTCAGATGCTTGGGTCTCCCTCAGTTTTTCAGGCGTGATGTCACCTATTTTGGGAGTACTGGTGGACAGTGGAGTCGTAGCTTTACCTGCTCTCCGAGCTTGAGCACGAGTCTGAACAGAAGCTGCGAACTCCAGGCAAGGCTCAACAGGTACAAATCTCTCTGTCCCGTCCAAATTGGTGAGGCTATTGCCGATGATAGCAGGGTAGACTGAGGAAGGTAAAACGACTGCCTTGAATGTCCCTTCGATGAATGGAGAGTCACGCTTCACAGCTGCGACTCGACAACGATGTGAATTGGACCCAACCCCAACAACATCGCAATGCTCTTCTAAATAGTCATCTGACACAAATTCTGATCTGACCAGCAGAGTCTCTAGAGGCTCCAGTCTCTCTCAGAAACCGAACGGAATGGCCGTTAAACGCGTCACGAATGGGATCGTACCGATCAGCAGTCACAGTGCATGCCTTGGACGCTGTAGATGAGGTGACAATAACCGTGTTCACACTTCCCTTCTTTTTGGGACAGTCCCGTTTCAGGTGCCCAACTTGGCAGCAACCAAAGCACTTAAGGCTGTTAGAGCCACTTGCTGTTCCACTTCCGCTCTTTTCCTGTGAGCTGTTTTGCCTGTCACTCGAAGAGCCACTCACTTGACCCCCACATACTCCTCCCCGCCTGTTCTGAATCTGACGAGCCTCAGAGTAATCCTGAGCCAAATCAGCCATCTTCTGCAATGACTCGGGTTTCCTCTCTCGAATGAAGGTAACCAGATCAACTGACAAGAACTGAAGAAACTGTTCCTGCAACATCAAGTCAGATAATCCCCTGTAATCTTTCTTTCCCAGCTAATTCTATCCACTTCTCCAGATACAGCGAAATCCGAGTAGCGAACTGACTGTATGACTCATTGAACTGGCGCCTTGCACTCCTGAGCTTCTTGCGGTAAGAATCAGCAGTTAACTGATAGTAAGTCATCAGCGCCTTTTTCATAGTTGTGTACTGAAATCTCTCTGACGGTTCCAATCTGTTGCACACATCAGCAGGCTTTCCCCTCAATCTGGTGCTCAAAACGACACCCCACTGATCTTGTGGCCAGTTCTGCAACTGCAAAAGACTCTCAAACTGTATGTTTCAAGATCATCCTTAGCATCGAAAATCAGCAACGATAGCTTGAACTTTGTGAACTCTGGCCCTGCGTGAACCTCATCACTCTGCCCCACAGAGGACATTCTAGCACTCGTCTCCTCCTCTATCTTGAAACGAGCCTCCAACTCGCGTTCTTTTTGAGTGCGTTCCCATTTTTCTTTGTCTAAGCGATCACGTCTTTCCTGCTGCTCACGTGCAAGCCTGTCCGCTCTTGTTCTCCCAAACGCGCCTCTCGCCTATTACGCAATTCCGCTTTCATGAACTGCACCAAATCATTACCTCTAAGCCCCAAAGATAGCGCCTGTCTATAAACATCTGCAGTCTCTCGATCCAATGGGTTAGATTCCAGAAAACTGCCTGCACCCGATACATTTTGATTCAAGAACCCCAAATCTCGCCCCAGTGACGAAATAGACAAATCTGCTCCACCAAAAGCCATACCAGCTGAAGCGGACAATGCAGCAGTTTCTCTGGCAGTACTGGAAACAGTTTTGACCGCCGAACTCAAAGAAGCTGCAGTAGTTATAGCAGTAGGAACTCTGGAAGTGGGAGTGAGTGAATCAAGAGCGGCCAACCTAGCTCGCGTTCGGACAGCCGGACCCTGAATATAATGGAGATACTGAGATTGGAGTACTCACTGTGGTTTGTATCATACTAAATTCTGAATACAACATTAAAAGCAACAATGATAATTACATCCAAAATAGCAAATACACACGAATATACATATAAATCTTCACACATAAATACGCTGACAGACACAAGGCAAAAAAATCAAAAAGTTGAACTCTGGTTGGCGTAACCTGTATCATAAAAGTTAGCACACGACCCGACAAGGAATAACACCACACCGGACACTGCGCCAACTATCCCGGACGAGCCCCCAAGATGTCACGCTACGGCTGACAGAGTGACAGACAGACGGACGAACGATGACAAAAACTCAACAATGAATCTGTCAGCCCTCCGCACCAGTCGGAACAACCAGATCCCACTTGAAATAACATTTATTAAAAAAAATAATAAAAAAATTAAAAAAAAATTTGGTATTTTCGAACACGAAATTCAATAACAAAACAATACTGACAACTACCCCTCTCACGCGATTACAAACACACAAAAAATATAGTCTGCTGTGTTCAGCCTCTGCCGCCGCAGTATACACCAGCGGTCAGGAATGGATGGGATAAGGGAGATAGTTGGGGGACACAGCGACCAAATTCTTCCAGCCGACGCTGTTGTCGCTGTTATCGTCGACGCGGTTGCGCCGCTGCCGCAGAACACTGCCAGTCCCGCACCATGCAGACCTCCCTCCAGCCCACAGCCACAACCAGCAGAGGAGTGGAACCGTCCAAACGGGCACAATGGAAGAAAAAAACCTAAGAATGGCAAAGTGTCAGTTCTGACTCTGAAAGATGCTAGTCACACCCAACCCATCATCCCGCCCATCCAACCTGCCGTTACAATAATATATTTAACTTTGACTCGATTTAATTTAATTTATCCCAAAATAATAAACATTATTAATATTTCTTCATGAACACAAACACAATGATGATAGGAACACGTATATTCACGGCATCACTTAACAAAATAACATGAACAGCTGCAGCAAATTCAAACAAACATGCATTCACAGCCTCTGTCATTCCCTCCACCACCATTCCTGCAAGTCCAAACAACCAGCCGACCAAGGAAACATCACACACCCTCACCTCAGACAGGTTATGTGAAAAACCTGGAACTGGTGTTCCAGCCGTTGCAACGCCCGCCGACAAATGACGACAACCTGCTGCTTCACCACAGCAGAAGACATGGGAAGATCAACCCCCAAAACCCCTGGTCGAAATGACTCTCACAGCAGTTGACAGTGGAGTGCCAGAAAGATACAGGAACAAATCAAAAACCAAAACACAACTCACTGACGCGAGTTGGTTCGCACGTGGGATTCGGGCCTAACGTGTTGCCAGCCTATCTGGCGGCTTACAGAAATCTGTCAGCTAAGGGGAGTCTCACATTCTGGATATGTCGACGCGTGACACACATGACTTTTGTTTTGCAATTGATTTTTGTGTGTGTTTTGATTCAATTGTTGTAGTAAGTGCATGTCACAAGCGAGTCTTGAAGGCCTTGCCTCTCTTGTTTTCTTTTTGCTTTGAAGGCTGGATTAAAAAAAAAAAAAAAAAGCACATGCATACTCATTCCACTTCCCTAGAAAATAAAAAGAAAGGTTCGGTCGGTCGTTCGTTCGTCAGTTCGTTCTCTCTCTCTCTCTCTTTCCCCCCTCCCTTGCTCCCGTCCCCCCCCTTTATAACCTTCCAATCTTGTGTTTTGACGTTATATTCCATACACTTTTTTGAAGGATAAGTGTAAACTTCGATTTCTACATCGAAGAAAAACATTTTACTAAAAACCTTCCTTTTTCTTTGCTCCCGTTTTTAGTTTGCCCCCACCCCCCACCCCCGCCCCTCCCCTTATAACCGAGCGTAGCATGTAAAGATTTTGAATCAATGTCCCGACTGCCTAAAGCAGCTATGCTATGTTTTCAAGCGGGGGGAGATGAAGGGGTGGGAAATGGCGGAATGGGGGGTGGGAGTTGCGGGCTGGTCGTGTTTCCATCGCCCGCATTGTGCTTCTCTGGGTCCTCCCCCAGCACCTACGGGTGTTTCTCTTTCTTCTTTGCCTGGACTAGGCTGACCCTGGAGAAAGGTCCAGTGACGGTGAGGAAAGACCCACTGACCACAAAGAAAGTCCTGTTGACAGTGGGAGAGACTACAACTTGGGGATTCTCTCTTGAGGGCACATAAGACCGTATGGCTGTGCCTGGAGTGGCACTGTCTTCATGTATCTGCGGGCAGGGGCGGTTTGGTCTGTGGGGTGTGCTCAGCAGCCGGAGGGTGGTGTCTTTTGCCGGTGGGCTCTGCAGTCATGAAATACTGGCTGGTACTACCACCCATGGGGATACTTTTAAGGCTGTCGCGAGTCGAATCCTGTGGTCTCTTGTCTGTTCGGGAGCAGTTATGTCCCTTGAATTCTTAATGAAGTGTCCTGTGCGTGCCTGCACCCATCGTGAACACAGCGCAGGCCTCCAAGGGTGGTGCAGGATTGTTCCAAGGGCGGGTGGAGACCGTGCTTCTCTAGGTCCTCCCCAGCACCTACGGGTGTTTCTATTTTCTTCCATCGCCCGCATTGTGGCTGACATGAGTTAAGACACTTGCCGTTTCGCGTAAATGTTTGTCTTTTTGTTTTGTTTTGTTTTGTTTCTCTTTCACTGCCTGATCTCTTGTATCTTCTAGGAGCCATAACCTCAACACCACCTGCACTGGCTCTCACACTCCATCATCACATATGTCACGTGAAGCTGACGAAAACATCAATGTCGCTGAAGGTGGGACTTCGAACCAGAACTCAAAGTGCATAGATGTCTACAGTGAGGGCAGGCCATGATTGTTCACAGTGAGGGCAGGCCATGATTATTCATAGTGAGGGCAGACCACAGTTATCCAGTGTGGGCAGGCCATAATTGTTCACAGTGAGGGCAGGCCATAATTGTTCACAGTGAGGGCAGGCCATGATTGTTCACAGTGAGGGCAGGCCATGATTGTTCACAGTGAGGGCAGGCCATAATTGTTCACAGTGAGGGCAGGCCATGATTGTTCACAGTGAGGGCAGACCATCGTTGTTCACAGTGAGGGCAGGCCATGATTGTTCACAGTGAGGGCAGACCATCGTTGTTCACAGTGAGGGCAGGCCATGATTGTTCACAGAGAGGGCAGACCATCGTTGTTGACAGTGAGGGCAGACCATAGTTGTTCACAGTGAGGGCAGGCCATGATTGTTCACAGTGAGGGCAGACCATCGTTGTTCACAGTGAGGGCAGGCCATGATTGTTCACAGTGAGGGCAGACCATAGTTGTTCACAGTGAGGGCAGGCCATGATTGTTCACAGTGAGGGCAGACCATCGTTGTTCACAGTGAGGGCAGGCCATGATTGTTCACAGAGAGGGCAGACCATCGTTGTTGACAGTGAGGGCAGACCATAGTTGTTCACAGTGAGGGCAGGCCATGATTGTTCACAGTGAAGGTAGGCCACAGTGTGAGGGCAGGCCATGACTGTTCACAGTGAGGGCAGACCATCGTTGTTCACAGTGAGGGCAGGCCATGATTGTTCACAGTGAGGGCAGACCATAATTGTTCACAGTGAGGGCAGGCCATGATTGTTCACAGTGAGGGCAGACCATGTTTGTTCACAGCGAGGGCAGGCCATCATAGTTCACAGTGAGGGCAGACCACAGTTATCCACAGTGAGGGTAGGCCATGATTGTTCACAGTTGGGGCAGGCCATAATTGTTCACAGTGATGGCAGGCCATGATTGTTCACAGTGAGGGCAGGCCATGATTGTTCAGTGAAGGTAGGCCACAGTGTGAGGGCAGGCCATGACTGTTCACAGTGAGGGCAGGCCATAATTGTTCACAGTGAGGGCAGACCACAGTTATCAACAGTGAGGGCAGGCCATGATTGTTCACAGTGAGGGCAGGCCATAATTGTTCACAGTGAGGGCAGACCACAGTTATCCAGTGAGGGCAGGCCATAATTGTTCACAGTGAGGCCAGGCCATGATTGTTCACAGTGAGGGCAGGCCACAGTGTGAGGGCAGGCCATCATTGTTCACAGTGAGGCCAGACCAGTTATCCAAAGAGAGGGCAGGCTTTAATTGTTCACAGTGAGGGCAGGCCATAACAGGTCATAGTGAGGGCAGGCCATGGTTGTTCACAGTGAGGGCAGGCCATGGTTGTTCACAGTGAGGGCGCAGATATCTACAGTGAGGGCAGGCTTAACTGTTCACAGTGAGGCCAGGCCATGATTGTTCACAGTGAGGGCAGGCCATGATTGTTCACAGTGAGGGCGCAGATGTCTACAGTGAGGGCAGGCTATAATCGTTCACAGTGAGGGCAGGCCATGATTGTTCAGTTAGGTCAGGCCATAATCGTTCACAGTGAGGTCTGGCCATGATTGTTCACAGTGAGCGCAGGCCACAGTTGTCCACAGTGAGGACAGACCACAGTTGTCCACAGTGAGTGCAGGTCAGATGAATTTCCAAGAGCAGCCAATCGCTAGCCACCAAACTGAAAACGAGCTCGATCTCATGGAAAAATGTATCACAGGACAGCTGGAAAAGAGCCGAAGAAGAACAGCTTTATCTACAGGAAGCTAGCTCAAACAGCACATTACATGCCGGTGTGTTCTCTGCAGTGGTAGGCGTATTGCCACAGAGACACGAAGAGGATTAAACCTTTAACCCACATATTCCTCAATAAAGTCAGTCAGACTCCGTTCAGTGGCCACATCGTCCATATTCTAAGGCAGAACACATTCACCTTTGGGCAGGAGGAGGAAAGCGGCAGAATGGTTAAGACGCTCAACTGCCAATACAGTGTCCGTGAGGGTCTGGGTTTAATTTCCGCTCTCCCCTTTTCTTCCAAGTCTGCGCTGGACAAAATCAAACTGAGCGTCTTGTCACTCAAATGAGTGGATAAACCGATGTCGGGTGTGCCACACACAACAAAAGGGTTGTCCTCTGGCAAAATTCAGTAGAAGAAATTCACTCTGATAGGTACACAATATATATGCATGCACTCAAGGCTTGACTAGGCGCGTTGGGTTACGCTGCTGGCCAGGCATCTGAGCAGCAGATGTGGTGTAGTGTATATGCATTTGCCCGAGCGCAGTGACGCCTCCTTGAGAAACTGAAACTTTGGATAGGAGTTGGTTGATCGATCGACTGAACAAGTGCTTTATCAAAGAATGTAATTTGAGAAGACTGTTCTTCACGCAGATGGCCGTGCGTGCTGGAGAGAGAGAGAGCAGACGCGTCTGACCTACCCATAAACCTATCGCGTTATCAGTGTGTTGGTAGCCCATCATAGGTATGTATAAAACGTTAGACTAAAATGAAATAACAAGAAAGGCAAGGCCTTCAAGACTCACTTGTGGTACACACTCAAAGAAAATGAAAAAAAAACTTAAAAAATCAAAAATGAGTGTGTTAAAATGTCTTCTCTATTCGATAATTATGAGGATCATATACGGCTTCGCGAGGGGAAAAAAAAAAAGAAGAAAAGGTTTCAATGCAGATTCGAACCACGGATGTTTGGATCCAGAACCAATGTATTACCCACTGCAACGCTGATTTAATGATGACGTTCAAAAATTATTATTTCAGCATGTTCTTTTAGCGGAATGAATCAACAGCGGCAATCGAAGTCGTAACGCGGTTTAAATCATGTTATTTTGGAAAATCTCGGCATTCAAAAAAAAAAAAAAAAAAAAAAAAAAAGTCCGAGGTAAAGGAGACATTCCCATCACCTCAAAAACACTGTCACGCTCTATATCAGAGCGGACTAGAAAACCCCACCCAACCCAGCACTAACACCCAGACAACACAGACACAAACTAAAATAATTCTGAGTTCACACACATTTATTCAATCACACACAGAACTTGACTAATAAAACAACTACAATCTTAGCAAGAAATGATAACTTAAATGATGACAGAATGGATAAATAACACACACAAATAAAACCCCACAAAACACAGAGCTTTAAGACACGGCCGTCTAGTGGCAGTCAGTCCGGAGAATGCTAACAATGAACTTACGACGTTTGACGAATAGATAAACTGAAGCACTGCACAACACAAAAGGAAAACGATGACTTCGACGGTGAAAACTGAAAACTGATGAAGACGACGAAGGCTGAAGAAAACGAAGCTGTATCACAAACGACGACAGTGATGAGAAGAGGGCAAGAGGAGCAGTCAGCAGCAGCTGGAACGACAACGCTGCCCCGCCAACACAGGCTGAAGGACAGAGGCACAGGAAGTGGAATGCTGCAAACCTCTTGAGCTGGAGCACACCCAACACAGAAAACATGGCCCCCTGGAGGAAAGCTTATCCCCATGTGAGGGTGCCATGTGGGCAAAAAGCCCCAAACTCAACAGACACGACCTTCCTCCAAGAAGGCCTCAGGCGAAAAGCCTGGAGAAGTTGTCACTGGCAGAACAGAAAGGCTTGAACCTCTGCTCAGCAGTGACAGGAACACAACACATGACTCCACGATTGCACGTGAAAAACGTACAACCGGGAGTCACACATACAAAAAGATAAGCAAGCTGGGGAGAGCGAGAGGGGAAGGGCATGCACAAAACAGAACTTCACACGTGATTGTCATGAGTTGCGACAATACCCCCCACACAAGTTCAAATTTTAAATTTGGAACAAACAAAACAGTCACAATGAATGACAAGACATTGGACACACAGACATCCCACTTCCATGTTGTGAAAGTCCATACAGGGACAAAAGGCATTGCAGTGCTGAACTGTTGCTGATCCTACAGTAAAGTTGAAAGCTTGTAAAATAATGCTGGTAGTTAAGTACAAAAGAAAATAAGTTCCCGTTTCAATAGACAATTGAATTAGTCAGCAATATCCACATTTAATAGTTGAAATAGAATACATGTTGAAAATGAAACATCTGTTGAAAACAAAATGATACATGTTGAAAATAAAGTTAATATCTATTGACAGTCATAAAGGTAGGTAAAGGGTGAATCCCAAAGACAAGCACATCACTGAACAAAAGAACGCCTCTGGTCCTGCGACCAGAACCCATACTTTAGGGTAAAATGGCAAACATATAAACTCCGATAACACAGAATTTGGCTACCCAGAGGAAAACTTATCCCCACGTGAGGGTGCCATCCAATTGGGCAAAAAGCCCCAAACGGCACATGATAGTACCGAACAAAAACGCCTCTGGTCCTACGACCAGAACCCAGCAGTTTCAGTTTCAGTAGCTCAAGGAGGCGTCACTGCGTTCGGACAAATCCATATACGCTACACGACATCTGCCAAGCAGATACCTGACCAGCAGCGTAACCCAACGCAAGAACCCAACAACTCTGGGTAAATGGCAACACAGAAGGACAAGCACAATGGACTACTCAAAATGTTACATACAAAACAAATCAAGGGAGATTACCATACCACCTTCCTGTCAAAGCATTATCCAAAGTCAGTTTGGCTGTCTGACAATGATTGAAGAAACAACAGTTGTATGACGGATTTAAAGCTCACCAATGGTCTGGGTGACAGAACCAAAACCAAAAGAAAAGTGAATATCTGATTTTAGTCGGTGATTGATTACATAAAAATATTTTAACATTTATCCGCTAACAGTCAACAACAGTATACTTTAATAAAGTTCAAAAGGAACTAACTACCCAGTGACACTTCACCCTTAAAAAAAACAACACAGTAATCAAAAACAAGACGTCACACCCTCCCCCACCCTAACTAACCTAAGTACCCCGCATCTCCATCATTTTGTCACGCTCTGTAAGAGAGCAGACTAGAAACCCCCACCCAGCCCAGCACTAACACCCAGACAACACAAACACAGACTACAACAATTCAGGGTTCACTTACATTTATTTAATCACACACACAGCTTGCCAACAAATAACCACAACCGTGGCTGCAACAACACTTAAATGACAACAGAATGGATAAATAATAACACTCACAAAACCCCCCACAAAAAAAACAGAGCTTTAAGACATGGAAACACAAGCACAACGTTGATGATGAGGTAGTGACGATGAGGTAGTGACGATGAAGTAGTGACGAAGACGACGAACAGTAAGTGACAACGACGACGAACGGTAAGTGACGACGACGAAGAACAGTGACGACGAAGACGAACAGTGAGTGACGACGACGAAGAACAGCGACGACGAACACGAAAAATAGCGACGTCGAAGACGAACAGTGAGTGACGACGACGAAGAACAGCGACGACGAAGACGAACAGTGAGTGACGACGAAGACGAAGAACAGCGAAGACGATCACGAAGAACAGTGACGACGAAGACGAACACCCAGACAGCCGAGCACCAGGCCAGAGAACGCTGGCGACGGAAGGCAGCGGCAGGCGGCAGCAGCCAACGGAGACCTGGGGTTCCCGGGGAGACCGTGGAGGGTCAGTGGAAGGGTAGGGAAGTCGGTGGATGGACACGGAAAGTGGGAATGCTGCAAACACTTCCAGAAGAGGTACCACAACCCCAATGCTGGAAGAACACAGAACACAGAGAAACGAAGCGCACACAACCACTCCGAGGAAACTGATCCCCACTGACGAGCGTCAAGACGGGCAAACAGCCCTGAAGCACACCAAAGACCAGATAACAAATGGCTGTAAACAAGAAATTCGCTTCATTTTAATTACAATCAACCTGCAATCTCATACATTGTCAGCCAACCATCGACAAATGGCAACAAAACGGAAAGATAACAAACTGTACGCCGTCAGCAACGGAAGAAAATGCGGAATTTTTAAACACTGGAACGACGCTTCAAGATCAGTTACTGGGTTCTCAAGAGCAGCATATAAAGGTTATGAAACTATGGCCGAAGCACTTGAAGCAATGCGACTTGCTGGACATGAAAACCCGACAATCTACGATGTCGGTGAGTACATGAATGATGAAAATGATGAAAATGATGAAGTAACAGATGTACCGTGATGAAGATAACTATGAAATGATAGAAAACAGGAAAAGCTGCTTATGTGGACAAGAAACGGAAGAACGCACGTTGCGATGTTCCGACTGTCACAAACAAATTCATTTTTCATGTACAAACCTCCCAACCTACCAGATTTGTGTGTTCGTGAAATCGTCACGCAAGTATACGTGCAAAGTTTGCAGTGACATTTTCTACGATGAAGCTATAGCAGAAAAACCTATTTCCCAAAGAAACGGAACATAAAAATGACGTAAACAAAGATGACGTCAGTTATCCTGGCACGGTCACAAATAAGCTATTGATGTCACAATACCAAACAGTGACGTCAATCCAGCGGAACCTCGAGCGCGCAGTGGAAAATGTAGCCTCGTCCCTTGCCGATCTTCAACATCATAAACGCCAAGAGGAACTGATGTCAAATATAAAAGCTCTGCAGTCCCACCAACTCCCACAGGAACCATCCATTCAAGTGACCACATCCCATACCACAGTCCAAACAGAAGAGAAGGCATTTACAAACCTGAAATCGTCCATCAAGTCCTTTTTCTCACCAAAGAAACCCACTGTGAATGAACCCTCTAACCCAAAACTTTCGTCCACTCCCTCAAATTGTTCAATCAACATCCACCGTAAAACCATCAGTTGAATTGTGCCCTTTCAATAGTCAGAACACACATACTGCGGCTATTCATGACAAAACCAAACAGCAGACACCGGTCAGCAGCAAACACTGTCACACCAGGATCAACAGTTGAACGGGCGAAGGCAGCCCCCTCAATCAATATGGCTGTAAAGTCTTCAAGTGACTTATTATCCGCAAGTAAAACCCGAACTGGCCCTTCAAAAGGAGCCAAACACGACAAAAGAGAAAGCCACTACACAGAAAAAGAGGTCGCCACAACAGAACGCAGACAGACACGGAAACAACGCCAACAGCTGGGCAAGGGAGAGTTCAGAGGAAACACAGGACTCTGAAAGCGACACAACGGACAACGACGAGGACGAAAATCGTCAGGACACCCACAAAATTTCCCAACGTCCACGAGTTACCCTGCTCCATGACTCAGTGTTGAAATGAGTGCAAGCAGACAGACTTGGTCGTTCTTATGGCCTGGACATTGATAAAAGAAGATTGTCAACAATTGAACATTTCTCCATGCATGATTCAGAACACCCAGACGCCATACTTATTCACTCTCATATCAACGACCTAAAATATATGACAGCTGAAAAAATATGCAACAACCTTGTTGCAGCGGTCACAACAATCAGAACAAAACACCCCACAACAAAAATTATAATCAGCAAAACAACTGCAACAAAGTCAGATGAACTCAACCACAAAGTGGAGCTGTTGAACGCCCTGGCCTTCACAAAACTACACGACGCTGACAACGTGTCCTTCCTGAGACACGACAGCCTTCAGACAACTCGCCATCTCCAAGACGAGATCCACCCAAACAGGAAAGGAGACAGTATCCTTGCAGGAAACATTGGTCGACATTTGGAAGCTATTTTGTGGGAAAGACCTAGAAGGAAACGATATTCCTCGACTAACAATATTCGAAAAACAACAGGCCAGTACCAAAGACCACGCCAGCAACAACGAAGAGAGGGAGAATTCCACAGAAGAAACTACGACAGGAGCAACAACCACAATGCTGGATTCTGCAACGGATACAAGACGACAAACAGAGGTTTCTATCGCAACAACGAAGAGAACGTCACCTACATTGGACAGATGAGAAGATCCCGACAGCACGCTTCACAGCATCGTCTACAACGTTCGTCAAACCTGAACACTGCCACAAGTCAAAGATACAATCAAGGGCGATATGATAATTCTGTCCACTATGACATCAGGGAAGATGGTCGTGGCCGTCATGCAGTGGACCAACACTGGAGAAAAAGCTGGTACAACAATGACAGGCCAACAAGCAACTATTGCATCTACTGATGAAGTGCTGACATTGTAGATCTTGCAGGCAATATTGTATTGAGTTAACGCGCATTAACTGTATTATATATTTTGCGTTATTTTCTTTCTCTTTTTATTATTTTCATTGTCTAATGCCAAAAACAACTTTAAAGATATTATCATGGAACCTTAAGGGTTATAAAGAGACAACTGACGGACTTCAAATAAATTAGTTGACCCCGATGTTTCACAGGATTTCAAAGAATATGACATACTTTTTTTTTCAAGAAACGCACCTGAATAAAGAAAGTGCACATAATATATATCTTCCAGAATTCTCACCAGGAATTCACTATGTACGACAAAAACGGAGTCAAGCAGCAAGTTCATCTGGTGGTATATCGGTATATATCAAAGAAAATATCCGAAGATACGTTAAAATTCTACCATATAGTAACAGTGATCTAGTATGGTTAATGATACCTGGGACCAACAATGACAATGATATTTACATTGGATGTGTATATATCCCACCACAAACATCGTCATTTGGTCGGGACAACACCGCGAGCATATGGGACAAGATAGAGGACAGCGTGAAACAATTAACACTAAAAGGAAATGTTATATTGTGTGGTGATTTTAATGCACGAACTGCGCAAGTTACTGATTACATTAAGATGGATTCTGATAACAATGTATGTAATTTACCACGTACTTATTCATTTGACACAGAGTGTGATAGAAATTCCATGGACTCTTTGATACAAAGAACTGGCAGAAGATTGATATCAATGTGCATTGACAATGATCTGTGCATCCTTAATGGAAGAACACTGGGTGATCTTCATGGGCGTTTCACATGCTATAATCAGCATTGTAGCAGTGTTGTAGATTATTTTATTTGCTCTAAGGCAATTTGTCAGGAAATATTACACATGACAGTTCACCCTCTTACAAGATTTTCTGATCATTGCCAACTAGAATTAAAATTATTCATGACTGGATTATGGAGACAAAAACAAAATATAGTAGATAAATCTCATGATAGAAGTTTACTTAAAAATACATTTAAACAAAACTATATTGATAAAAAATACAATTGGGATCAATATTCATCAGCAGCATATGTCAAAGCTTTAGGTTTACCATGGATACAGGAACAAATACATAATATATATAACAAACTGAGCAGTCAAACTGTTAATCTATCATTAATGATATCAAAGTGAATGACGTTAATGAATTCACACAAATAATGACGTCAGCTGGGAATGTTAGTCTAAGAACAGAATGTAGATTTCATAAGCAAAAACGCCGAAGAAAAAAAATTTAAAAAATGGTTTGACAGAGACTGTTATCAACACAGGAGAGACATTAAATCAATTTTGAATGCGTTAAATAGGCAGCCATACAATCAGTCTTTACGTCAAAAATATTTTGCTAAACGCAAGATATACAACAGACTGGTAAAGCAAAGGAAACATTCATATAAAAATCTCTTAGTGAAAGAATTAAACGAGGCGCTCAATAAAGATCCAAAGTCAGCATGGAAAACAATTAAAACTTTACAGACAATGGGAGAACAGAACGAATGTAAACATCAATTAAATGTTTCAAAATGGATTTATCATTTAGAAATTTTAATTGGAAAAGACGTGGAAATAAATGACGAGCAAAAAACAAAAGTTCAAGATGAACTTGAAAACACTGAAATGTTAGATGATGGTAATACATTAAGTTTCAATAAAGAAATTACTGAAGAAGAAATACGAAAGGCATGCCTAAGTAAAAAAAAACACAAAAAATCGCCAGGAAGGGACGCAATAACAAATGAGATGATCAAAAGCAGTCTTCCGGTTCTGTTACCTGTCATGCATAAGCTATATAATATAATATATACAACAGGTACATATCCAGACAATTGGAAAACTGGTATCAGTATCCCTTTATATAAGAGCGGCAACCCAATGAACCCAAATAACTATCGGGGGATTACACTAATACATTAGGTAAAGTATTCTGTACAATCCTGAATACAAGAATGAATATCTGGAGACTAACGACGTTTTGATCAAAGAACAAGCCGGATTTCGAAAAAACTATAGAACCACTGATCAAATCTTTGTTTTAAAAAAGCTAGTAGATGAGATGATAAAAAGAAAAAAACAGTCGACTATATGGTTGTTTTGTAGATTTTCAAAAAGCGTTTGACAGTGTTTGGCATGATACAATGATGCTGAAGCTACACCGGATAGGAATAAAAGGTAAATGTTTTAATATCATAAAAAAATATGTATACGAACGCTAAAATCTACGCAAAATCACAAGATCATTTCAGCAGAGAATTTATTATTCGAAAAGGGGTACATCAGGGAAATACACTCAGCCCAATTCTATTCAATATTTTCATAAATGATATCACCACAGATATGACAGATATGAACTCCCCAACAATTCACAACACTTCATCTACTAGAATCCCATGTCTTTTATATGCAGATGATTTAGTTATTTTATCATTATTTAAAGACGGCTTGCAACAAAAGCTTAACATTTTACACTCTTACTGCAGTCAATGGGGCTTACGTTTGAATAGAGAAAAGACAAAAGTAATCGTTTTTTTCAAAAACTGTCCCTAAAATACCCCTACATTTTAAATGTGAAGAGGACATAATTGAAACAGCAGAAGAATATAAATATTTAGGGGTTATATTTCATAGAAATGGCAACTTAAGTCGAGCACAAGGTCATCTTAAAAATCAAGCAAATAAGGCTCTACATGTGCTACTCAGAACATTTCGTAATACAAATATGAATATGAATATAGATATCATGTGTCAGTTATATGATACTTTGATAACGCCTATTTCAACATATGGAGCAGAAGTTTGGTTCCCATATGTTACAGGAAATGTATCGTTTAATTTATTCGAATTATTCAGTAATTGTCTTTTCAACAAATTTCCACATGAAAGACCATGTCAAGTTTTGTAAGCAGTTACTTGGTGTACATAAAAGAGCAATGGTTCTCCCCGTTTTAGGAGAATTAGGAAGATTTCCTATTAGCCTAAAAATAATATGTCAAGTTATTGGCTATTGGATACACATATTAGAGCTTCCTCAAAATTCACTTGTATACACAACATATAACTGCATGTATTGTCAAACAAATGAAAATGTTCAGTGGCTACTTTTCATAAGAAATGTATTAACCAGCACTGGATTAGATCATGTTTGGAAAAATCAGTTCACTTTAAGTGTTAAAAGGTTAAAGCATGCTGTATCCAAGAAGCTTGAAAATGAATATATAAAATTTTCGAAACAGAAACATGACAGTTCATCTAAATTAGCATTTTACAAGAACGCTGTGACAAATGATAAAACTGAACCGTATTTAAAGAATACAGCAAATACACAACACAGGAAAGCACTGACCATGTAACGAATCAGCGCCCATGACTTACAAATCGAACAGGGAAAATATAAAAATACACCGAAAGAACAAAGACTGTGTGATACTTGTAACAGTTTAGAAGATGAGATTCACCTTTTAGACAATTGTGTAAAGTACAATACTTACAGACACAGATTCCTAATCGATATATGTCGTCCAAATGCAAAGCCAAGTGAATTGATCCTTCTAACAGAAATACAGCCAAGGCTGGCGAAATTTGTTCATGAATGTTTCTCTTCTTAATATGCTCATGTTTATGTTTCATTGTGTCTTATAAACTAAGGTTTTATGACAATAAAAAAGTATTCTATTCTATTCTATTCTGGCACGGCTGCCTCTTCTGACAGTTGCGGGCGAAAAGCCCAGAATCTTGTCACTTGCTATCAAGGAAGAGGCTGATCTCAGTTCAGTGACAGCCTGAACTGAGACTGACAGACTGAGAATTACGTGCAATCAGCACAACCCACACTGCTCTCTAGCTAGATGGGGTGGGTGAACAAGGAAGGGGGGCTAAGCACTCAACCAATTTGTCACGAGATGTGACAGTGATATATGTCCGTTTTTTGTAGGTCTGCAGAGAGCCGATCGACAAGCTTTGTCTTTCCACTCACTGAGAAACAAGGCCACCTTTCATTCAATTTCTTTTTTCTGTTCATTCTAGTTCATTCAGTACCCACTTTAAAACATTCATATTCAGTAAACACGTCGATGATTACTTACGAAATTCTTTTAATTCTGTGGTAAAGAAGACGTTGCCATCGCGTCAGGCTTTGCAACATGTTTTGTCAAGATCTGCACTGACCAGTTCTGTGTAGATGAGGCAGTGAAACGGTTGATTCATTTTTTTTCCTGTTCATTCTAGTTAATTCAGTGTCTTCTTTAGAATATTCATATGCAGTAAACACACTAATAATGTAGTTAGTGTCACTGTATGTGTTCTGTTCACAATGTGTATTTCTTTGCTTTTAATTGCAAACAAGAAAAACGAGGTCATGGCGTATTCTCATCAGACAATCGGGAAGCTGCAAAAGAGTAACAGCGGTTTTCGGAATGCGGAACTAACATCAAACTGTAAATGATTCAGAAATACGGCTAAATTCGGGAGACATACAACCTATTATTGGTATGACTGAAGATTTTTTGTCCTACTATTTTAAAGCCAAAATTGGTATTGGCAGGCAAAGTATTTCATAGAAAATGGCAATGTTAAGATTTACCACACACACACACGTACATCGGGTTATAGCATAGACACTTTGTTAACACAAGTGAGTCTAAAATAAGCAAAAAATAAACAAATGGCTAAATCGGCTTAATAAATACTTTTCCTCTCGTAATTCTGCTGCTTAATCTTTTCCTTTCTTTTCTCTCCTTGTTTTGTCGTTCTTTGTTTTCCTTACTTCCCGTTCATTGTTTCTGTTTTCCTTTCTTCTGTTTTCTTTCTTTTCTTTCACACTGTATTGTATTTACTTACACACTTCAAAGGGTCTTAAAAACCATTGTACGTGGACTTTTAAAAAAAAAGAAAAAAAAAGAAAAAGAAAAAAAGCGGATGTGTGAAATAATGACAGGTGCGAATCGTCACGCAGGGCTGATTTCAGTTGCAGGTTCCGTCGTCTCGCATATCAGTAGTGAGTGACTCACAATGCCCTTCTGTCATTGGTCACGCCTTGACGGAAGGTGTCGACATGACCTTTAACACCGTCATACCGTTGGGGGGGAGGCGGGGGGGGGGGGGGAATGGACGGGTTAGGTGTGATAAGGAGGGTTGAGGTGGTGAGGGGAGCGAGAAAACGGAAACGCATGGTGAAGAGGGGAGAAAAAGGAAGCTGAAACAGGGAGGGGCGGACAGAGAGAGACAGAGAGAGATGATGATGTTTTATTGAAGAAACACGTAAGATTCATTTCAATGGGAAGTTGGGGGATAGGTCATTCAGCGTTAAAATAAGAGAAAAAAAAGTCATTTTCAAGTAGACAGACATTGTCATGAAGCGTAGCAAAGGACAATTCACACTAACAACACGAGTATCAGAATGAAATGCTGCGATGCAAATTGGAAGCCAGCATCAGCGTGTTCGCTCTGAGCGCAATTTAAAAACTATCCAGAAAGCGAGTTCAAAGCTTTGACACGGTCTCGTCGTTATCAGCTCCCATCAGTGCAGGCAAATTATTAGTCTCGGACCCAACCGGAAAGATCTCGTTGCGTAAAGCTACATAAGCTGAACAGACAAATAAAACATGGTTTTCATCTTCGATTTCAAGCTTACACACTGGGCATAGTATCTGCTGAGAGGATAAATCTGCTCGGTACCGTAACCTATTAGAGTTAATGGGTGAAAAGCCAAATCTGAATTTAACATATGCAGTCTTGTAACAGCGTAACTGTTTACAGTCCACATATGGCTCAACCTTGAATATTCTTTTGAACTGGGCATAAAATTCAAAGCGTTGGCTAGTCTGTATCCCTTCTTCCCATTCCCGTAAGAAAATACTAACAAATCTCTCTCAAGGTACTCACAAAGACACGTGCGTTACCTACGCCTTGCTGCTGCCTTGCTGCTGCCACGCTTCAAAGAGGCCGTTGTCCCATAAGAGGTTCTTGAGGCGAAACCCCCAAGATTTCTTGCCTGATTCACTCACAGCACGTGACATTAAATAGGCCTTGTGAGGGAGTTGCTCTGGTGACATAGTGATCAAGCGAAGCCAGTACTTCACAAATCTCACTGCTGAGGTTATATACAAAGGGTAACTACCTAAATCCCCATAAATCATCTTGTTAGGAGTTTGCTGGCCAACACGCAACAACCCCTTACATGGAAATAAGTGTACCTTTTCCAGACAACTATACTGTTGAAATCCCCATATTTCGGCACCATACATCAATATTGGCAAAATCTGACAATCAAAAATCTTTAAAAAAAAAAAAAAAAGACACTGACTGGCACATCACCCAATCTGAAAAGACATCTTAAGATACGTGCCGTCCTAATCTTAGCTTTAGCTGCTAGCTCACTGGTCGCTTGAGCAAGTGAAAGTCTGGCAGCGAAAATCAGCCGTAAATATTTGTAACTATTTACCACCTCGATGGGGTCATTACCATACTTCCACTCCTCACACTCCGCCAGGAATCCACCTTTGTGTGTGTGTGTGTGTGTGTGTGTGTGGTGTGTGTGTGTGTGTGTGTGTGTGTGTGTGTGTGTGTGAGAGAGAGAGAGAGAGAGAGAGAGAGATCTGCGTTTTCACAGGCCTTAATCAAAGAAAGCATAAAGACTCACGGGTCTCGGTAATACATAGCCGATAACAATTCCTCTCTCAAATCCTGATACTTGTAACACACGAAAAGAAAGTGCACTTCGTATTCGGACAAAATCTACAATAGCTATCATTATTATCTAACCGTGGTCTATATCGCAATTGACTATTTTCTACGGTTGACATACCAGTTCTGAACTCAGGAAGACACTTTCGCAAGTTCACGATCTGAAGCCGATAAAAGCAGATTTTTAGAGGTACTGACTGACTGAATCTGGCATATACCTTAAAGAAACAATATTTTATAAGCGAGGCATGTCCGTTTTGCCCCAAAGAATCTTTATTTAAATTCTGAAGAAACACCTTTACATTTCCCACACCATGAACTTCTTACCCAATGCTAAAACCGTACTTTTTTGTTTTCGAAACATTTTGTTATCCACACAAAGTTTTACATATGAAGTATAAAATGTTACATCGGGAACTTACAATATATTGTTCTGAATATCTGTTACTAAGTGGGTGAGGAGACAGACAAGATAATGCAAGAAATATTTTAGCGAGTTCAGTTTTCAGTCTTCATTCTCTCACTCTCTCAGTAAACAAACAAAAAACAGACACAAGGAATTTTCCCCTGAGCCAAATATAATTATTAAGAAAAAAAAAAAAAAAAAAAGTTTTTCATTCACTCTCTCTTCATCTTGAAAAAAATAATTTTAAGAAAACCAGGAACAAATGTCTTGACTGTCACAAGTCAATTCTCTCTGCACAACCTGATGATCCAATCCCAGGATCGCCTCAGTCCTAGGCCGGCCAGTTAGTCTACTCACAGTAGTGTCAAGTCAATGTCCACCCCACTCACTCGTGGGAAACTCGGGCACCTCCTCAGTGAACATCCCAGTTCCACATGGAGCCCTGATAACGCTTTTCCATGTTTTTAGCTCTTGGCACACCATTTAAATTATTCCTTCCGACACACTGAACGAGCATCCAGCTAATTCTCAATGTTCCCCCTTCATTTACTGTTCCCTTATTTTATTTTCTTATATTTGCTATCCTTTCACACCACTCATGCATTCATACAATTTTCCAATTAACAATACAATATTCATTCATGAGTCACTACGTCTTATAGTTATAAATTACACTAAAAAGTATTAATTTATCAAAAAGCAAACATTTCCAAACCAACAGCAAAAACTACTATATTCTCAAACTATTCAATCATTAGTTAAATTTCGAATAAAATAATACAGCAACCAATCATTGAATAAACAATAAAATAAAAACTTATTTTTTCCCCACCTGATGTTCGGAACAGTCAAGGCACACAGACCACATCATCCGAGCTCTGATGCATTCAGACTGACGTTACAGAACATACATATACGCACACACACACTCACACACACACACACACACACACATGAACATGCACAGCTCACGATTCACCCACACTTACCACGTGCAAAACATTTTCACATTCATACAGGTATTCGAAATGTACAAATAATATTCCCCGTTCTTCCTCTAGCCACAGGCATTCGTAAATCACTCTGTCACAATATCAATCATTCCACACCAATGATTATATCGATAGAACAATAGACATGCATTCAAACGTTGTTCTCTGTGAGACTATAACGCATAATTTACAATGAAATTGTAGTAATGGCAGAATTTACAATATCTGTTCACAATTTAATTCCATTGGTAATATTGTGCCCAGTTTACATCAAAGGAACATAGGCAAATAAATGGAAATTAATTCACATATTGATTCCATATATTACGAAGTTCGGCTCACATCAAAGCATAATCAGAGCATGGGCATTCATTCACACATTGATCATAATGCTCAGCTGACAATCACGTATCAATAATGATTCACTCACACCTTACTTCTATATGATACAGATTTTAATCTTCTACAATGTGTATGTATGATGCCCATTTCTGCACAGATTTGTTATATTCCATATATATTTCAAAAACATATATGTCAACTTCATATGCCTTTTGAAGATCTTTTATGAACATTTGTATTGTTGGACTTACTTTATCAATTCTTCGTTTCTGTATACAGAATTTGGCTATCAATAACATAATTTTTGTGTGTGTGTGAGTGTTGGAGTGTAACAGTTGTAGTATTGAGAGTGTGTTACTTTGTGAGTTTTATGCATTGTGTTTTTATAATATTAATGGTTCTGTTTTATGTTTCTACTACTTTTTATATGCTTTCTTGCTTCACTTTAGGTTCTGGGTTGTAAAGCGCTTCGAGCTTGCTAATGCTTGTATTATAGCGCTATATAAAAAATAAAATATTATTATCTATCTATCTATCTATCTATCTATCTATCAGATTGATTCATTTATCTATTCATTTTCAGTGTCCAAACCGAGTTGTAAAGCGCTTAGAGTTTGCTTATGCTTGTATTATTCATTCATTCATTTTGCCCATCACTCCTGGTGGAGCATAGGCCATCGACGACCCCTCGCCATCACACTCTGTTCTGGGCTGTTCTGGCTATTCCAGTCCAGTTGGTCCCTTGCTGCTTCAGCTCTGCCTCGGTATCTCGCCTCCAGCTGAGAGGCCGGCCTCTCTTCCTCTTTCCCTGCGGGTTCCAGGTCAGGGCTTGGCGTGTGATGCTGGACGCTGGCTTCCTGAGGGTGTGTCTGATCCAGCCCCACTTCCTCCGCAGTATCTGCTTGGCCACTGGTTCCTGTCCCGCTTGCTCCCACAGATCATCGTTTCGGATCTTCTCCTGCCATCGAATCTTGTAGATGCGCCTCAGACAGGTGTTGAAGAATGTCTGAATCTTCTGTTGCATCGTCTGTGTTGTCTGCCATGTCTTGCATCCGTAGAGCAGAATTGACTTCACATTGGAGTTGAAGATGCGGAGTTTGGTTTTCATACTGATTGCTCCAGATGCCCAGATGTTCTTGAGCATGATGAAAGCTGTTCTTGCCTTGCCGATTCTGGCTGTGACGTCTCGGTCCGTGCCTCCCTGTCGGTCAACCACGCTTCCCAAGTAGACGAAAGACTCCACCTCCCTGATGCGCTCTCCACCAACTGTGACTGGAGTGTTGGCAGTGGTGTTGATCTTCATCAGCTCGGTCTTCTTCTTGTTGATCTTGAGCCCTGTCTCCAGGCGAGTGGTCTTGTCCTGCATCTGGCTGTGGTTGTGTGACAGGAGCGCCAGGTTGTCAGCGAAGTCGAGATCGTCCAGCTGTGTCCAGAGTGTCCACTGTATACAGTTGTTTCTGCCTGTTGTAGTGGTCATGCTTGTATTATAGCGCTATATAAATGTAGCTGTGTACCGAGTGGTTATTCAAGGGTACGGCACAAAAGACTTAACTAAATATGATTAATTGAAGGATAGACAAGATCCCACGCACAGGCCAGGAACATATAGAAGACAGTCACAAATGGGTTTTTCTATTGTTTTATTTACAATAGTAGAGAGCATGAAAAGAGAAAACTAAGAATAGATTAGAAGAGAACTAAAAGAAGAAGTAATAAGAAGATGAAAAGAGAAGACTAAGAAGAAGAAGACAATGAGAAGAAGACAACTAGGAGAAGACAGTGCCTGGAATGACACAAACAAATGTCATAAGCACAACATGTCGGCACAAGTGAATAGGAAAGCACATGTATACATATTACATGGAAAGATTACCACTTGGTATTGCATATGTGTGAAGACCAAACACTGACATCAAATGACATTCCTAATACATTTAAATAGTGTAGTTAAAGTGATTGAAGC
>NC_134886.1:5293067-5298067 GCF_041734735.1 Babylonia areolata
GTTGAGACAGAGGTAAAGAGAGATGTGTTGAGACAGAGAGAAAGAGAGAAAGAGAGAGGTGTTGAGAAAGAGACAAAGAGAGAAAGAGAGAGAGAGAGAGGTGTTGAGACAGAGATAAAGAGAGAGAGAGAGAGGTGTTGAGACAGAGATAAAGAGAGAAAGAGAGAGGTGTTGAGAAAGAGACAAAGAGAGAAAGTGAGAGGTGTTGAGATGAGAGAAAGAGAGAGGTGTTGAGACAGAGATACAGAGAGAAAGAGAGAAGTGTTGAGACAGAAAGAGAGAGGTGTTGAGACAGAGAGAAAGAGAGAAAGAGAGAGAGGTGTTGAGACAGAGAGAAAGAGAGAAAGAGAGAGGTGTTGAGACAGAGAGAAAGAGAGAGGTGTTGAGACAGAGAGTAAGAGAGAGGTGTGCTGTCAAAAGTTGTTAAAGTCAACCAACCAACGAGACAGCCTACATTTTCTACTCTTGTTAAATTCCAAGTGGACAGTTTCAGTAGCTCAAGGAGGCGTCACTGCGTTCGGACAAATCCATATACGCTACACCACATCTGCCAAGCAGATGCCTGACCAGCAGCGTAACCCAACGCAAGTGGACAGAGCAAAAAGACACAAGTGTTCAGGGCAAGCGGCCAACTCTTTAATAATACATAGTTTTTTTTCTATGGCGCGATATCCGGCACCAATGCTGCTCAAAGCGCCTTACATCATAGTTGACTATAAACATGTCTTTAAAAAAACAACAACATATCAAGCGATATCTGACAATGAAAAACATCCAGTGTAGTTCATATGAATGCAAAAGCACACTAAAGATTATAAAAAGCTATGAAATAAATAAGGCTTAGATTAAAACAAAATGCATTTTTATAGAACACACACACACACACACACACACACACACTCACGCACACACGCACACACGCATACACACATTGTAATAATAATCATTTATAACATGAACACACGCGCCAGGTTTTTGGCCGGTAAGAGTCGAAAGATAAACACCACGAGACTGACCTTAAGTTTAAGATTAATCGGAGTTCTAACCTATAGAAGGAGGCCCGAAAGCAGCTAATACAATACATTTTGAACGGTATGAAGTATTGTTTCCTGCTAGAGGCGTTCAGTGAAAGAGACTTCCGAAGAGGTTTTGCCTTTAGTGTGTGTGTGTGTGTGTGTGTGTGTGTGTGTGTGTGTGTGTGTGTGTGTGTGTGTGTGTGTGTGTGTGTGTGTGTGTGTGTGTGTGATAGAGAAATTTGATGTTTCTGTTGAACGTATAGTCATATAGTGTGCATAAATGGACGACAGAAAAAGACAAAGCAAGAAGCTAAAGGAAAGAGAAAATGTGTGTGTGTGTGTGTGTGTGTGTGTGCGCGCGTGTGTACGTGTTTGAATGCGCGCGCGCACACACACACACACACACACACACACACACACATACGGACGCGCGCACGCACTGACCCGTACGTGTTAAATAACTACACAGTTTCCCCCCACACTCGTGTTACTAGTATCGGTTCTCAGAAAGCGACTTCTAAATCGACGCGATCATCTTACTCCTAAAAAGCAATTGCTTTCTCGTAGCTCCACCCGGGGTAGCAGCAGAATGGGCAGCACGTATTCCGGGTAGTCAGCGGTTTTAAAGGGGTGACGCGGCCGGCGTACATTATGGTGCTGGCTTGTTTGCTCTCTCCCCACTTGACGACTTTCCGAGCCCTGGGCTGAGAGACTGTGAAAGTGAGGAAAGCAGGGTCAGAGAGAGAGAGAGAGAGAGAGAGAGAGAGAGAGAGAGAGAGAGAGAGAGGAACTATGGTATAATACAGTCATTCTAGTAGGCCATAGTCGGCGTCGCTCCCATATGTCTGTAGGAGTGTGAGAGAGAGAGAGAGAGAGAGAGAGAGAGAGAGAGAGAGAGAGAGAGAGAGAGGAACCATGGTATAATACAGTCGGCGTCGCTCCCATATGTCTGTAGGAGTGTGAGAGAGAGAGAGGGAGAGAGAGAGAGAGAGAGAGGGTGGGGGTGTAGGGCGGGAGAGAGAGAGTGTGTGGGAGGAGAGAGAGAGAGAGAGAGAGAGAGAGAGAGGAACCATGGTATAATACAGTCGGCGTCGCTCCCATATGTCTGTAGGAGTGTGAGAGAGAGAGAGGGAGAGAGAGAGAGAGAGAGAGAGAGGGTGGGGGTGTAGGGCGGGAGAGAGAGAGTGTGTGGGAGGAGAGAGAGAGAGAGAGAGAGAGAGAGAGAGAGAGAGGAACCATGGTATAATACAGTCGGCGTCGCTCCCATATGTCTGTAGGAGTGTGAGAGAGAGAGAGGGAGAGAGAGAGAGAGAGAGAGAGAGGGTGGGGGTGTAGGGCGGGAGAGAGAGAGTGTGTGGGAGGAGAGAGAGAGAGAGAGAGAGAGAGAGAGAGAGAGAGAGAGAGGAACTATGGTATAATACAGTCATTCTAGTAGGCCATAGTCGGCGTCGCTCCTCTATGTCTGTAGGAGAGAGAGAGAGAGGGGGGGGGAGGAGGGGCGGGAGAGAGAGAGTGTGTGTGTGGGAGAAGGAGATAGAGAAAGAGAAAGAGAGAGAGAGAGAGAGAGAGAGAGGGAAACAGAGAGAATGAAAAAGAGAGCATTAGAAACAGATTCAGTGTGTGTGTGTGTGTGTGTGTGTGTGAGAGAGAGATAGAGAGAGAGAGGGGGGATCTACATGGTATAACAGTCTTTATGGTAGGTCATAGCCTGCGTCGCTCCCTCTCTGTCTGTCTGTCTGTCTGTGTGTCTGAGAGAGAGAGAGAGAGAGTGAGAGAGAGAGAGAGAGAGAGAGAGAGAGAGAGAAATAGATGGGGAGAGAGAGAGACAGAGACAGAAAAACATAGGGGGCTGGTATAATAGTCATTCTGGTAGGTCATAGTCTGCGTTCGTGCCCAGAACCTGAGAGAGAGAGAGAGAGAGAGAGAGAGAGAGAGAGAGAGAGAGAGAGAGAGAGAGAGAGAACAAACCCAACTTTGAAGTAAAGAATAGACATTAGGAAGAAGTAGAGAAGCTGGATTCAGAAAGCCACTCATTAACTCAGTACGGCCAGTCCTCTCTTCTCCTCTACACAGACCCCTCGGATGTCCAGTAGGTGTCTGAATGACCCAACCTTTAGCTTCCGTCGTCAAACTTGTGGTATTCTTTGTCAACATTCACCTCTTCAGTATAAGAGCCTTCCGCTTGCAATATTTTGATGATGGTAATTGGCGTGAAACGCTGTTAACGTCGTCTCTTTCGCCGTTCGTCTAAGAAAACACTTATAGTGAATAGACGTTAAACTGAAGATAAAACACACACACACACACACACACACACACACACACACACACACACACACACACACACACACACACAAAGTTAGCTGGGGATGTATGGGTGTTTAGTGTGGGAGTGAGTGAGCAGGATTAAAAAAAAAAAAGAACAGAAGAAGAAGAAAAACAAACAAACTTACAAACAAAAACAGTTATAGGATCACAGGATAATGTTATATATCTATCTCTCCTTCCCCTTTTCTTTGTCCATTGCCTGTCTCTCTGTCTTTCTGTCCCTTCCCATGTCTGTCGTTTCCACCACCACCACCACCACCACCACCAACACCCACAACTCTCTCCCACCCAGGTATACGCCCACCCATCTTATCACTCCCCCACCAACCTAACCCGCCACCTCTACTACACCCCCCCCCCAACCCCCTCACTAACCCCCTGCAAGCGATAGAAAGTTGTGGTGTGTAGGCGAAACTGCGTTGTCGTGTTAGCATACATAGTATGGGAAATGAACCCCTAACCGCTTGCACACCCCTGTTTTCAGAAGAATAAATCCGAAGAATGAATGAATCCATTGATCCCGCCCACACCCCTTCCCTCCCTCCCTCCCTCTTAATCCCCCTCCCTTCCCCTACCTTCCCTACCCCCCCCCCCCCCCCCTTCCCACCAGCGCCATTGAGTGAACGTCGACAACAGCAGCAACAAAAACAGGGCAGCTGGTTGTTCACCGTAGTTTGTAAGCCACGGACCCACAGTGTGAGACAGGCTTTAGTCGCAGTGGGGGTGGGGATAGGAAGTGGGGGGGGGGGGGGGGGGAGCCCCGTTGTATTGTGAGAAAAGCACCTGCGTCCATTGACAATAAGCCTGAACAACACTACGCTCCACTACTTAAGAAGTAGAGAGGACATGTCGAGTGATGTCTCAAGTCAGGACTTGGGTTCGTTTTCATTAATTCAAGAAAAAAACAACAAGAACGTAATAAAATACAGCGTCCAATAGACAACGTTTCGCAAATCAAACAAACAAACAAACAAACAACACACACACACACACACACACACACACACACACACACACACACACACACACACACACACACACACAAAAGCCCTTGAGAATTAATAAGCTTTGAGCATTGTGCTCTTTTCAACATCAAACAGCACTGCAAACGCAAAACAGAAGATTGAACTGTGGAGTGAAGTTTCGGAAACGCGAAGTTGAACTCTGCGTAGGAGTGAATGACTGAATGGCCTGTTGGTGTATATGTGTGTGGGGAGGGGGGAGGGTGGGGTGGGGTGCAGGTACGGTGTTTGTGTGTGTGTGTGTGCGTGCGCGCGCGCGCGCGCGCGCGTGTGTGTGTGTGTGTTCTCTCACACTCAAGCAGGAATGGTCCGTGCTCGCACTGAACTAAACGTGAATCACGTCATGTTCTTGTGTGTGTGTGTGTGTGTGTGTGTGGTTGAGCACGCGCCCGTGTGTCTGTGTGTAATGCATGTGTATGTGTACGTGTTAGCGTGCTTGGCATGTGTGTGTGGCAAGTTTTGCAAATTGAAACTCCCACTTCGGTTGAATGCATTTCATGGAGGGATTCTGTATCTCATTTTGTGGGGCCCTGGTAAAGGGAGCGCGCACAATGAAATCCGCGCGACATGATAGTTGAAGTTTTTTTTTTACATGCAGATCCTCATCAGTGCACGGCAGAAATCATGCAGGGGG
>NC_134886.1:5303067-5313067 GCF_041734735.1 Babylonia areolata
CACATGCATACATAGACACACACGCTTGCACACACGCTTGCACACACACACACACACACACACACACACACACACACACGTGCGCACGCACTCACACACACACACACACACACACACACACACACACACGTACACGCACACACACACACAAGCACACAAACACTCAATGAAGTCCAAAGCACACACCAGTCACTGACAAAAAAAAACCCAACTCCTGTTCGAAGTCTGTCTGTCTTTTAACCCTATGACTACTGCAGCCGATTAAAGCTCATCAGTGAAAAGCTGCCACCTAATATAAGACAGAGCTTAGAGGTCAAAGCATCAGTCACCACACTTTAATCAGACTAACTCTAAAACCCCGTCAGTTGACTCTCTCATATACATACAGACTTTGGTCCGATTCGCAGACCAGTTCTGAGTTTAACTCTCGGACTATTATCGAATTCATTACGGACCAAGTATTGTTCTAATGTCAAGTGCATATGCTTTAGTAACCTGACAATTAAGCGTATATATATATATATATATATATATATATATATATATATATATATATATATATATATATATTTTTTTTTTTTTTTTTTTTTTTACTGTAGCTTGATGAAGCCTTATGTATACGAAAGTGTGTATTCACAAGTGACTGAGAACGTGGGTGTTTTTGACTTTTTGCATTCATTATCATCAGTTGTTTCGCTTGTTAGTTTAACGACTTCTCTTTTACGAAGTCCTTTAAGTAATTTCCTGTAATTGTATTTTGATATTTGTTTCATATTTCACCCTCATTTGCCCAGTTTCCCCCAACCCTCCATTCATTCACATCTCCCACCCCTTCTAACCGATAATACTCAAATGAATACATTAATACTTTAACAAAATATCTTGAATCACCGATATGTGTGACGGGACATTAAAGAAAATTCCCCCTCCTCTTTTAATCAAACTTCTCCCTCAGTAGGTACTGCATTACCTTTGTTTAGAATATGATTATCAACGACGCTACTGGAAAGCTAAAAAATCATACATAATTTTTTTAATTTTTTTTTTTTATGAGTGGTTGCCCAGACCATTTTGATCAGTTGTTGGGTTATTGTACTGGATATATTCCAATGATTTGAAACACTGCTTTCCACTACCATTTTCTCTTGGCAATGAATGGGTTAACAACCGCATTAAAAAATTCATGACAAGTACCTCCTTCCAGCAAGGCTCAGTCGTTCGTGAAGGGGTTAACTCACTCAGTACGGCCAGTCCTCTCTTCTCCTCTACACAGACCCCTCGGATGTCCAGTGGGTGTCTGAATGACCCAACCTTCAGCTTCCGTCGTCAGAATTGTGGTATTCTTTGTCAACATTCATCTCTTGAGTATAAGAGCCTTCCGCTTGCAATAGTTTGATGATGGTAATTGCGATGAAACGCTGTTAACGTCGTCTCTTTCGCCGTTCGTATGAAGAGAGTTAAAAAGGAGCACCACTGAATCCAGGGCAGATCGTGTTTACATACATACATACATACCTACATGGCTGTTTCCCCATTTCTCTTTCTTTGTTTCGATGGAAAGCGAAGGGATCAGAGTCTGTGTCAAGGAGAAAAGGAAAACAAACACGATACAAATCAAAAGAAACGAAGCCCCCCCTCCACCCCCCGAGCCCCCCCACACCTGCCGACCCCCCCCCCACGCCCCCCGAACTCCCCCCCAACCCCCCGAACCCCAACAACACCACGCCCCCCACCATATTCTCTTCCCCACAACACACCCCACACCCCTAAAAAAAAGAAGGCACAGCAGAGAAGGGAACCGTTTCTTTTGTGTGTGTGTGTGTGTGTGTGTGTGTGTGTGTGATCCAAAGGAGACATACTTGTAAGCATCGCATTAAACGAAGTTTGTTGTTGTCGTTGTTTCTTCTTTTATTGTCTTATGTCTCATGTGTTGACATGTACCTTTGTTGTTGTTTCCTGCCTTTATTTGTTTTTGTTTTTTTACTGGTGTGTGATATGGTTTGGCATTGTGGATTTAAGCTGTGAACTGGATAATTATATTCCCTTTATATATATACATGCACATGCACACACTCTCAGCGAGAGAGAGAGAGAGAGAGAGAGAGAGATGTTATACATTCAGCGTCATGACCTGATTCGGACTAGGGGGTGAGACGGGCGCAATAGCCGAGTGGTTAAAGCGTTGGACTGTCAATCTGAGGGTCCCGGGTTCGAATCACGATGACGGCGCCTGGTGGGTAAAGGGTGGAGATTTTTACGATCTCCCAGGTCAACATATGTGCAGACCTGCTAGTGCCTGAACCCCCTTTGTGTGTATATGCAAGCAGAAGATCAAATACGCACGTTAAAGATCCTGTAATCCATGTCAGCGTTCGGTGGGTTATGGAAACAAGAACATACCAAGCATGCACACCCCCGAAAACGGAGTATGGCTGCCTACATGGCGGGGTAAAAACGGTCATACACGTAAAAGCCCACTCGTGTGCACACGAGTGAACGCAGAAGAAGAAGAAGAAGGACTAGGGGGTGAGAAAGAACATAGCATTAATTGTGAACACATCTCATGCAAGTTGCCTGATCATTTGAATTCCTCCCTATCACCCCCCCACCCTCCACCCCCCACTCCCTCCCCTCCCCATGCCCTTCACAAACAGATGCACTCGCGATTACATTCAGTCAAACAGGAATTCATTCATACAGAGACGAGAAAGAAGAAAACACACGCTTGTGTACACATTTAATGTAATTTGAATTCCATGTTCCGCATTCATTCAAATACGAATTCAGAGAGAGAGAGAGAGAGAGAGAGAGAGAGAGAGAGGGGGGGGGGGAGAGTTTACTGTCAAAACGCCGGGGAAGAGCATGCATGATCATTTGAACTTCGCGCGCGCGCGCGCACACACACACACACACACACACACACACACACACACACACACACACACACACACCACACACACATACACACGCATACACGCACAATTACACATACACACACATGCGCGCGCGCGAAACATTGAACAAGACACAAATTCAGAGAGAGAGAGAGAGAGAGATTGTAATTATCCAATCAGAGTCATACCGTCTTTAGTCAGACAAAGAGTGTGACAAAGAAGAAAACATACTTGTGAACACATCTCATGGAACTTGCATGATCATTTGATTTGAACCACTCACCTACCCCATCACACCCCATCCGCCCCCCCTCCGCCCCGCCCCCTCCCTCCCCCTTCCCCCGATACACTGCCTGCCATTAACTAAAACAGGAGTTCATTGATACACACAGGAGAAAGAAAAACAAAACAAAACAAAACAGGATTTTGGGAGCACGCACGCGCGCGTGCAAAAATTCAACGAGATATAAATTCATTCACAGAGAGAGAGAGAGAGAGAAAGAGAGAGAGAGAGAGAGACAAGACAAGACAAGACAAGACAATGGTTTATTTGTTAGGCCTCCGGCCCATAGCAACGGAGTGGGACACTAACAAAATTTATTACATAATGAATCAAATAGTGTGAATAATATATCAATGCGCATGTGACCTGCAAGCCCTCTCTCTATCTCTCATTAGAGAGAGCGCCAGAGACAGAGAGACAGAGGCAGAGACAGAGAGACAGAGACAGAGAGGCAGAGACAGAGAGACAGAGACAGAGAGACAGAGACAGAGACAGAGAGGCAGAGACAGAGAGGCAGAGACAGAGAGACAGAGACAGAGAGACAGAGACAGAGACAGAGAGGCAGAGACAGAGAGACAGAGACAGAGAGGCAGAGACAGAGAGACAGAGAGACACAAAGAAAGACAGAGAGGGAGGGAGGGAGAGTCGTCCATTCAGCTTTCATGACGCCCTTCACACACACACACACACACACACACACACACACACACACACACACACACACACACAGAGAAACATGACAGTTCATCTAAATTAGCATTTTACAAGAACGCTGTGACAAATTATAAAACTGAACCGTATTTAAAGAATACAGCAAATACACAACACAGGAAAGCACTGACCATGTTACGAATCAGCGCCCGTTACTTACAAATCGAATAGGGAAGATATAAAAATACACCGAAAGAACAAAGACTGTGTGATACTTGTAACAGTTTAGAAGATGAGATTCACCTTTTAGACAATTGTGTAAAGTACAATACTTACAGACACAGATTCCTAATCGATATATGTCGTCCAAATGCAAAGCCTAGTGAATTGATCCTTCTAACCAGACTGGCGAAATTTGTTCATGAATGTTTCTCTTCTTAATATGCTCATGTTTATGTTTCATTGTGTCTTATAAACTTTAAGGTTTTATGACAATAAAAAGTATTCTATTCTATTCTATTCACACACACACAGAGGAACACTTGTGAACACATCTCATGTAATTTGCATATTGAACTCCATTGTCTCTCTCATACAAAAACACGCATGCACACGCACTCACGCGCACGCACACGCACAAATGCATTCAATCAAAGAAGAATTCATTCACGCACACCCACAATCAGAGAGAGAGACAGAGAGAGAGACAGAGAGAGAGAGAGAGAGAGAGAGAGAGAGATTTATTGTCCATTCAGCTTTTCAAGCCCTTAAGTCCAGGTAGGGGTTTGGGATTGTGGACGAAAGGGAAAAAAGATCATTCTTTGTGAACACATCTCATGTAAGTTGCATGATCATTAGATTTTCAGGTTAAAACTCCGCTCTACCCCCCCACCCCCTCCCAATCTCTCTCTCCCTCTCTCTCTTTCTCTGTCATCTCCCCGTCCCCCCCCCTACCTCCAACACACACAGGAGAGAATCAGTCACATAACTTAAGGGTAAAGCCTCCCACCATACCCCCTCCCCAACTCCCCCCCCCACCCCACACACACCAACAATAACTGTTCATGAAGCCCCTTTTCATGCCTGCCTACCTACCTGTGTGTGTGTGTGTGTGTGTGTGTCTGTGTGTCTGTGTGTGTCAGCGTCTGTGTCTGTGTCTGTGACTGTGTGTCTGTGTGTGACTGTGTGTGTCTGTGTGTGTGTGTGAGAGAGAGAGAGCTGTGTAGTGTGTTAGTTTGCACCGTTCTTTACATATGTTCGGGCGTCAAGTTCAAAAGGAGAGGAGAGGAGAGAGAGAGAGAGAGAGAGCAAGGGGAGGAGGTGGAGGAGAGGAGGGGGGGGGGTTATAGTCATAAAACACCGGCTGCGTTGATGGCGCTTTTAGGGCTGTTTCTTTTAACACGGGGCGAGGGAGAGGGGGAATGTGTGTGTGTGTGTGTGTGCGTGTGTGTGTGTGAGTGTAGGGGGTAAGGAGCGGAATGCGCTGAAGTGGCCGTTGGAAGAGAACTGTGTGGTGTTGGGGGAGGGAGGGAGGAAGGGAGGGAGGGGGGGAGAGATGGAGGGGGTTAGGGAAGGGAATCAGTAAAAGGGAAGGAGGTGCAGTTTGGAGCGATGTGGGAGGTGGGGGGGGGGCATTGGCAAGGGATTTGTATGTGGTTTTAACCACTATCATTCGTTGTCAAACGCAGTAAAGACAAAAAAAAAAAAAAAAAGCAAAACCTTATGTGTCATGATCGCGTGTGTGGAGGTGTGTACACACACGACTGTCGCCAATCCTGGAGACAGATTTTTTTTGGATATATTTATTGATTTGAAAAGAACCCGTCTGCACCTGTTCTTAGTTGTAAAGATCCTTGAGGCAACTTCTCGTTGTGTTCCTGCATGTGTGTGTGTGCAAAATGTGTAAGGCGTATTATGTGTGTGTTTTTTTTGGTTTTTTGTTGTTGTTTTTTTTTGGGGTGTGATTGTTCATGCAGTTTGTAGTATAGTCTTGGTTTTTCTATACATATGCTTTTTTTTTCCTCTCCCCTTGCCTTCACGTGCTGGTACATGCCGTTATTCACAATTGTATATTCTATGGAGAGCCAGTGTGAGCCAGTTTGATGACAGTGATACGAATAATGATAATAATGATAATGATGATGATACTACTACTACTACTACTACTTCTACTAAATATCGTATTATTATTATCATTATTATTATTATTATTATTATTATTATTATTATTACAAAGACAGAGGTAAGGAGAGAGAGAGAGAGAGAGAGAGAGAGAGAGAGAGAGAGAGAGAGAGAAATTGAGTGAGACTGAGACAGAGACAGACAGACAGCGAACACACACACACACACACACACACACACACACACACACACACACACACACAGAGGGTGAGAAATACACACACACACACACACACACACACACACACACACACACACACAGAGGGTGAGAAAAATCGTGCCATCGCATGCAAAGTGTTTTTATTACTTGGGAAAGGGGGGGGGGGTGTGGAGAGGGGGAAGGGGGGGGGAGGTTGTGCGGAGGGGGGGGGGGGAGCGGGAAGGGAGAGTAGTGGCCCTGACACTCCAGCCATTGTTTCTGTGCCCCCCCCTCCCCCACCTTCCCTGACCTGACCTGACATGACACCAATGACAGGCATTTCCGACGTCATCATCGTCATAACATCACGACGCCTTCCTGTCTGTCTCTCTGGCCCCGTCTCTCTAGTCGGGGGGAGACGGGGATTGGGAAGTGGAGAGGAGGAGGAGGAGGTAGAGAGAGAGAGAGGGGGAGAGCGAGAGGGTGGGGGTGGCATTTAGGGGTGGCCGGAAGCACGCCCCCCCCCCCCCCCCCCCTCCCAAGACAAAGAGCCAGTTAACTGAAAATGACCGTGACGTCCAGTGAGGAGCAGTGTCATGATGTCAGCAGTGTACTGACTGGATCTCTAAACAGCAGAGTAAAAAGAGGGGGGGAAAAAGAAACAGAAGAAAAAAATATAAAAATGTACATCTAAAAAAAATAAAATAAAAATAAAAATAAATAAAGGACAGCTCGAATAGGCCTGTCAAGCCACACAACCAAACGCTGCGTACAGAGTCATCACCATCACCATCATCATCATCACCATCAACATCATCACCATCATCATCATCATCACCATCACCATCAACATCACCATCAACATCATCATCACCATCATCATCAACATCACCATCACCATCATCATCACCATCACCATCACCATCACCATCAACATCACCATCATCATCACATCATCATCAACATCACCATCACCATCAACATCACCATCACCATCATCATCACCATCACCATCAACATCACCATCAACATCACCATCACCATCATCATCACCATCAACATCATCATCACCATCATCATCAACATCACCATCACCATCATCATCACCATCACCATCATCATCATCACATCACCATCACCATCATCATCATCATCATCATCAACATCACCATCACCATCAACATCACCATCACCATCATCATCAACATCACCATCACCATCAACATCACCATCATCATCACCATCACCATCATCATCACCATCAACATCACCATCACCATCACCATCACCCAGAGCAGCAACAAACAACTCCATCATTATTCTCTCCCTTCCGAAGACACAGACTGACTGACTGAATGAATGAATGATGCCCACATCCCAATAATTATGAACGGTTGCCTGCCACACATGCCATGCCACCAGCCCACTGTTCTTCTCAGCTGGCCTTGACTTCATCCACCTTCACCTTGACTTCAGGTCAGATAGACATGCTTCCGCTGGGCTATAGGGAGCCGTTATTATGATGGGGTTGTGTGCAGTCTGGGTGGTGATTGACGAGGACTTGGGTGTGGCTGGTGAGGGCAATATCGATGCCATAAGTGACGGGCGCAATAGCCAAGTGGTTAAAGCGTTGGACTTTCAATCTGAGGGTCCCGGGTTCGAATCACGGTAACGGCGCCTGGTGGGTGAAGGGTGGAGATTTTTACGATCTCCCAGGTCAACGTATGTGCAGACCTGCTAGTGCCTGAACACCCTTCGTGTGTATATGCAAGCAGAAGATCAAATACGCACGTTAAAGATCCTGTAATCCATGTCAGCGTTCGGTGGGTTATGGAAACAAGAACATACCCAGCATGCACACCCCCGAAAACGGAGTATGGCTGCCTACATGGCGGGGTAAAAACGGTCATACACGTAAAAAAGCCCACTCGTGTGCATACGAGTGAACGTGGGAGTTGCAGCCCACGAACGCAGAAGAAGAAGAAGAAGAAGAAGACTTCATCCACCTTCACCTCGATTTAGGTCAGATAGACATGCTTCCGCCATACTCTAGGGGCCGTTATGGGGTTGTGTGCGGTCTGGGTGGTGATCGACGCGGCATTGGGTGTGGCTGGTGAGGGCAATATCGATGCCATAAGTTATACAGTCCAAGTAATTTAGTTCCAAAAAGAAAAGGGGTAACGTAAAACAAATTGTAACACAAATACATACTTAGGTGATCTCTGTTCCTTAACCGTTACTTCACTATCATAATTATCAAAAGGCCAAGTAATTTATTCAGTGGGAGTACTTGTGTCCCTTGCCAAAACCAACAAGGAAACATACGGTTTGCCACCCACTTAATAATGGTACCCATGGTTAAAAAAAAAAAAAAAGCAAAAAAAAGCTATTGTCCAAATTTCCTTTTCATGGGTCTGAGTGGACACATTGACTTGCAAATTGACTGGAGCTTTTCCAGAATAAAGTCTGCATTGATCGGGCAGATGACTATTAGCGAAGCTGGAGTGTCGTATCCAATGCCCAAAGCCTGGGTTGGTGGATACGACTGGTAGCTATACTGGGGTCTGTTATCCATTGAGAAAAACCTGAGTTGGTGGATACGACTGGTAGCGAAACTGCGGTGTGCTATCCATTGAGCAAAGCCTGGGTTGGTGGATACGACTAGTAGCTATACTGGGGTCTGTTATCCATTGAGAAAAAACCTGGGTTGGTGGATCCGACTAGTAGCTGTACTGGGGTGTGTTATCCATTGCACAAAACCTGGGTTGGTGGATACGACTGGTAGCGAAACTGCCGTGTGCTATCCATTGAGCAAAGCCTGGGTTGGTGGATACGACTGGTAGCAAAACTGGGGTCTGTTATCCACACACACACACACACACACACACACACACACACACACACACACACACCTATATTATTAGAGCAGATTTTACTACGAGCGTTCTCAGTTTTTTACGTGCGCAAAGTGTACTCTACACACGGGACCACGGTTTATCGTTCCCATCCGAACGACTAGCATTCAGACCACCTCTCAAGATCTGATGGGGGGTGTGGTGGGGGGTGGGGGTGGGGGAATTCTGGTGGCAAGTGTGTCAGTAAACCCATACTATCCATTTATGAACCAGATGGATGAAGTCATGATGGGGTGACTTATAGTATACAAATAATTATATTGGCCAAGGAAGTGAAAGACACGCTTGCTAAGAGTTGAGTGCGTTGAATGATATAATATATACGGTCTTGGAATATCTCTGTTAAAGTGGTAGGTATCATGATAGCCTGTCTACATACTTTTAACTCACTCAGTACGGCCAGTCCTCTCTTCTCCTCTACACAGACCCCTCGGATGTCCAGTGGGTGTCTGAATAACCCAACCTTTAGCTTCCATCGTCAGAATTGTGGTATTCTTTGTCAACATTCACGTTTTCAGTATAAGAGCCTTCCGCTTGCAATATTTTGATGATAGTAATTGGGGTGAAACGCTGTTAACGTCGTCTATTTCGCCGTTCGTAGGGAAAGAGTAAAAGTAGGAAGAAGAAAGAAGAAGAAGAAGGAGAAATTAGGAAAGAACGAAGGAACGATAGATACTCAATGTAAGGTCATCAAACTGTATATAAAAAAAATGAAAGGATGAAAGACAGAATGAAGTGAAGAAAAGTAAGAAAGAAAGAGAGGAGGGAAAGGAAAGAGAGAGGAGAGAGAGAGGAGGGAGGGAGAGAGAGAGAGAGAAAGAGAGAGAGACGGGGGAGGGAGGGAGAGAGAGAGAGAGAGACAGGGAGGGACACAGAGAGAGAGAAAAAGAGAGAGAGGGAGAGAGAGAAAGAGAGAGAGGGAGGGGGAGAGAAAGAG
>NC_134886.1:5315567-5325567 GCF_041734735.1 Babylonia areolata
GAAGAGAAAGAGACACTGGAGAGAGAGAGAGAGAGAGAGAGAGAGAGAGAGAGGGGGGCGACTGGGACCTTTTTGTGTGCACAGGGCTTAGGGTTGTCGTGAGAGAGAAGAGAGAGAAAGCCCTCTACTCCACAGCCTCCACCCTTCTCTCTCTCTCTCTCTCTCTCTCTCTCTCCACACACACACACACACACACACACACACACACACACACACACACACACAATGGTTGGTGTCCGGACAGGAGAACTATTTCACCTACAGGCGTTGAGAGGTTAAATAGAAATGCGTGCGTGTCTACTCTTTCTCTCTTTATCTCCGTCCAGTATCGCATGCCGCCTGTGACATCAGACCTATTTTTGTAAGCGGGATTTTTTTTTCTTTTTTTCTTCTTCGAAAATAAATCTCGTTTGTGGAATTTCCATGCTACCTGGTAAAAGATGGGGTTAGGTGTGTGGTGTGTGGTGGTTGGAGGGGGGGGAGGGGCTGGGGGCGGGGGAGACGGTAAAGGCGGAACTGTGGATGAGAGAGAGAGAGAGAGAGAGAGAGAGAGAGAGAGAGAATATCAAATGGGAACCCATAAAATTAACTGTAAAGCCACCGGCCTTTAAACGTGGATTAGTACACAGGTAAGGGAAGAAAAACTAGCTGATTAACTCACGTAGTACGGCCAGTCCTCTCTTCTCCTCTACACAGACCCCTCGGATGTCCAGTGGGTGTCTCAATGACCCGACCTTTAGCTTCCGTCGTCAGAATTGTGGTATTCTTTGTCAACATTCACCTCTTCAGTATAAGAGCCTTCCGCTTGCAATATTTTGATGATGGTAATTGGGGTGAAACGCTGTTAACGTCGTCTCTTTCGCCGTTCGTATGCAGAGAGTTAAGACAACCGATGGAACATAACACAGCTAAACAACAGTACAGAGAATCGCTTTCGTATTGATAACTAGTGCTCATATTATGGCGGATTACTATAAAGTCTCTTTTGCTTTCGTGGCAAAAATTACAGATAAAGATAAAACTTTTCGTCAGCATCGTGATATTATCAATTTTCAACATTCGTGCCAAAAACATTGTTCATGAAAATATTTTGTAACAATCTGATGCCTATAATTGTGTATTTTTGTTCTCTCAGACGGGCGCAATAGCCGAGTGGTTAAAGCGTTGGACTGTCAATCTGAGGGTCCCGGGTTCCTATCACGGTGACGGCGCCTGGTGGGTAAAGGGTGGAGATTTTTACGATCTCCCAGGTCAACATATGTACAGACCTGCTAGTGCCTGAACCCCCTTCGTGTGTATATGCAAGCAGAAGATCAAATAAGCACGTTAAAGACCCATTAATCCATGTCAGCGTTCGGTGGTTTATGGAAACAAGAACATATCCAGCATGCACATCCCCGAAAACGGAGTACGGCTGCTTACATGGCGGGGTAAAAACGGTCATACACGTAAAAGCTCACTCGTGTGCATAAGAGTGAACGCAGAAGAAGAAGAAGTTCTCTCAGACAGGTGTATTGTGAATTGTCAAACAGACAGTAAGTTTTGTCTCCTTTCTTATCACAGCTGTAAATCTCTAGTAACATAGTAGGTACTAATCAGAACAACAACAAAAAATGGTGCAAAAGAGATAAAATGGAACAGAAAAGAAAAAAAAAAGAAAAGAAAAGAGAATTGAAGCAAAACTAAACTAATAAGAAATTAGCAACACTTTGACACTTTCTCATTAGCTTAAAAAGTACTTGTGACGGGGGTGAGGGTGGGGGTAATGTGCCTTTTTATCAATCGTGTCTCTAAGGTTTGGACAGTACACACAAAACAAAGTACATTTCAATCATATAATGAATATTTTAAGCATGTAACATCGACACACATCATGTCAATACAAACGCATACTAAAGTTCATTAAGAGGGAATGATAGAGAGAGAGAGAGAGAGAGATAGAGAACGAGAGAGAGAGAGAGAACGAGAGAGAGAGAGAGAGAGCGAGAGAGAAAGAGAGAGAGAGAGAACGAGGGAGAGAGAGCGCGAGAGAGAAAGAGAGAGAGAGAGCGAGAGAGAAAGAGAGAAAGAGAGAGAGAGAGAGAGAGAGAGAGAGAGAGAGAGAGAGAGAGAGAGAGAAAGGAAGAAAGGTAGACAGTCAGCCAAGCAGGTATGTTGGTAGGTAGGTAGGTAGGAAGTCGGGCAGACAGGTGGATAGGAAGGAAGGAAAGAAGGAGAGGAAGAAATAATGAAAGAAAGAAAAGAACACATTGTAGGGTTACGAAACAAGACCTTTGACTTTTTTGGCCCCGGTAGCAGTTAATAACACCCCAAAACCCCACCACCCCTTACACGCTCAACCTATTTTCTCATTTCACCTACTCTCTCTCCCCCCCTCCCTTTTCCCGCCACACACACACACACACACACACACACACACACACACACACACACACACGCACGCACGCCAGACAAGCCCTTTCTGGTAAGGACCCAGATTACACGTAGTACCCGGGGTATACATGTCTACCCTCTCTCCGCACCGTGCCCGTATCGGTGACTCAAGCGTGACTAACCCGTTCCAGCTCATTTGAGCGGGCTGTGAAGTCAGCTTAAGCGGGGATCTCTACCAGTTTCTCTGGAGGGCTTCCGCTGACTTGTCGTGTAGTTGTTGGAGGGCAGTTCCTTTGGAGTTGTTTTTGGGGGGTGGGGTGGTGGGGGTGGGTGGGGGGGTTGGTATTGGGGTGTGTGTGATGGGACGGGTTTTTTTGACGGCGTGTAAACGTCGCTTCACACACACACACACACACAACACACACACTCATTCACACATTCACTTTCACACACACACACACACACAACACACACACACACACACACACACACACACACACACACACACACACACACACACACACACACACACATTCACTTTTTGCATTCATTATCAGTTGTTTCGCTTGTCAGTTTAACGACTTCTCTTTTACGAAGTCCTTTAAGTAATTTCCTGTAACTGTATTTAGAGTTGTTTTGTTGTTGTTGTTGTTGTTGTTGTTTTTTCTTCCAAATTTCACCCACATTTTCACCCTCATTTGCCCAGTTTCTCCCAACCCTCCATTCATCCACATCTCCCACCCCTTCTAACCGATAATACTCAGATGTATTCATAAATACTTTAACAAAATGTCTTCAATCACCGATATGTGTGACGGGACATTAAACAAAATTCCTCCACTTTCACACACACACACACGCGTTCACTTTCAGAGCAACGTACCACACATTGTGTGTGTGTGTGTGTGTGTGTGTGTGTGTGTGTGTGTGTGTGTGTGCGTGCGTGTGTATGTGCGTGTGTGCGTGTGCCTTTCTTCTCTTCCTCCTCCTTCCTTCCCTGCTTCCTCCTTCCTCTTACAAGTCTGATGACCACCGTCATGTTCAGTCGGCATGTTTCCTCTTCTGTCCAAAGTTTTTTGTTTTTCTCTTTTTTTTTTGGGGGGGTGGGGGTGGAGGGGGGACAGGGGGGACCGCACAGTGGAGGGAGGGGGGAGTGTAGGGAAGGAGTGGGTGGGGGAAGTACTTGGAGAAGTGGGGGGGGGTGCACAGGGTTGAGGGGAAGGCGTGAGGTATTGGGGAGGAGGAGGAGGAGGACGAGGAGGAGGAGGAAAGGGAAAGGGTGGGTGGATGGGGCAGGTGGGCAGGGGAGAGGGCGTGGGGGAGATGGGGAATGCAGAGGCGTTTTCGTTACGTGGTGGATAGTTCATTCAGTGCAGACAGCGTGTACTAATTATTGTTGTTTTTGGGAGGGTTTAGAGTTTGTTGTTGTTGTTGTTGCTGTTGTTTTCTTTTGTGCTGTGCTGTGTGTTATTTATGTTGTGTTGTATGGAATTGTGTTGTGTTGTATTGTATTGTGTTGTGTTCAGTTGTGTTGCGTTTTGTAGAGTTGTGATATATTTAATTGTCTCCTATCGCATCTCATCGTATCGTAAAGTATCACGTATCGCATCGCATTGCGCCTCAACACCTGTCTGAGGCGCATCTACAAGATCCGATGGCAGGAGAAGATCCGAAACGAAGATCTGTGGGAGCGAGCGGGACAGGAACCAGTGGCCAAGCAGATACTGCGGAGGAAGTGGGGCTGGATCGGACACACCCTCAGGAAGCCAGCGTCCAGCATCACACGCCAAGCCCTGACCTGGAACCCGCAGGGAAAGAGGAAGAGAGGCCGGCCTCGCAACAGCTGGAGGCGAGATACCGAGGCAGAGCTGAAGTAGCAAGGGACCAACTGGACTGGAATGGCCAGAACAGCCCAGAACAGAGTGCGATGGCGAGGGGTCGTCGATGGCCTATCCTCCACCAGGAGGGATGGGCAAAATGAATGAATGAATGAAGTCACATGTATCCTGCTTCTTGTCCTTCTTCTTCTCCTTCTTCTTCTCCCTTCGTTTTTCGTTTATTTATTTATAGTCTGTTCATCTAAGATGATGATACTGGACTGAAATTCCCTTTAATCTGTGAAGATGTCATCTTTTTCTTCCATTAATGTTCAGCGGTCATAACTTTGACCATTACTAACATTTGTCGTGGTTCATGCATGCTGGGTATTTTCGTGTCTCTATAACCCACCGAACACTGACATGGGTTACAGGATCTTTAACGTGCGTATTTGATCTTCTGCGTGCGTATACACACGAAGGGGGTTCAGGCACTAGCAGGTCTGCACATATGTTGACCTGGGAGATCGGAAAAATCTCCACCCTTCACCCACCAGGCGCCGTTACCGTGATTCGAACCCGGGACCCTCAGATTGAAAGTCCAACGCTTAAACCACTCGGCTATTGCGCCTGTCACTGGGGCGCCGCACAGGAGATCTGTTCACCAGATTTCTCCAGGTATGTCGGCTGTATGTCAAAGTGTGGGGCTCTTTTCCTGTCCACCCCGCCGTGTTATAGTCATTGTTAATATCCATAGTTATTGTTAATAATTTTTGTTGTCGTTGTCGCCGCCTTCCCTCAACAGTTCCTTGGAGGATTGTTTAAGCAAGACCATTATTATAGGGAATCCGATGATCCAATGGCCTTGCTTGCTTGCCACACATGTATGTCCATATTGAAAACGTTCCTCCCTCCCAGGGAGGAGAAGAGGAGGAGAGGAGGAGAATGCCGTGTAGTGTCAAAGCAGCCACCAACCACGTGGCTAAGACCAGTGACCCCTGTACGGCAGAAAAAAACAAGAAGAAAGGGGTGAAAGGGGGGAAGTTCTCTGGCGGTGAGGTTGGGACGGCAAGAGATCAAACACAACGACAAAAAGAAAGGCAGGCAAGGCCAAGTCAGCTGAGCTGTGCAAGTAAGCTGATGGTGGTGGTGGCATGGGTGACTCCTGTTGCTCCATTGGGTCTGCTGCAATCACTTGAGCTGAATGAAGGTGGACAACTGGTGGGGAGGGGAGAGGTGGGGGTGTTGGTGGGCGTAGGGATGAGGGTGAGGGTTTTAGAGCTAGTGTGTGAAGTCTCTCTCTCCCTCGGTCGGGCTGTCGGTAGGGTAGGTAGGTAAAGTATATATATGCCTGTCAAAAGAAAAGGAGAAAGAGAGGAGAAAGTACCTTTCTTTGAATGGTGGGGCGTGAGCCGAAAGAAAGGCGATCATGTTTAAAAAAAATATATATATATGCATGTCTGCCATGTAATGAGACATCACTTTTAGGGGCCGGGCGGAGTGGATATAGGGGTGGGGAGGGAAGGGAGCAACTCTGGCTTTGACTTGAGTGAAGTGATGGCCTAGAGGTAACGCGTCCGCCTAGGAAGCGAGAGAATCTGAGCGCGATGGTTCGAATCACGGCTCAGCGGCCGATATTTTCTCTCCCCTCCACTAGACCTTGAGTGGTGGTCGGGACGCTAGTCATTCGGATGAGACGATAAACCGAGGTCCCGTGTGCAGCATGCACTTGGCGCACAAGCAATGCCCAGATATGTATAATCTGAACCGCCCACAACTCCCCCCCCCACACACACACATGAAAATCATGACAGGCGCTGAAATGAAACAAAATGCTGATATGGGAATTAGAAAAATAGACGCATGAATGCGGAAACAGAGAGAGAAAGAACGAAAGAGAAAGAAGGAGGAGAAGAAGGAGAATACGTAGAACATCTCCACTGGCTCCCTGTCTCACACAGAATAAAGTACAAGATCAGCACTCTATGTTATAAATGTATTCACAAATCAGCCCCTTCCTATCTCTGTGGCTGCCTTCACCTCTACACTCCATCTCGCTCACTACGATCAGCTTCAGATCCACTCTGCTTACGCATACCCAGATTCAAACTCTCGACTGCTGGCCGCCGTTCTTTCTCTGTCTCTGGACCGTTCGATTGGAATGAACTTCCTCTTTCGCTTCGTCAAGTCTCCACACTCCGCTCTTTCAAGTCTGGCTTGAAAACCCACCTCTTCCCAAAATAGCCTCCCTTCCCTGCCTCTTCCTTTTCTTCAGTTTTTTTTTCCAGTTTTAGAGTAATGCATGCGTGTGAATGACTGGTGCGAAAGCGCGTTGATTTGTCTTTGTACAAGATTCAGCGCTGTATAAGTACCATTATTATTATTATTATTATTATTATTAGAAGAAGAAGAAGAAGAAGAAGAAAAAGAAGGAGGAAGAGGAGGGGGACGTGGGAGGGGGGGGGGGAGAGGAGGGGAGGGAGGGGGAGGGGGTAGGAGGAGGAGAAGAAGAAGCAGAGGAAACATGGCTTGGACACGAACACCGGTCACGGGAGGCAGCTCAGAGGGATACATGACCCCCCCCCCCGTCCCCCCCATGCTCTTTGTACCGAAGGGCCCCCCCAGCTGGGTTCAGGGACGACAGACGTTCAATCACTTGTTGACGCCGGAATGACCTGAGAATTGGTCAGTGGTGTGTGTGTGTGTGTGTGTGTGTGTGTGTGTGTGTGTGTGTGTGTGTGTGAGTGAGTGAGTGTGTGTGTGTGTGTGTGTGTGTGTGTGTGTGTGTGTGTGTGTGTGTGTGTGTGTGTGTGTGTGTGTGTGTGTTTGGGGAGGAGAGGTGGAGAGGGCGAAGGTGATGAGTAGAAGACGTGGAGGGTGGAGGGGGTGGGGGGCAAAAGGTAGAAAACATGGTGGGGGCGATAGTGTTTCTCATCGTGTCAGGCTAGGTATCTTTCTCCAGAAATGGGATCTGATGGCAAGAAAAACAAAGTATATGAGAGAGAGAGAGAGAGAGAGAGAGAGAGAGAGAGAGAGAGAGAGAGAGAAGTAAATTTTGTTCACCTTGCTCAACATAGGCAACTTCCATGCTTCTCAATCTTTCAACGATTTTCACACACACACACACACACACACACACACACACACACACACACACACACACACACGCAACACAGAGACAGACAGACGCACTCGGAGAGAGACAGACAGACAGAGACAGACAGACAGACAGACAGACACACACACACACACACACACACACACACACACACACACACACACACACACACACAAGCACACACTGTGCACTACACAACACAGCACGACATTTGTCAGAAAAAAGGAGTCCCTCCTCCAAGTTTTCAACTATTCCCCCCACACTTTCCAGTTAGTACAAGCATAACTCTATGTAAGACACACACACACACACACACACACACACACACACACACACACACACACACACACACACACACACACACACACACACACACACACACACACACACACACACACACACACACACACACACACAGAGAAAGGTAGATCCGTGGCAGCATGTATGTATATTGTAAGAAAGAGCTGTGTCCAGCCCAGATCCTTTCCAACAACAGGACGAGGGATCATGACACCTTGACCTTCGGTCGGCCAGGACGCCTGCTTTCTTTGATCTTTCAGGTGTGAGAAGGGGGTTTTGGGAGGGACGTGGGGGGGCGGGGTAGGAGGGGGGATGGAGACGGGTGGAAGGGGGTCTGGGGGAGGGGGTGGGGGTGGGGGGGGACGGGATTGTTGGTTTCCAAAAGGGCTGCGATCATAAGCATTGATTGTGGCGGGAACGGGCGCAATAGCCGAGTGGTTAAAGCGTTGGACTGTCAATCTGAGGGTCCCGGGTTCGAATCACGGTGATGGCGCCTGGTGGGTAAATGATGGAGATTTTTTACGATCTCCCATGTCAACATATGTGCAGACCTGCTAGTGCCTGAACACCCTTCGTCTGTATATGCAAGCAGAAGATCAAACACGCACGTTAAAGATCCTGTAATCCAGGGTGGGGTTATGGAAACAAGAACATACCCAGCATGCACACCCCCGAAAACGGAGTATGGCTGCCTACATGGCGGGTAAAAACGGCCATACACATAAAAGCCCACTCGTGTGCATACGTGTGAACGTGGGAGTTGCAGCCCACGAACACAGAAGAAGAAGAAGAAGATTGTGGCGGGATTTCTCAGCTCATAACCCGACGTCTAGGACCTCATCCCGAGCGCATTTGAGTTGTTTCAAGCATGAACGGTAAGCCAACAAGACATGTTTTTTTTTTTAATGTGTCAACCCCCCCCCCTGCTCCCCCCCCCCCCGAGCCCACGCCCCTCTGTATATGAAACTATGATGCTTTTTCTCTCTCTCTCTGTGTCTCTCTCTGTGTCTCTATCTGTCTGTCTGTCTGTCTCTGTGTGTGTGTCTCTGTCTCTCTCTCTCTGTGTCTCTGTCTCTCTCTGTGTGTGTCTCTGTGTCTCTCTCTGTGTCTCTGTCTGTCTATCTGTCTCTCTCTCTATATATCTGTCTCTGTGTGTGTCTCTCTCTGTGTCTCTGTCTCTGTCTGTGTGTGTGTGTGTCTCTCTCTGTCTGTGTGTGTGTCTCTCTCTGTGTCTCTGTCTCTGTCTGTCTGTCTGTCTCTCTCTCTGTCTCTGTGTGTGTCTCTCTCTGTGTCTCTGTCTCTGTCTGTCTGTATCTGTCTCTCTCTTTGTGTCTCTGTCTCTCTCTCTATGTCTCTGTCTCTGTCTGTCTGTCTCTCTGTGTCTCTGTCTCTGTCTGTCTGTCTGTCTGTCTGTCTGATTGTCTGTCTGTCTGTCTCTCTTTTTATCTCAAGGCCTCTCTGAAGGTGTCGTTCGTTCGTTCGTTCTCATCCATTTTCTCCCTCTCAAGCCGTCAAGGTCTCTCTTTGAAAATAAGGGTTCGTTTGTTTTCTCTCTGTGTATTTCTGTCTGTCTGTCTCTTTCTCAAGGTCTGTCTTAAAATAAGGTTTCGTTCTCTCTCTCTCTCTCTCTCTCTCTCTCTCTCTCTCTCTCTCTCCCTCTCTCTCTCTCTCTCTCTCTCTCTCTCTCTCGCTATCTCTCTCTCTCGTTCTCTTCCCCCCTCCCCTCTCTCTCCCACACTCAGATGAGTAACAGAGTTACTGTTAATTTAATTTACTGCTAAGTTGCAAAATGTGCTATGTTATGAAGGTATTATTTATTTATTTACTTGTTTGTTTGCTTATTTATTTATTTATTTAGTGTGTGTGTGTGTGTGTGTGTGTGTGTGTGTGTGTGTGTGTGTGTGTGTGTGTGTGTGTGCCCATGAGTGAGATTTCCCCCTCCATGTTTATGTGCCCATGGCCAAAGAACATTAAAGTATGTCATCTCTCCCCCACTCTCTCTCTCTCTCTCTCTCTCTCTCTCTCTCTCAAAGTCTGACCAACGCATTAGAGTTAAACGAAGGACATGCATCTTCTCTCTCTCTCTCTCTCTCTCTCTCTCTCTCTCTCAGTCTGGTGCGATGTTCCAATAATATGTAATGTCTAATGCGTTGAAGACCTGCTTCTGTTTTAGTTGTCTACGTGTAACCAAAGCCATCGTTCGCAATTTGACTTGCCCGTTCGCATTTACCCTCAGGCACCCCTGCTATTTCAAACGTCGACAAAACGTTGTAAACAATGAGCAGACGAACGTGTTCCTGGTGCAACCAGTTGGAGAAAGTCTTCAAAAACATAAGAACAATGTTTGACAATCGTACGACATGTTATCATTACAGAACACACTTTGAGCTGG
>NC_134886.1:5333067-5338067 GCF_041734735.1 Babylonia areolata
CTGCTCCATGTGTCAGGACAAACACTTGGCGTCCATTTGGAAGTCATTTTACCCCCATCGTCCGGACAAAAAAAAAAAGAAAAGAAAAAGAAAGAAGAAGTAGAAGAGAAAGAAAAAAGCTTAGCGACTGACCCCCACGTTCCATGCTGCAAGGGCTGGCGGCGGTGCTGCTATCTGGAAGAATAACCCAGGGCATATTATACCCCCTGGCGTACTTTATCATCTGTCTGTGTGTCTTTTCGTGTCCGTCTCTATTCCAGTTTCCTCTTCCTCTCTATGCATTCACCCCACTATCTTTCTGTCTCCCTATCTTTCGCCACCTCTCTCTCTCTCTCTCTCTCTCTCTCTCTCTCTCTCTCTCACTCTTTGTTTCTGTCTGTCTCTCTTTCTCTGTCTCCCCGTGTCCGTTCTATTTTATTGTTTTTCGACACGTCGTATTGCCTTACGAAGCTCGTCAAAGGACTTGATGGTGTCGAACTGATACGCGGATGCTTCCTTGAGTTCCTGCCGAAGTCCTGTCCAGAACATCTGCCGCAGTGCCTCATCAGTGCCTCCATTGATGTCTGAAAGTCTGCGCACACAACCAAACAGACCCTCAATCCTGCAGCTCCAGTCAGCCACTGTCTCAGACTGCCCCTGTCATCTCCCACACCATCTCTCTCTGCTTCCTTGAGAAACTGAAACTGGAACTTGTTCACAGAATCCGATCAGACTTGTGCATGTGTGTTATCCACAGGCTATAGGGAGATAAGTGACGAAGAACGACAGTTTGTTTATTTGTTTTATTTCATTATTTCATTACTTACTGTTTATGAATGTTATTTGATACAAGTCATAATATGGTTCATCAGCCTTCATGATAAAATTGAAGTGCAACGCAACGTGTGAGCACAGTATAAGCTATTAAGCTTGTTGATGTTCTTTTGTCATTCTTTGCATTGTAATCATGTGTATTGTTGAATAATTAAAGATTATTTAAACCAAGAACAGCAACTAACTGGTTAAAGAGCTTGGATTTCGATCTGAGGGTGCTGGAGCCTGTTGCAGTGCTCGGACGGAAGAGTCTAGTATGGTCGTAACCCGCTGCTAACTGTGTGCAGTATGGAACTGATCAATGGCGTAGTTCGGTCAACGTTGGCATTTAGTCACGTGTAACTGTCAAAAAGTTAGAACCAAGCAATGCAACTGTGTCCTGGGTTCCAATCCCGGTCACAGAGTCTGGTGGGTGAGGAGTTGAGAAATCTTTTAAATTCGATCTCCCAAGCCAACCAACAGTCGTTCAGACCTGCTTGCGTGAACTCACGCTTCGTATGTATATAATCATGCTGATGATGGAATGCACAAGTTAAGGATCCCGTAATCCATGTCAGCTTTCGGTGGGTTATGGAAACCAGACTGTGTCAAACGTACACTGCCCGATCCCCCTAAAACGGAGTATGGCTGCCAACAGAAAAGGGCAAAAATCGGGTTTTCTAGTAAAGGCCCGCCTGTATTAACGAGTGAACGTGGGAGTTACAGCCCACTAACACAGAAGAGGAAGAAGAAGTAGAAGTTGTAGCAACAGCAGCTGCAGTAGTAGTAGTAGTAGTAGTAAACAAAATCTACCACCAAAGAGTGTTTTCTAATTCATATCGACGAGCACGCTGTGTTGATAATCTGCCATGACACTCTTCAACCGCCGCACTTCAAACGGGTGACGCAGACGCGCTGAAAGCCGAGGCGGCGTCAACTGGGTGATAATACGCGACAACAGCAGCCGAGAAGGGGTGGGCGTGTTGATAATGGGGGGCGTTGATAACGTGCAGAGAGTCGATTGAACGATAACTGCCCCACCAACTTGTCTTTAAAAAAAAAAAGATCCAGGACAAGATTGAACAAGGAGACAGGATGTTTATTTCGTCAAGTGTAACTAACTCCAAGGTCAAGTGCATCTTTGTGAGTTGGTCTAATTCCCTCTCTCCTGCGCTCCAGAGTCAATACAGTTTTATCATTACGCTGTGATGTGATGTTTTACCACCATCACCCTTCCCTTGTAAGTGTCACCGTTCAGTTCAGCTCAGTTTCTCAAGGTGGCGTCTTGCGTTCGGACAAATCCATGAAGGCTACACCATAATTATCTGCTAAGCTAAGCAGGCGCCTCACCAGCAGCATAATCCAACGCGCTTGGACAGGCCTTTAGGGAAGAGTAATGAAAAGAAAGAGATAATAATGACGATGATAAAAGGTAAGCGTATTAAGATAAATGTCACCCACTCCATGAACTTTACACGAAGCCCTTCATACCAAAGATAAGAACCAGCAGCAGCTACAACAACACATACGACAAATAAAGATGAACAGCGAAACAATTGCCGGTAGAGTGGATTCTAACGACCCTGTGGCCAGCGATCCTCAATTCAAAGTCCTGCAGGACCCAGTTGCATTGCTTGGTTCTAACTTTTTGACAGTTACACGTGACTAAATGCTTACGTTGACCGAACTACGCCATTGGTCAGTTCCATACTACACACAGTTAGCAGCGGGGTACGACCATACTAGACTCTTCCGTCCGAGCAGTGCAACTGGCTTCTGGGCCGGGTCCCATGAGGAGATTTTCTTGGAGTTAAGAATGTTCCTTAAGTGGAGTGATGGCCTAGAGGTAACGCGTCCGCCTAGGAAGCGAGAGAATCTGAGCGTGCTGGTTCGAATCACGGCTCAGCCGCCGATATTTTCTCCCCCTCCACTAGACCTTGAGTGGTGGTCTGGCGCTAGTCACTCGGATGAGACGATAAACTGAGGTCCCGTGTGCAGGACGTACTTAGCGCACGTAAAAGAACCCACGGCAACAAAAGGGTTGTTCCTGGCAAAATTATGTTGAAAAATCCACTTCGATAGGAAAAAACCAATAAAACTGCACGCAGGAAAAAATACACACACACACACACACACACACACACACACACACACACACACACACACACACACACACTCACAAAAGGTGGCGCTGTAGTGTTGCGACGCGCTCTCCTTGGGGAGAGCAGCCCGAATTTCACGCAGAGAAATCTGTTGTGATAAAAAAAAAGAAATACAAATACAAAGATTTGGACTTTACCGTGGAGTTGGGAACAGTCTTCAACGCTGAACAAACTTAGCGCTGCTGCTATGTTCGCTCAGGCAACCCACGCCAGACGTTCAATGTTTTTTTTCATCGCACTCCTCCACCACAGGAAAAGAAATGCCATGACGAAAAAAAAAAAAATGCTGATGACCTGTCAATCAGACTGCCTTATTATTAATTATGTATGTATTGTTGTTGTTGCTGCTGCTGCTGCTACTGTTGTTGTTGTTGCAAAAACATCAGTAGGGTAGGGAGAGTTTCCAGATTCAGTTTTCTGTTTCGTGAAGATGATGAAGTATAGAGAGTGATCAACTGATCCATGAAGTCTGCAGACTGATCGACTGATCCATGAAGTCTGCGCTACATCAATCAAGATATGAATGAATAGATGAATGAATAAAGAGAGAAAAAGCGCCGGAGTCACATTTTTAGATCGTGGAGGTACCTTCCTAGCCTGCAATTTCATAGCTCAATCCACTTTTGTAACCCTTAACCTCCAAAGCCCCCCCACTATCACCCCCCCCCCCCATACCTCACCGATACCACCCCCACACCTCCACCCCCACCACTCTTCAGATACTTCTGTTAGATCTATAGGAATGTCATTCCTCCACGGGCCATACCCGTCCGTCCGTCTGTCTCGTACCGTCCCGTGGTCAGTGGTCGAAGTAAAGCGTCCAGTCTTGCTCCACGTATATCTATCAGTCCGTCCAAGTCTTGCCACACAAAGTGGACATGCCATGGTTGCCCAGTAACGGCGAGAACGTGGCAAAGATCTTCTCGCTTTTCTGTCTTTTTTTTTTTTTTTTTCTATTATATACCTGGCAACCCATAGCGTACGAGTCAAGGCTAGGGGGGGCTTGTCGTATCGTAACGCCTTAAGTATAAAGGGCGGGTTATGCCATGTTAATGACCCCTCGACGATGCAGGTGGAGGAGGGGTGGTGGCGTGGCAGGCTGGTGGGGGATGAGGGGGGAGGAAGAGAAGGGGAAGAGGCAAGGCGGTGGAGGGGGTGTAGGTGGCGGGGGAGGGGGGTGGGGGGAGGGCAGGGAGGAGGAGGTGGGATGGGATGGGTGAGGGGTAGGGGTGTGGTTGGGGTTGCTTGAGTTTTGGGTGTGGGTAGGGAGGGTCGTTGGTTTGGGTTCAGCTTAATCCAGATCGCTGGATCTGTGTGTTTAGCGCGCGAGCGTGTATGTGGGTGTGTATATGCGCGCGTGCATGTGTTTGAGGGAGGGGAGAAGAGAGAGAGAGAGAGAGAGATAATGAGAGAGAGAGAGGTACAGAGAGAGGCAGAGAGAGAGAGGGAGGGGGGAGTGTCAGAGTAGAGAGAGAAGAGGAGAAATGAAGAGATTTCTGGAACTGGAGCTTGAAAGAGAGACAGGGATAGAGATAGAGAGAAAGAAGGAGACAGAGAGAGAGAGGGAGAGAGGGAGAGGGAGAGGGTGAAAGAGAGACAGGCATAAAAAAGAAACACACACACACACACACACACACACACAGAGGGGGTGAAAGAGAGACAGGCATAAGAAACACACGCAGAGAGAGAGAGAGAGAGAGAGGGGGATAAGAAAGAAACAGAGAGAGAGAGGGTGAAAGAGAGACAGGCATAAGAAAGAAACACACAGAGAGAGAGAGAGAGAGAGAGAGAGAGAGAGGGAGGGGGTGAAAGAGAGACAGGGACATAGACAGACAGATACAGACAGACAGACAAGATATGACGACGGCGAAGAAGGAGCAGACTATTGTATGAGAAGTCTAAAGCGCCCATGAAGGTGCTAGTCGCCATGAAATATGAGGTCACTGGGTTAGGCCCGGAGATAATTATGATAATGAGGATGTGTTAGTTTCCTGAGAGAGACAGACAGACACAGAGAGAGAGAGAGAGAGAGAGAGAGACAGAGAT
>NC_134886.1:5340567-5345567 GCF_041734735.1 Babylonia areolata
GAGTAAAAGTTGGATTAAAAGTCTGGCGAATGTGGGATTCGATCCCATCACGTATGTGGAATGATGGCCTAGAGGTAACGCGTCCGCCTAGGAAGCGAGAGAATCTGAGCGCGCTGGTTCGAATCACGGTTCAGCCGCCGATATTTTCTCACCCTCCACTAGACCTTGAGTGGTGGTCTGGACGCTAGTCATTCGGATGAGACGATAAACCGAAGTCCCGTGTGCAGCATGCACTTAGCGCACGTAAAAGAACCCACGGCAACAAAAGGGTTGTTCCTGGCAAAATTCTGTAGAAAAATCCACATCGATAGGAAAAACAAATAAAACTGAATGCAGAAAAAAAAAAAAAAAATTGTGGCGCTGTAGTGTAGCGATGCGCTCTCCCTGGGGAGAGCAGCCCGAATTTCACACAGAGAAATCTGTTGTGATAAAAAGAAATACAAATACAAATACAAATCACTTTCTTTCTCAAGCGTCCTAGTAAAGGCTAGGCGGACGCGTAACCACTAACTGGGACACCACCATCACACACGGTGTCAAGCTGTGGATGTCCCCCCCCCCACCCCACCCCCCAGTCAGTTCTGTACCTGGAGGGATTTGGGGCACAGCGGTATACAGCAGTAGTAATAGGGCCACACAAGCAACAGGGGAAAAAAAAAAGCTGCACAGCGGTTTAAATTTTTTTTTTTATTTTTTAGTCACTATACAGTCACTACCACACACAAAAGAAGCCAAGCTAGGTTATACGCCTCCCCCGCCCCCCCTCCCCCTCCCTCCTTCTGCTCTTACCCCATCCTCCGTACTATATAACCCCTCCCATCATCTTCCGCAGTGCTCCTATCCCGCTCCACCCCCTCCTCCCAGCAGGTTTAAATTTTTTAAAAATTTATTCTATTTATTTATTTATTTAGCGTGTTGACGATGCTCCTTACGCCAGACTTCCCTTCCCCCTTAAACACACACGCGCACGTGCGCGCGCGCGCGCGCGCACACACACACACACACACACACACACACACACACACACACACACACTAACACAAACACACACACTAACACACATAGACATGGACACAGACACAGACATACGCACACAACACACACACAGACACACACACACAGACACACACACACACACACACACACACACACACACACACACACACACACACGCCGCTACCGGCGGAAAAGAGACTCTGTGCCACCATGCGCGACAGAAGTCGTCGGTCGGTGTGTTTGGTCGTCCACGTATCTTCTTCATGTTCGGTGCATCACTCACGCCCCTCTACCAGGATCTTACCCCCCCCCCCCGGACAATTTTTCCGCTCTTTCTTTTCTTTGGTTTTTATTGTTTATTTGTTGATTTATTGATTCAGGAATTCTTTACTACATCTATTTATTTTCTTGGTTTTATTTTTTTGTTTCATTTATTTTCTTATTTGTTTATTTTTTAACCAACCAACCAACTAATCAATCAATCAACCAGTCAATCAATCAAGTAGAAGTAGCAGCAGTAATAGTAGTAGTGGTGGTGGTGGTGTAAGTACCCCTATTCCCTCTCTCTGTGATCCCCCCCTCCCCACTCTCTGTCTCTCTTTACACGTGTGTGTGTGTGTGTGTGTGTGTGTGTGTGTGTGTGTGTGTCAGTATCTGTCTGTGTGTGCACTTTTGTCTTTTTCGGAGAGAGAGAGAGAGAGAGAGAGAGAGAGAGAGAGAGAGAGATTGCAAGCAGACCTTAAGATTTTTTTTTTTTTTTTTTTTGCTAAAGCAGACAGTCATGATGATATGCCAGGAACGTCACACCACATGCCTCCCTCTTTTTTCACCGACCCCCCATCCCCACCCCACCCCACCCCCCATCCTCCCACAACCGACCACGAACTCCCCCCCCCCTTTCCCCTCAGACTCCACTACCGGCCCTTTCCCCTCTGTCTCCTCTCCCCTCCTCCACTTCCAGCCCCTCCGCCCCCCCGCCCCCTTCCACATCGCTCCCCGTACTACCCTCTCTCCCCTGGTCCATGGGGGGTAGGGGGGTGGGGTGGCGCGGGGGGACGGGGGGGTGGGGGGGCAGAGGAGGGGAGGGGGTGGCAGAGGACAGTTGGCTGCGAGTTATTGGAGCGTGGTAAGGAAGGGCCCAACAGACGAGGACGCAAAAAATGAGAACACCCACAAAACACAACTGGAGTTTTAAAAAAAGAGGTTGTTTTAGCGCGCGCTCAGGAGAGAGGGAGAGAGAGGGAGAGAGAGGGAGAGAGAGAGAGAGGGAGGAGGAGGAGGAGCCGGTGAAATGGAGGCATAGAGAGAGAGAGGGAGGGAGGGAGGGAGGGAGAGATGGGAAGTAAGAAGAAGAAGAGGAGAAGGAGGAGGAAATGGAGGCAGAGAGAGAGAGAGAGAGAGAGAGAGAGAGAGAGACAGAGACAGACAGAGAGACAGACAGACTTGGATAGAAACGGACAGATAGAGACAGACATAGACAGAAACAGGTACAGACAGACAGATAGACTTAGACAGAAACAGAGACAGATGCAGACAGACAGACAGACAGACAGACAGACGTAGAAACAGACACAGACAGAGAAAAGGAAAAATGAAGACTGATGATGGCACTGGGGGTTACACATCGTGGGATGTGGGGTGGTAGGATTGACACCCACACACCTGATGAAGTCTGTACCGGGATGACCTGTGTGTGTGTGTGTGTGTGTGTGTGTGTGTGTCCGCGCGCGAGTGTGTGTGTGTGTGTGTGCGCATGTGTGTGTGTGTGCGTATGCGTGTGTGTGTGTGTGTGTGTGTGTGTGCTTGCGCGCGCGCGTTTGTGTGTGTGTGTGCGTGTGTGTGTGTGTGTGTGCGTTTGTGTGTGTGTGTGTGCGTGTGTGTGTGTGTGTGTGTGTGTGTGTGTGTGTGTGTGTGTGTGTAGGGATGAAAAGAGGACACCTGGCAGCTTCTTTTTCCTTAACGTACATGGTCATTTCCTTGTTCTACAAGACCTCTGCTTTTCTAGTCTCATCCGACCGAAAGACTAGCATCTGGACCCTCACTGAAAGTCTTACCTGGTCAATTCCTTTTTCGACAAGACCTCAGGATTTCTCGTCTCATCCGACCGAAAGACTAGCATCCAGACCCTCACTCAAAGTCTTACCTGGTCTGTTTCATTGTTCTACAAGACCTCTGGTTTTCTCGTCTCATCCGACCGAAAGACTAGCATCCAGACCCTCACTCAAAGTCTTACCTGGTCTGTTTCATTGTTCTACAAGACCTCTGGTTTTCTCGTCTCAACCGACCGAAAGACTAGCATCTGGACCCTCACTGAAAGTCTTACATGGTGAGTTCCATGTTCTACAAGACCTTTGGTTTTCTCGTCTCATCCGACCGAAGGACTAGCATCCAGACCCTCACTGAAAGTCTTACCTGGTCGATTCCTTTTTCGACAAGACCTCGGGATTTCTCGTCTTATCCGACCGAAAGACTAGCATTCAGACCCTCACTCAAAGTCTTACCTGGTCAATTCCTTTTTCGACAAGACCTCGGGATTTCTCGTCTTATCCGACCGAAAGACTAGCATTCAGACCCTCACTCAAAGTCTTACCTGGTCAATTCCTTTTTCGACAAGACCTCGGGATTTCTCGTCTTATCCGACCGAAAGACTAGCATCCAGACCACTACTCAAACTCTGTGGAAGTATTGGGGGTGGAGGTTTGGGAAATGAAACTTCCGGTTCGTATAATCCGGATGGGACTCGAACTCCTGGACCCTGGCTTACCTAGTCGGGGGTGCATTACCACCACCATACCTGTGGGCTACCCCTGCTGGTAACACGATGTACCGGAAAGAGGGTGAAATACCGGCAGCTTCGGTGGAGAGAGAGAGTGAGAGAGAGAGAGGGAGAGAGAGAGAGGGAGGGGAGACAGAGAGAGAGAGAGAGAAGAGAGAGAGTACTAGAGATTGAGCGGTCTTTTTTTTTCTTTCTTTTTTTTTAATAATAATAATAATAATAATGGATACTTATATAGCATACTATCTAGAAATCTGCTCTAGGTGCTTTACAAAAACGCTTTTGTTAACATAAAACATCATATCTATGTTACATACACACACCAAAATGTGACTACACACACACACACACACACACACACACGCGCGCGCACGCACACACACACACACACACACACACACACACACTGCATACATACATTTTAACATACATGTGTATCTAACAGCTACCCTAACACATACGCACACATAGGCAGGCACAAACTTACATAAACACACGCACACGCACACACAATACACATTCATATACTTGCATGTAGTTATGTACGCATACATATGTATACACACATAGTCAAGCACAGCCAACGCAAAGGAAGTGGACCTGCCACAATTGAACTTATTGCTGGTAGCATAGTGGTAGCAGATAATTCATTGTCATTTAATTCCTCCTCTCACCGTCCCGCTTCTTTTTTTGGTGGTGGGTGGGTGGGGTGGGGTGTGGGGGGAGAGGGGGACGGGGGGGTGGAGGGGCAGGGTTTAGATTCTTTCCTCATTTTATGCGCGTTAAGTGCTTCTCTCTCTCTCTCTCTCTCTCTCTCTCTCTCTCTCTCTCTCTCCCTCCCTCTCCCCCTCCTCTCTCTATTCCTTCCGCTGAGCTGGTAAGAGGAATTTGTGTGTAGGGGGGTGGGTGGGTGAGGGTATAGGCATGTGTGTGTGTGTGGGCATGTGGGCATGTGGGCATGTGTGTGTGTGTGTGTGTGTGTGTGTGTGTGTGTGTGTGTGTGTGAATGGTGGAGGGTAGATTCTTTAAGCGAGGACTTGAGGCAGGATGGTGGTGGTGGTGGTGGTGGTGGGATAGAGGTGGGGATGGGAGGACGACCAAGGAGGAGGAGGAGGAGGAGGAGGATTATGGAAGAAAACAATATTCCACATCCGTTCCGTTGTGATAGTAGCAGAGGTGATGGTTGTGGAGGAATGATGAATGACTGAATGAGCGGGTGTATTGTCAC
>NC_134886.1:5350567-5353067 GCF_041734735.1 Babylonia areolata
AGAGAGAGAGAGAGAGAGAGAGAGAGAGGGGTGGGGTGGTGGGGGGGTGACAAGGAAGGAGAATCGTCCCTAGACGGAAGAGGACATACACTTGACGTTTTACGGCGCAACATGCGTGGCTGGCGTATGGAGCAAAAGTAGAAATCAATGTAGTTAGTGTCTTGATCTGTTGACTTATCTTCATATTCTTGTGAGTACAGGGTAGGCAGAGTTTTTTTTTCCAATGACAGTCGGGCCGATTTTTTAAAATTTCTATTCTATTTTAAGAGTTGGAAGATGGCGCAGTCATGACACTTTGTGGCAAGTTGTTCCAGAGGGAAACAACCCTGTTTGAGAAGAAGTTTCCTCTGGGGGGGGAAAAAAAAAAGTTTCCTCTGACGTTGAACATGTGTCGGTTTTTTTTTTTTTTTTTTTTTTTTTTTTCCCTGGAGTTTAACTCACTCAGTACGGCCAGTCCTCTCTTCTCCTCTACACAGACCACTCGGATGTCCAGTGGGTGTCTGAATGACCCAACCTTTAGCTTCCGTCGTCAGAATTGTCGTATTCTTTGTCAACATTCACCTCTTCAGTATAAGAGCGTTCCGCTTGCAATATTTTGATGATGGTAATTGGGGTGAAACGCTGTTAACGTCGTCTCTTTCGCCGTTCGTATGGAGAGAGTTAAAGACTGTGACCCTGTAGGTCTCTTCCGCAGGCAAGCTCACACTTTGGCTCAAACAGCAGACGCACAACTTCACGTGTTTGAAGTTTCATTCATTCATTCATTCATTTATTCATTGATTTACGGGGGTAACAATTGTTAAAGGGCAAACGAGGAGGAAAGAGTGACAGATAGGTTAAAAGAAAAAGAAAAGGACACACACACACACACACACACACACACACACACACACACACACACACACACACACACACACACAAAGACATTGATTGAAAACACCATGCGCTCAATGAATACCACTTTTTCTTTTGGTTCGTGATCTTGCCTTATTTTATTTTATTTTATTTTGTGTTTCCTCTCCTTTCACGATAATGTTTCGCACAAACCAAGGGTTGCTTCTCAGCGCCTGACAAACGCGTTGGGTTTATGGAACGGTCAGGCATCAGTCTGCTGGAGCCAGCTGCATTGCTTGGTTCTAACTTTTTTAACAGTTACACGTGACCAAATGCCTACGTTGACCGAACTACGCCATACTACACACAGTTAGCAGCGGGTTACGACCATACTAGGCTCTTCCGTCCGTGCAATGCAACTGGGCCGCAGCTGGTCCGTATTTTTTTCTTTTCTTTCTGGTTTTATCCAGCAGATGTACCCCCGAAAACGGAGTATGGCTGCCTACATGGCGGGGGTAAAAACGGTCATACACGTAAAAGCCCACTCGTGTGCATACGAGTGAACGTGGGAGTTGCAGCCCACGAACGCAGAAGAAGAAGAAGAAGAAGAAGACTCCAGCAGATGTGATATAGTGGATATATGATTATGGATTGTATGGATAAGTAAGTCTGCACGCTTTTTATACCCCCTTGAAACTGAATACTGAAACTTTTATTGTTGTTCTTGTATTGTATCGTTGAATCACACCACCACTTCCCAAAGTTCAAACATCAAGAATTTTCCGAAACTAACCATACTCACCCCCACACCCCAACCCCCACACCCTCTCTGTGTGTTGATTTATTACTTTCAGATTAGAACACAGTCGTCAGTTGCTGGAAACAATCGGTTCAGAGTCACTTTTATATAAGCCAGGGTTACACACAAAGTGTATCACAAATTCCACACTTTTTGTGGACAATACCCAGGCTACTGTTTGCCTGCCTTTTGCAAACACGACACGCACTCAAGGTGACGCCTCTCTCATACAAGTGGTCTGCATGTGAGTAGGCGTATGTATGTCTGTCAAATTCAGATGTACGCCCACTCAAAGCGTGAAAGCGTGTGCTTATTAAAAAAAAAAAAAAAAAAAATATATATATATACACGTACACACGCCACCCTTTCACTTGCCATGACAAGCACCCACGCACGCACGCACGAACGCGTGTACATTCTTCTTACCAGGTAGATGAACCCCATCTACACAAAATAGCAACGCGTTTGCTGAAGAGATAAAGAGAGAGAGAGAGAGAGAGAGAGAGAGAGGGGATATATATATATATATATATATATATATATATATATATATATATATACATATATTATAGAGAGAGAGAGAGAGGGAGAGATAGACATATATAGAGGGAGGGATATATATATATATATATATATATATAGAGAGAGAGAGAGAGAGAGAGAGAGAGAGAGGGAGGGAGGGAGAGAGTGTCAGAAAGAGACACACACACACACACACACACACACACACACACACACACACACACAGACCGACAGAGAGAGATAGAGATAGAGACACACAGACAGAGACACAGAGAGAGAGAGAGAGACAGACACACAGACAGACACACAGACAGACACACAGACACAGACACAGACACAGACACA
>NC_134886.1:5373067-5388067 GCF_041734735.1 Babylonia areolata
GGTAGTAGTTGTTTTTTTTTAAATGTATTTATCTATTATTTATTCATCTCTCTCTCTTTTTTTTCTTCTTTTTTTTTCTCAAGGCCTGACTAAGCGCGTTGGGTTACGCTGCTGGTCAGGCATCTGCTTGGCAGATGTGGTGTAGCGTATATGGATTTGTCCGAACGCAGTGACGCCTCCTTGAGCTACTGAAACTGAAACTGAAACTTCACACACACCCGCACCCACCACCCACCCCACACTCCCGCCCCGCCCCTCTTGACTCTTTATGTGCCCATGGCCGAAAAACATTAAAACATTTCATTTCTCTCTCTCTCTCTCTCTCTCTCTCTCTCTCTCTCTCTCTCTCTCTCTCTCTTTATCTACCTTAAGTTCCTAATGTTTTCTCAGTATTGATATTCACATTGATTTGTTGATGTTGTTGTTGTTGTTGTTGTTGGTTTCTCCATTCATATTGTCATTAGAATGCAAATGAATGATGTTTTGTTTTGTTTTGTTTTTGTTTTTAAAGTGAAACATGTCCTTAAGTCTGAAAGGACATACTCCCGTCAAGAATCAGCCCTTCCATGTAAGTGCAGTAGTAGTGCTGTTCCATTTTTTTCGCTGCTTCGTAGGTGCGCGCGCACTCTCGCGCGATCGCGCGCGCGCGTGTGTGTGTGTGTGTGTGTGTGTGCTTGCATAAGTGCGTTCTAACTTTCTTGCTTGCTCGCTTGCTTGCTTGCGTGTGTGTGTAGAGTGGAGCAAAGTAGAATAGAATTGAGAAGCATGAACTTCTATTCATTCTGGCATGAAACCTGTTGCTTTAATGCACGAGGTGCGCGCGCACACACACTCGTACGCACAGACAGACACACACACACACACACACACACACACAAGAAGAAAAAAAAAGAAAGGAAAAGAATATATAAATGAAATAGAATGAAACAGAGAAAGAAAGAAAGAAAGAGAGAAAGTAGAAAAAGTCAGTATCTCCACTTCCCTCTCCTTAACATCCGGTCTGTCCGTGACAAAGCCAAAGCCACATCTTGCCATCTGCAGCTGAGACCCATGTTTGTTTGGTTTTTTGTGTTTATTTTTTAAAGATTTATTTTATTCTATTTTATCTCATTTTTGTAAAAAAACAAACAAAACAAAAAACAAATCGAGTTCCAGTTATTTTCTTCGAAGCACTGAATTTGAAAGGAGATTGAAGAGGAGGAGGAGGAGGAGGAGGAGGAGTCGGAGGTGGAGGAGGAGTAAAGAAGAAGAAGAAGAAGAAGAAGAAGAAGAAGAAGAAGAAGAAGAAGAAGAAGGAGGAGGAGGAGGAGGAGGAGGAGGAGGAGGCGGAGGTGGAGGAGGAGAAGAAGAAGAAGAAGAAGAAGAAGAAGAAGAAGAAGAGGAGGAGGAGGAGGATAAAGGGGAGGAGGAGAAAGAGGAGGAGTAGGAGGAGGGTTGGGAAGGGCTGGAAAGAAAGAAAGAAAGAAACAAAAAAAGACACGGGCAGAGGAGGAGGGGGTGCAGGAGGGGAGGAAAGAAAGAAAGAAACAAACAAATAAAGAAAGAGAGAAAAAAATGAGCGGGTAGAGAACAAGAGAGCGAGTGAGAGAGAGAGGAAGGGTGCAGGAACAAAATAACTGGAAGAAGATGAAAAAAAAAAGGAGGAAAAAGAAGAATAGAAAAAGGGCTTGGGGACGGAAATGAGGGAGGAAACAAAACAAAGAGAAGGGGGAAAGAGAGAAGGAGAAGGAGAAGAAAGAGAATATGAGGACAAGAAGGAACAGAAATAGGTGAGGCGGACGCACGTGGGCTGGGGGTAGGAGGAGGAGGAGGAGAAGGGAAAGCAGGGGAGTGTGTGTGTGTGTGTGTGTGTGTGTGTGACAGACAGACAGATATCCAGAGACAGAGAAGTGTGTGTGTGTGTGTGTGACAGACAGACAGATATCCAGAGACAGAGAGATAGAGGTAGGGAAGGTGAAAGAGAGAGAGAGAGAGAGAGAGAGAGAGAGAGAGAGACAGACAGACAGACAGACAGACAGAGACAAAGAGAGGGAGGTAGGGAAGGTGAGAGAGAGAGAGAGAGAGAGAGAGAGAGAGAGAGAGACAGACAGACAGACAGACAGACAGACAGACAGAGACAAAAAGAGGGAGGGACGGAAGGGGAGAGAAAGAGAGAGAGGGGGATGGAGGGGGAGTGTCTTAGAGGCTGCCTAAAATCAACTCGACCTTTTTTTTTCTTTTCTTTTCTTTTCCACAAGTGATTCAATAATTTAAGCTTTCTAATGTTTTTGATAAAGTTTCGATTTCATAAGGATGATCTTCTTCTTCATCTTCTTCGTTCGTGGGCTGCAACTCCCACGTTCACTCGTATGCACACGAGTGGGCTTTTACGTGTATGACCGTTTTTACCCCGCCATGTAGGCAGCCATACTCCGTTTTCGGGGGTGTGCATGCTGGGTATGTTATTGTTTCCATAACCCACCGAACGCTGACATGGATTACAGGATCTTTAACGTGCGTATTTGATCTACTGCTTGCATATACACACGAAGGGGGTTCAGGCACTAGCAGGTCTGCACATATGTTGACCTGGGAGATCGTAAAAATCTCCACCCTTTACCCACCAGGCGCCGTCACCGTGATTCGAACCCGGGACCCTCAGATTGAAAGTCCAACGCTTTAACCACTCGGCTATTGCGCCCGTCCATAAGGATGATGAGTCATATCAGGGCAAGGGGTGCTGCCTCCTCAGACAGCTAACTTCCCACAGTAGTCATTTCAGTGCCGCTTCCTCAGAATGCTCCCATGGCGTTAACTTGGTAGGGGGGGGCGGGGTGGAGTGTGTGTGTGTGTGTGGGGGGGGGGTGGGGGGTGGGAGGGTGGGGGGGGGGCCAGGGGGGGATCATTCCCGGGCGTGACACCGGTCACAGTCAGTCCACACAACAACAATAACCCTACGATTACCACCCACCATTCGTTTGATCAGTCTGAGAGAGGCGGAATAGCCGTAAAAAAAAAAAAGAAAAAAAAAGCGAACGATTTGTCCAGTCCCTGCCGCACCATTGGTTCCCAGACTTCCCATCAGGGGATCGAGTTTCTGGTCGCCACTCGAGTGGAAACGCACCATCACGTGCAAGGACACACACACACACACACACACACACTCCATGAACCATACGCATACAGGAAACTCCTCCGCCCTTTTCCGTCCCTAAGCTTCCTTGTCCACACACCCAACTCCCTCCTCGACACACACACATACACATATAGTGATAGTGAAGGAGGAAAGTAAGAAGAGATCAGGTAGATGAAGAGGATACATAGATGGGGATAATTTAACGAGTGTGAGGGGATAGGTGGAAAAAGGAGAACACACACACACACACACACACAGAGTGAGTGAGGGAGGGAGGGAGGGGAGGGAAGAGAAAGAGAGATAAGGGGAGTGTCATTCCGGGGCGTGACACCGGATCCAGTCAGTCCACACAACAACAATAACCCTACGATTACCACCCACCAATCGTTTGATCAGTCTGAGAGAGGCGGAATAGCCGTAAAGAAAGCGAACGATTTGTCCAGTCCCTGCCGCACCATTGGTCCCCAGACTTCCCATCAGGGGATCGAGTTTCTGGTCGCCACTCGAGTGGAGACGCACCATCACGTGCAAGGACATAGTTATAGTCACGCGCACGTGCGCATGAACCATACGCATACAGGAAACTCCTCCGCCCTTTTCCGTCCCTAAGCTTCCTCGTCCACACACCCAACTCCCTCCTCGACACACACACACATACACATATAGTGATAGTGAAGAAGGAAAATAAGAAGAGATCAGGTAGATGAAGAGGATACATAGATGGGGATAATTTAACGAGTGTGAGGGGATAGGTGGAAAAGGGACAACAGAGAGAGAGAGAGAGAGAGAGAGAGAGAGAGAGAGAGAGAGAGAGACAGACAGACAGACAGAGAGAGAAAGGAAGGTAGAGAAGGAAAGAGATAGAGGGGAGAGAGAGAGAGCGAGAGTGGGGAGACGCTTTTTTTTTTGGCTGCTTGTCACTTTATTGTCACTGGCCATGAGGTCCCTATGACATGGGTGAATGCATCAATATACTTTCATTTCATTACAAATCATTATAATAAAGGAATAAAATGGTGAAGGAAAGAGAGAGAGAGAGAGAGAGAGAGAGAGAGAGGAAGGGTGCAGGAAAAAATAACTGGAAGAAGATGCAAAAAAAAAAAAAAAGGAGGAAAAAGAAGAATAGAAAAAGGGCTTGGGGACGGAAATGAGGGAGGAAACAAAACAAAGAGAAGGGGGAAAGAGAGAAGGAGAAGGAGAAGAAAGAGAATATGAGGACAAGAAGGAACAGAAATAGGTGAGGCGGACGCACGTGGGCTGGGGGTAGGAGGAGGAGGAGAAGGGAAAGCAGGGGAGTGTGTGTGTGTGTGTGTGTGTGTGTGTGTGTGTGTGTGTGTGTGTGACAGACAGACAGATATCCAGAGACAGAGAGATAGAGGTAGGGAAGGTGAGAGAGAGAGAGAGAGAGAGAGAGAGAGACAGACAGACAGAAAGACAGACAGAGACAAAGAGAGGGAGGTAGGGAAGGTGAGAGAGAGAGAGAGGAGAGAGAGAGAGAGAGAGAGAGAGAGAGAGACAGACAGACAGACAGACAGACAGACAGAGACAAAAAGAGGGAGGGACGGAAGGGGAGAGAAAGAGAAGAGAAAGAGAGAGAGGGGGATGGAGGGGGAGTGTCTTAGAGGCTGCCTAAAATCAACTCGACCTTTTTTTTTCTTTTCTTTTCTTTTCCACAAGTGATTCAATAATTTAAGCTTTCTAATGTTTTTGATAAAGTTTCGATTTCATAAGGATGATCTTCTTCATCTTCTTCGTTCGTGGGCTGCAACTCCCACGTTCACTCGTATGCACACGAGTGGGCTTTTACGTGTATGACCGTTTTTACCCCGCCATGTAGGCAGCCATACTCCGTTTTCGGGGGTGTGCATGCTGGATATGTTATTGTTTCCATAACCCACCGAACGCTGACATGGATTACAGGATCTTTAACGTGCGTATTTGATCTACTGCTTGCATATACACACGAAGGAGGTTCAGGCACTAGCAGGTCTGCACATATGTTGACCTGGGAGATCGTAAAAATCTCCACCCTTTACCCACCAGGCGCCGTCACCGTGATTCGAACCCGGGACCCTCAGATTGAAAGTCCAACGCTTTAACCACTCGGCTATTGCGCCCGTCCATAAAGATGATGAGTCATATCAGGGCAAGGGGTGCTGCCTCCTCAGAGAGCAAACTTCCCACAGTAGTCATTTCAGTGCCGCTTCCTCAGAATGCTCCCATGGCGTTAACTTGGTAGGGGGGGGGGGGGGGGCGGGGTGGAATGTGTGTGTGTGTGTGGAGGGGGGGGGAGCGGGGGGGGGGGCCCAGGGGGGGGTCATTCCGGGGCGTGACACCGGATCCGGTCAGTCCACACAACAATAACCCTACGATTACCACCCACCAATCGTTTGATCAGTCTGAGAGAGGCGGAATAGCCGTAAAAAAAAAAAAAAGCGAACGATTTGTCCAGTCCCTGCCGCACCATTGGTCCCCAGACTTCCCATCAGGGGATCGAGTTTCTGGTCGCCACTCGAATGGAAACGCACCATCACGTGCAAGGACATAGTTATAGTCACGCGCACGTGCGCATGAACCATACGCATACAGGAAACTCCTCCGCCCTTTTCCGTCCCTAAGATTCCTTGTCCACACACCCAACCCCCTCCTCGACACACACACACATTCACATATAGTGATAGTGAAGAAGGAAAATAAGAAGAGATCAGGTAGATGAAGAGGATACATAGACGGGGTTAATTTAACGAGTGTGAGGGGATAGGTGGAAAAAGGAGAACACACACACACACACACACACACAGAGTGAGTGAGGGAGGGAGGGAGGGGAGGGAAGAGAAAGAGAGATAAGGGGAGTGTCATTCCGGGGCGTGACACCGGATCCAGTCAGTCCACACAACAACAATAACCCTACGATTACCACCCACCAATCGTTTGATCAGTCTGAGAGAGGCGGAATAGCCGTAAAGAAAGCGAACGATTTGTCCAGTCCCTGCCGCACCATTGGTCCCCAGACTTCCCATCAGGGGATCGAGTTTCTGGTCGCCACTCGAGTGGAGACGCACCATCACGTGCAAGGACATAGTTATAGTCACGCGCACGTGCGCATGAACCATACGCATACAGGAAACTCCTCCGCCCTTTTCCGTCCCTAAGCTTCCTCGTCCACACACCCAACTCCCTCCTCGACACACACACACATACACATATAGTGATAGTGAAGAAGGAAAATAAGAAGAGATCAGGTAGATGAAGAGGATACATAGATGGGGATAATTTAACGAGTGTGAGGGGATAGGTGGAAAAGGGAGAACAGAGAGAGAGAGAGAGAGAGAGAGAGAGAGAGAGAGAGAGAGAGAGAGAGATTCAGAAAAAGGAAGGTAGAGAAGGAAAGAGATAGAGGGGAGAGCGAGAGTGGGGAGACGCTTTTTTTTTTTTGGATGCTTGTCACTTTATTGTCACTGGCCATGAGGTCCCTATGACATGGGTGAATGCATCAGTATACTTTCATTTCATTACAAACCATTATAATAAAGGAATAAAATGGTGAAGGAAGGAGAGAGAGAGAGAGAGAGAGAGAGAGAGAGAGAGAGAGAGAGAGAGAGAGAGAGGGAGGGAGGGGAGGGAAGAGAGAGAGAGGGGGAGTGTCATTCCGGGACGTGACACCGGTTCCAGTCAGTCCACACAACAATAACCTGACGATTACCACCCACCAATCGTTTGATCAGTCTGAGAGATGCGGAACAGTCGAGGAAAAAAAGAAAAAAAAGAAAAGCGAACAGTTTGTCCAGTCCCCGCCGCACCATTGGTCCCCAGACTTCCCATCAGGGGATCGAGTTTCTTGTCGACAGTTGAGTGGAAACGCACCATCACGTGCAAGGACATAGTTATGGTCACGCGCACAAACCGCGCGTCTCGTGTGTCTATGCGCGCACACACAGATGCACGCATGCAGGAAACTCCCCCCCCCCCCCATTTCCATCCCTAAGCTGCTTGTCTCTCTCCACCCCCCTACTCCACACACACACACACACACACACACACACGCACACACATACAGTGTGAGTGAATGAAGAAAATAAGAAGATATTAGGTAGATGAAGAGGATATATAGGTAGGTGGAATTTAACGAGTGTGAAGTGGTAGGTGGAAAAGGGAGCAGACAGAGAGAGAGTGTGTGTGGAGAGTCAGAAAAAAGGAGATAGAGAAGGAAAGAGAGAGAGTAAGAGAGAGAGGGTGGGGTGGGGGGGAGGAATGAGAGGAGGATACGTTGTTTTTTTAATGCTTTGACACTTTGTCATTAGCCATGAGGTCCTTATGACATGGGTGAGTGAATGCGTTAACATACTTTCTTTGTATGAGAAAGCATAAGAATAAACGAATGAAAATGGTGAAAGCAAATGTTGAAACAAAACAAAGTTCTTATATTGAAGAAAAATGTTAGCAACCAACAGGACGCCTAACACATAACTCCGTCCATTCATCTATCAATGAAACAGATTCGGCTTCAGAAGAGTATGTCCATCCTGTCTGACCACGCAGTTTGTATCTGTTTGCAGCATTTTGTGCCTAATCTTCAAAGCTTCTGACACAAATTTTGCCATCAAGATTATCACCTCGTGATCCTCTTATGTTAACATGCTAAAGAGATTCTTTCTTTATGCAAATTATTTTTTAAAAACTCAAACGGTCATATACTTTTCAAGTCATCATAAGATTTACAATAAAACATAAGAGGACAGAGAGAGAGAGAGGGGGGGGGAGAGAGAGAGAGAGAGAGAGAGAGAGAGAGAGACAGAGAGAGAGAGAGAGAGAGAGAGAGAGAGAGAGAGAGAGAGAGAGAATGGAACTATTATGGTTTACAAGGTTTTCAAGGAAACCGACTCGAATTTTAGAAACACGACTCTTTATTTTCATATTTGCGCCAGGTCATTACCCCAAACGATGAGGTCTTACACATTTTATTTTATCCGGACAAACGTTTATTGATTTGATCTTTACGAGGATCTGAGTTTCTTTTGACATTATGTTGTTGAATCGCCTCGTCAGTGGACATGTAATATAAATTGCTTTTTAACGAAGCTTTCAAATTCTGAGAGCTGTTTTGCTTTTATAAGAATATGCTCTTGGATCGTTTCATCGAGGATAGGATTGATGGATTTTAAAAAAGCATTCGTTTCTCAGAGTCTGATTTTTATGTTTCATGCTCTTTGTGGTTCTGGCTTCGGTCTAGATTTTCAGAAGTGAAAGTGTTTTTTTTTAATCTTTTTTTTACGTTGGTGTAAAATATCTTGTCAGATAATCGGCTACAGAAACTATTGATTTCCTATCAAGTTTGGGTGAAGACAGGGTGACACAGTGTCACCGTTTTTATATTATTTTTACAGTCGGCCCAGCTAAGCAAACATTTTCTTTATTATGAACGAAAAGGGTGTATTCTCAATAGAGTATGTTTTGCTGAAAGAAGCTCTAAGACATGATTAGTGGAGAGAGTCAGATAGACAGACAGGCAGACAGACAGACAGACAGACAGAAACAGAGACAGACAGGCAGACAGAGACAGAGAGTGAGTGAGATAGTGAGAGTGTTGAGTGAAAGAGTAACGTATAGAGAAAGACCAAGAGAAGGAAAAATATACTGAGTGAGAGAGAAAGAGAAATAGAGAGAGAACGAACGAACGAACGAACGAAATTGTTTTAATGAACTTTGGCCATGGACCACAATTCAAAACCAGGGGACTGGGGGTGGGCATGGGAAGGGGTATTATAACACTTGAATAGATGACACAATATCATAATATTCATGGACTTGACATTAATTCTACTTAATTAGCTCTGAGTATATGATTTAGAGAGAGAGAGAGAGAGAGAGAGAGAGAGAGAGTCATCTTTGAACTAGATATTGTTTTTAGCTTCCTCATCTTAATATTAAGGGACATCACTTCCATGCAGGACATCCCCAGAATTATCACACCCACCCACCCACACCCCCGACCCCCTCTCCCTTCACACAGCAATCCCCAGGATCGTCCTCTGGCTATCCAAGCGCAGGCAGTCAACAGGAAAGTATCATTGTTTGGTAGCCAGAAGTCCACATATCGGAGGAGACCCTGCACTGAAATTTCAGTCACTGTGGCAATGCTCGAGCACATACGCGCACGCTCGGATGCATGTAATGTAAGCTTGCAGACAGATATGCACACATACATGATTTCACACGCACGGAAACATTCACACACACACATTAGAAATATGTTATATTGTTATGTTTTTTTTGTTTATTTTTTATAAACAAAACTTAAATCAATAATTTTCAAACACACACACACACACACACACACACACACACACACACACACACACACACACACACACACACACACACACACACACACTTTCACTTACTCGTATGCGTACACAGTAATTCCCCTCCCCCCCACCCCCTCCCCCTCCTCCCACTCGATTTTTTTTCCTTCCCTCGTTTAATATCACTTACAATGAAAAGACGTTAAACTAAAGAACGAACACACACACACAGACACAGACACACACACACACAGACACACACAGACACACACACACACACACACACACACACACACACACACACACACACACACACACACACACAAGCAACCCCACACATACACGTACAGTAAGGCCACGCACGCACACACATAAACACACTCATAACAAACATATCCATGCACACATATGCTACCCATTTAACCGTCCCCTCCCCCCCCCACCCTCCTCCGCCTTCCAACACACAACTTCCCCCCTCCCCCATCTCCTCCACCCCTTCCCTACCACGACCTCCCACAAACACACGCTCACGAAAAGAACGCATGCACGCACATGCTTGCGGCGCTGCATGCACACTTGTTTCCGGGTGGTTTCTGGAACAACAACTGAACCCCCCTCCCTCCGACCCCCCTTCCCCCCAAAAAAAAATCCAGAAACTGCTTCAGCAACGGCTGTCTTCCTGTCTGAATGATTGTCGGCACCATTGTTCGTTCCGGCAGAGACGGCTTGTTTGCCGCAATAATTGACCACTCTTGAAGGAACAAGGATAAAGAAAGGCCCACCTTCTTCCACTGTTTTTGTTCTGTCTTCCCGTCTGTCTGTCTGTCTGTCTGTCTGTCTGTCTCCCCTCCATCTCACTCTATGTCTCTTCCCTCTCTCTGTATCTGTCTCTCCCTCTCTCATTCTCTCTCCCCGCCACCCCTCTTTCTCTCTCCTTGAATTCTTTCTTTCTTTTTTTCGCTATCTCTTTGTTAATTCGTGGCTAATGTCTCCATACTCGCGCGCGCGCACGCGGTGTGTGTGTGTGTGTGTGTGTGTGTGTGTGTGTGTGTGTGTGTGTGTGTGTGTGTGTGTGTGTGTGTGTGTGTGTGTGTGTGTGTGTGTCTGTGTGTGCGGGCGCGCGTGCGTGCGTGCGTGTGTTTCGCTCAACAAAATAGGCTGTAACATTAAAAAAACAACAACCGAAAAAACAAAAAAAAAAAAGATGGGAAAGCTCAGATAGCTAATGTTTGATAAAAGCTAACATTGGAAGAAGAAGAAGAAGAAGAAGAAGAAGAAGAAGAAGAAGAAAGGATAACATTTGCCAGTTAGCCGTGCGCGTTTTCTTCCTATTGATACGTCTTTGATGAAATATTATATCTTTGCTAAAGCAGCTGGGTTGCTGTGTATGATGATGGCTTTATCAATGCCCATTACGTCGAATGCTGAAGCGGAAAGCGAATTGGGCTTGTTTTTTTCTCGTTTATCTTCGGGAGGAATAAATCTTCGGCCCATAAATCTTGTGTATCTTTTGTTGTGGGGAGAAAATCGATGGAAAGAATTCTAGTAGCTTTAGAGGGAAGAGAATCTTTTGCTTGTGAATCATTATTACAGTTGTTTGTAGGGTAGGGTGGTGGTGTGGGGGGTGGTGGAGAGAAAAGAATTGTGCACTCTTAACTCTCTCCATACGAACGGCGAAAGAGACGACGTTAACAGCGTTTCACCCCAATTATCATCATCAAATTATTGCAAGCGGAAGGCTCTTATGCTGAAGAGGTGAATGTTGACAAAGAATACCACAATTCTGACGACGGAAGCTAAAGGTTGGGTCATTCAGACACCCACTGGACATCCGAGGGGTCTGTGTAGAGGAGAAGAGAGGACTGGCCGTACTGAGTGAGTTAAGGTAGGGATTTTGTTTAGCACCACCGTCACACACACCGGATAATCGTGGATTGTAGAGTGTGCTATCAACAAAGGGAGAGATGTTGTTCTTTTCGGCTACGCATAACTGAATCTTGTTATTGTAAAATTATGTTGGGATCTTGTAACAGAATATGTAGTGAGCAGTAGCGAAAAAGCCCTCGCGGTTGTATTAGCACTGATGGTAGTGACAGCAGCAGCAGCAGCATTGGTGATGGTTGTGGTAATAATGTTGATGATGGTAGCAGTTGCAGTTAAGGAAAAAAACACAAAAACAGCACACACACACACATTACACACACACACACACACACACACACACACACACACACACACACACACACACACACACACACACACACAACCCCCCCAAAAAAAACCCAACAAACAAAACCAACCCAACAAAACAAACCACGAATTGACAGGATACATCGTCAGCATCCCCCTCAAAGGTTTATATCAAAGTTCGTATGTTTCTTGAAATCGCTCAACCCTGAATATTAATTTAGTCTTTTTTTTATGAACGAAGTGCTTCAAATCACGTCCACAAAAAATAATGATAACAACAACGACAACAGCAATAACGATAGTAATAATCCTCCTCCTCCTCCTCCTACTACTATTAATTTACATAGCATCTTTCCATGTAAACATGCTCAGATTCTCTGAGCAATATAAAAAACCTACATGTACAAAACCACCACCACCACCACCATGCAGTTAAACACTAAAGCGACATTTTGCAGACATAACCCTGCGTGGCCTTACAGCGAAGAAAAATTCTTAACACTTCATGTTCACAGATACACAACAACATCACATACGACACAACACTCCTAATGCATATGCAATACATAGGCAATGCACACCTCATGATATCTCTATAAGAGATGGCATCAAAACCACACACACACACACACACATACCTTCTTTTTTGCCCCTAGCTTCCGAATGTCAATTCTGACGTTGGGTTGGAAATGGCATTGTGTTTTTTCTTCTTTTTTTTGTGGAACAAATTTTCTTAATAAAATTCAAATGGGGAAAAACCCCGCGAACATGCTTTTCAGTTCAATGGCTTGATGGGAGAAGACAAAGGGAAATTGATTATCCGTCAACGGTTTGCGTTTCTCTCTGTGTCTCCCCCTCTCTCTTTCTTTCTCTCCCTCCCCTCTCTCTCTCTCTCTCTGTGTTTCTGCCTGCATATCTGTATCTCTCTACCTCTTTCTTTGTTTGTACCTCATCTACCGTTCTCTCTCTCTCTGTGTCTCTGTCTCTTTCTCGTTCGCTCGCTCGCACACTCTCTTCGTGTGCATATACACGCTGCGTTTGTGGGGGGTGAATCCTATGTTTCTTCTTTGAAGACCTTGTACTGTCCAGCTCTCTCTAGAGTTTCTTATCACTGTTTCAGTAATTACTTGCGTCTTTTTTTTTGTGTTGATTTCTTCCCCACCCCCCTTCTTTTCTTTTTTTAACTCACTTGTGTAAACAAAGTGAGTCCATGTTTTAACTCACTCAGTACTGGTGAAACGCTGTTAACGTCGTCTCTTTCGCCGTTCGTATGGAGAGAGTTAACCCGGTGTTCGGTTGTCTCTGTGGTAAACTTTAACATTGACATTTTCTCTGCAAATATTTTGTCAGTTGACTCCAAATTTGGCATAAAAATAGGAAAAATTCAGTTCTTTCCAGTCATCTTGTTGAAAACAATATTGCGTCTCTGGGATGGGCACAAAAAAATAAAAAAGAAGCCTAATTATATGCAAACTGCATTTACTTTGACCTCTTATTCTGACACAACAACAAGAGGATTCATTATTTTCATTTTTTATTCAAACAGGATCTTCTTTTGCTAAGCGTGGAATTTGTATTTATTTTGCAAACGTTTTGGTGCAGATAGTAAAAGGGAAATTACTCTGTAATTAATGCTAAGGGACTTAATTTGTCACAAGTGAGTCTTGAAGGCCTTGCCTCTCTTGTTATACATTTTTTTCATTTGCCATGAGGATTGGATGAAAGTAAAACTGCATTATTAGTTTTCGTATTCCTCTGCTCTCGTTAAAGAAATCCAGTAAATGTCAGTGTAACGTGTTGGTAAGTTTCGGTGTTACATGTTTGTAAATGTCAGTGTCACGTGTTTGTGTCAGTGTTACATGTTTGTAAGTGTCAGTGTTTGTAAGTGTCAGTGTTACGTGTATCTAAATATCAGTGTTACAGTGTCAGTGTAACGTGTTTGTAAATGTCAGTGTAATGTGTTTGTAAATGTCAGTGTTACGTGTTTCTCAGTAGTGTTACGTGTTTGTAAATGCCAGTGTCACGTGTTTGTAGGTGTCCATGTTACGAGTTTCTCAGTGTCAGTATTACATCTCTGTAAATGTCCTTGGTAGATGCTTGTAAATGTCAGTGTCACGTGTTTGTGAGTGTCCATGTAACGTGTTTGTAAATTTCAGTGTTACGTGTTGTGAATGTTAATGTAACGTGTTTTGTAAATGGCAGAATGAAGTGGTTCCAGAATGTCAGTATTACTTTTGTTGTTGTTGTTGTTGTAAGTGTTAGGAATACGTAAATGTTACCTGTTTGTAAGTTTCCACGTTTCGTTTCTGGGAATTTCAGTTTTACGTCTTTATGATTAAAAAAAAAAAAAAAAAAAAAAAAAAAATGTCAGTGTAATATATATATATATATATATATATATATCTCGACACAGTTTTAATGACCTTGGGATATGGGTTAATTCTTTGAGCGTATTTGGACAGATAAGGTTTACAATAAATTTGGACGCCAGGAGAAACGGTAGCGCGACCAGCTAGTCGCGTGTTATCGATTGCGTGTGAGAGAAGGCGGTGTGTTTTTAATCTGTCAGTTTTTTTGTTGTTGTTGTTGTTGTTGTTGTTAAACAGGGCCTGTTTGACTTGGCTTGTATGTGGTAGGGATTATTTCTCCGAGCAAAGTTCCTCTGTTGATCGAATTAACCCTCTCATTCATAACTCTGAACAGAAAGTCGGAAAAAAAAAAAAAAAAATCAGTATGTTCAGAGAGAGAGAGAGAGAGAGAGAGAGAGAGAGAGAGAGAGAGAGAGAGAGAGAGAGATGTGTGTGTGTATGCGTGCATGAGTGAGTGTGTATGTGTGCGTGCGTGAGTGTGTATCTTTGCGTGCGTGCGTGCGTGCGTGCGTGCGTGCGTGCGTGTGTGTGTGTGTGTGTGTGTGTGTGTGTGTGTGTGTATGCGTGCGTGAGTCTGTATGTGTGCGTGCGTTCAATGTGTATTTTCGCGTGAGAGTGTGCGTGTGTGTGTGTGTGTGTGTGTGTGTGTGTGTGTGTGTGTGTGTGTGTATGCGTGCGTGAGTCTGTATGTATGCGTGCGTTCAATGTGTATTTTCGCGTGAGAGCGTGCGTGCGTGCGTATGTGTGTGCATATGTGCGTGTGTGTATGTATGCGTATGCGTGCGTATGTGCATGCATGCGTGTGTGTGTGTGTGTGTGTGTGTGTGTGTGGTGCAGCTCGATCTAACCATTTAACGGGTAAACCCACGAGAGGAGGAGGCAGAAAAAAAAAAAAATCCCGGTCACGTATTAAAATCGGGATTCGAACCTGTGTCGACACCCTCGCTTCCTTAGTCGGTAGTGTGCTTTACCACTGCGCCACAGCTGCACACACACACTGCTCATTCCCTCGAGGGCTATATTT
>NC_134886.1:5393067-5405567 GCF_041734735.1 Babylonia areolata
ACACACACACTCACACACACACACACACACACGCACACACACTCATTACACCACGCCACACCACACCACACCACACCACATCACACCACACTACAACAAGCTACACGATACAACACAACACTATACACCACTACACTGCACTACACCTCACCACACCTCACTGCACTATACTACAACACATCGCACCACACCATATCACTCCACACCACACCACACCACACCACACCACACTACAACAAGCTACACGATACAACACAACACTATACACCACTACACTGCACTACACCTCACCACACCTCACTGCACTATACTACAACACATCACACCACACCATATCACTCCACACCACACCACACCACACCACACCACACCACACTGCATCAAGCTAAACCATACCCCACGACACTATACAACACCACACCACACCACACCACACGACTCTACACGACACGACACTACACTATGCTACAGCGCACCGCACCGCAGCACACCGCACCATACCACACTACAGGATACAACACTACACTACACTACACTACACTGCAATGCACCACACCACACCACACCACACCAAGCTACACGATACTACACGACACTATACATCACCACACGATTGTATTTGTATTTCTCTTTTCATCACAACAGATTTCTCTGTGTGAAATTCGGGCTGCTCTCCCCAGGGAGAGCGCGTCGCTATACTACATGTATACAGCGCCACCCATTTTTTTTTGTATTTTTTCCTGCGTGCAGTTTTTTTTGTTTTTCCTACCGAAATGGATTTTTCTATAGAATTTTGCCAGGAACAACCCTTTTGTTGCCGTGGGTTCTTTTACGTGCGCTAAGTGCATGCTAGCACACGGGACCTCAGTTTATCGTCTCATCCGAATGACTAGCGTCCAGACCACCACTCAAGGTCTAGTGGAGGGGGAGAAAATATCCGGGCGGCTGAGCCGTGATTCGAACCAGCGCGCTCAGATTCTCTCGCTTCCTAGGCGGACGCGTTACCTCTTGGCCATCACTCCACTCTACACTACACCACACACTACACCACACCACACCACATCATACCACACCGGCTCTAATGGTACCCAGGGGTCAGTGTTTACAGATGGCAATGACGATCCCCCCCCCCCCCCCCAACCCCCGCCACGCCCCCAATCTCCCCCCCTCCCCCCCCCCAAACCCCCTGTGGCAATCCAATAGCCTCATTTCATCCCACTTGCTTGATGAGCACGGACATAACTGAAGTTCCTGCCTGATGATTCCTGCCTGGCACTTTTCAACTTATCATTTGGAGAAAGGAGCATGGCAGCTGATTGGTGTGTGTGTGTGTGTGTGTGTGTGTGTGTGTGTGTGTGTGTGTGAAAGAGAGTGTGAAAGAGAAAGAGAGAGAGAGATGGGAGAAAGAGAGAGAGAGAGAGAGAGAAAAAGAGAGAGAGGGAGAGAGAGATGTGGGGTCGAGTGAGAGAGCCAGAGAGAGAGAGAAGGGGGGGGAATAAGAGAGACAAAGAGAGGACGGGATGAGGGGTCGAGACAGAGAGAGAGAGAGAGAGAGAGAGAGAGAGAGAGAGAGAGAGAGAGATTGTGCAGTTTCGCGCGTGACATGTGTGTGTGTGTGTCCGTGCTCATAATTGTATGTGATTTTTTTATTCACCAAATGTGTGCGCAGGTGCATGTATGTGTGTACACATGCTTGTGTGTGTGTGTGTGTGTGTGTGTGTGTGTGTGTGTGTGTGCGCGTATGCGTGTGTGTGCGTACGCGTGTGTGTATATGTGTGTGTGTGTGTGTGTGTGTGTGTGTGTGTGTAAGCGTGTGTGTGTATGTATGTGTGTGTGCGTACGCGTGTGTGTGAATGTGTGTGTGTGTGTGTGTGTGTGTGTGTGTGTGTGTGTGTGTGTGTGTGTGTGTTCACGCGTGCGCGCCCTCGCGTGCCGTCAGCCCATCAGTAGATGTGATAAGAGATAAGATGCGGCGTCAGCGCCACGCCATTGTTAATCCGTGCCTGGACTCTCCTCTCCCACACGTGGATGGTGAGATGTCCCAAATAACACCGCATGTCGGGCCTTAAAGTGATCGAGTGAAGTGGGTTTTGACTATGCAGGCACAAAGGGGTGTGTGTGTGTGTGTGTGTGTGTGTGTGTGTGTGTGTGTGTGTGTGTCTGAGAACGATAACGATAACGATAACGACAACGATCTTTTATTCAGATTAAGCCCCTCATTGAAGGGGGACTTACAATAAAATAAAGAAAGAAAAAATGGCATGACTCAATAAACCGACATCACAAATCAGCCAGGAGCTAATACAACACTGAACAACACCAGAGAGAGAGAGAGAGAGAGAGAGAAGTTCACGTAAACACAAGTAAAGTTTGTTCACATTGCTCAGTGACAACTTTTCATGTTTCTCACGCTTTCAACACCTCAGACGCACGCACGCACACACCACACACACACACACACACACACACACAGAGCTGTGGGGAACATGGAATTCTTTTGCGAATCCTTTCCAGTTCAATGAATTGAAACGTTAAGGAGTATTGACAGCTGTGTGAAATGAAATCTGGAGAGTACCTTTTTTGAAATTATTTCTCCGACATAATGTGTGAGGAGAGAGAGACAGAGAGAGAGAGAGAGAGGGAGAGAGAGAGAGACAGAGACGCTCAAGCAAGACCGACCGAGGAGACAAAAGGTAAGTGTGAAAGATATAAAGTCCAATGTAAGAAAGAGAGATGATGATAGGACAACAGAAAGGAAAACAAACACACACAGAGGGAAAAAAAATCCGTTTCCCCATTCATCTTCACCTCATCAAGACATTGAAGTGAAAAGAATGCATAATTATTTGTTTAATGTACATCAAGGGTGCAAAGAAGAGCTACAAAATTAGTATGTGAACTAAAAGACATGGATTATGGAGAAAGGCTGAGGCAACTGGACCTTCCATCACTGAAATATAGACGATATAGGGGAGATATGATCCAAGTATACAAAATCATATACAATTTAGATGATCTAAGAGTGGAAGATTTCTTTGAATTTAACACTGTTGAAAAAACACGAAGCTCTAGCAAAGATATATACCCAAAACATACTCGATTAAATGCCAAAACATACACTTTTACTAACCGCGTTATAAAATGGTGGAACCCACTAACAGAACTAACCAAAACAGCACCAACTCTTAACCAATTCAAGAATCTTCTGGACGCTGATATAAATGTAAAGATAAAAAAAAGTATGAATATGATGATTAAATCACTCGTAGGAAAATTACCGCATGCAATGCAGACACTACTCAATGTTGACGAAAAAGAAGGGACATCAAAAAGGCCGCGAGGCCTACTTCGTCCCTATTCTATACCTATACCTATACCTATATGAATACAAAACTAAGGGAGGTGAAAGAAACAGCAGGACCCAACAAGTGTGAACAGCAATTTGTCCCAAAATGTGGGACTTCTTTGTTGTTTCTCAAAACTCACCTTTTCCCCTCAGCAGTAAGTTCAATTGTGGCAGGTCCACTTCCTTTGCGTTAGCTGTGCTTGACTATGTATGTATACATATGTATGTGTACTTAACTACATGCATGTATATGAATGTGTATTGTGTGTGCGTGCGTTTATGTAAGTTTGTGCCTGCCTATGTGTGCGTATGTGTTAGGGTAGCTGTTAGATACACATGTATTGTTAAAATGTATGTATTCAGTGTGTGTGTGTGTAGTCATATTTTGGTATGTGTATGTAACATAGATGTAATGTTTTATGTTAACAAAGCGTTTTTGTAAAGCACCTAGAGCAGATTTCTGGATAGTGTGCTATAATTTATAAGTATCCATTATTATTATCATTAGATATATGTATATATATATATATATATATATATATATATATATATATATATACTCTTTCTCATGGGACTTAAATAACAACATCGCAGATCCACATTCTCGATGGCAATTCGGTGAACAAAAATCAAATGTAAAGAAAAAGAAAGAGCTGTTCCTCTCTCTCTCTCGCTTCTCTCTCTCTTCTCTCTCTCTCTCTCTCTTCTCTCTTTCTCTCACACACACACACAATTATGCGCGCATCCCCCCCCCCCCCACACGCACCCCCCCACTCCACTCCCCCCCCCAACACACAAACGCGCGCACACACAGACTCGGTCTCTCCCCTCGCCCCTCTTGTTCAATACGTTTGTCTCTCTGTCTTTGTCTCTCTCTGTGTCTTTCTCTCTCACCCTTACCCACCCCTCCCCCCTCTCTCTCCATCTCCATCTGTCTCCCACTCTCTGTCTCTCTCTATCTCCATCTGTCTCCCACTGTCTGTCCTCTCTCTGTGTATCTCCCCATCTCCATCTGTCTCCCGCTCTGTCTCTCTCTGTCTCTCTCCATCTGTCTCCCACTCTCTGTCTCTCTCTCTCTCTCTATCTCTCTCCATCTCCATCTGTCTCTCTCTATCTGTCTCTCTTCATCTGTCTCCCACTCTCTGTCTCTCTCTCTCTCTCTCTCTATCTGTCTCTCTCCATCTCCATCTGTCTTCCACTCTCCGTGTCTCTCTCTCCCTGTCTCTCTCTCTCACCCTTACCCACCTCTCTCTCTCTGTCTGTCTCTCTCCATCTCCATCTGTCTCCCATTCTCTGTCTCTCTATCTGTCTCTCTCCATCTGTCTCCCACTCTCTACCTCTCTCTCTATATCTGTCTCTCTCCATCTCCATCTGTCTCTCTCTATCTGTCTCTCTCCATCTGTCCTCCCACTCTCTGTCTCTCTCTCTCTCTATCTGTCTCTCTCCATCTCCATCTGTCTCTCTCTATCTGTCTCTCTCCATCTGTCTCCCACTCTCTGTCTCTCTCTCTCTCTCTCTCTCTATCTGTCTCTCTCCATCTGTCTCCCACTCTCTGTGTCTCTCTCTCCCTGTCTGTCTCTCTCACCCTTACCCACCTCTCTCTCTCTGTCTCTCTCTCCATCTCCATCTGTCCCCCACTCTCTGTCTCTCTCCATCTCCATCTGTCTCCCACTCTCCGTGTCTCTCTCTCCCTGTCTCTCTCTCACCCTTACCCACCTCTCTCTCTCTGTCTCTCTCTCCATCTCCATCTGTCCCCCACTCTCTGTCTCTCTCTGTGACTCTCTCCACCCTCGCTGTTTTGCTAGCACGTGATGGACATTTTAGCCACGACGTTCTGCTGTGATCATGACTCATTCACCTTCCTGTTTTTCTTCTATCGCCATACGTGAGTCTCGATATTAGCCTCCCTGAAGCAAGCACCCCCCCACACACGAAGGTTCTCTCTCTGTCACTCTCTCTCTCTCACACACACACACACACACGTGGACACACACACGTGTGTGTGAGAGAGAGGGGAGGGGGGAGGGTAGGGGGAAAGAGAGAGAGAGAGAGAGAGAGAGAGAGAGAGAGAGAGAGAGAGAACTGTCGGGAACTGAGATTTCCATTCTGAACCCTTTCCAGCACATAGCATTGACACTTGAAGACAGTGAATAAGTGAACAGGAAGCTGGGTTTTGTTTCTTCTTCTGTCACGATCGTTCCTGTTGTCTTGCTGCTATTTTGTCTGAAAATCGAACTGTGTAAAGGAAACACAGAGAATTTTTTTGCGGGTCTAAAATTCGAGAGAGTTCTTTTATTTTCTGAATTGATTTTTTTTTTTTTTTAAAGTTTCTTCGTCATACTGTGTAACTGCGGGCATTTACGACAGAGATAGGACATTTCTGCTTCCGCGGAAAGAAAAGAAAAGAAAGGACTCCCTTTCAAAAATTAAACAGTTGTCTTCTTTATTTGATTATTTATTTTTGGACAGTCACGATTTATTTCTTAAGATTGTCCTCAAATATGCCAGAATGATTACCATAAATGCCCCTCGCCCTAAACCAAACAAACAAAAGACACCCCCAAAACCCCCCATAAAACCAGATTTATCGGCACAGATTTATTCTCGTTGAAAATAGAAGAAATACGTAAAACAAAAATCAACAACAACAAAAAACAAAAATTAAACACGTAGTTTGCGTTTCAATGTGCGATTTAAGAATAATTATTTATCAAGGCCTCCATCTGAACTCAGCAGCATGGTAGAAATACTGTTTGAAACAGATGTCAAACGGATGCCCATACTTTCATACTTGGACGCTGAGAAAGCAACGCAGCTGTCATATTTTAGCAGTCAGAGCCACTTTATATTTGCAGCCCATTTGTTTACTGATAGGCCCTTATACTGAATCTCCCTTCATCCTACAGGATACCCGTTTATAAGGACAAGATGTCGGTTAGGGACCCCCACACGCTCGCTTTCTCTCTCATTGCTGAAAGCCATTTCCAGATTGCTTTCATGAAAAGGAGTAGGCAGCATAATGTTGATGGAATTAAAAAGTGGTCCGCCTGCGTTGGGACGCATACATAAAAGAGACATGCGCGTGCGCGCAAGCGCACACACATGCATGTGCGAGCGTGTCTTTTCTTTGTCTGTCTGTCTGTCTGTCTATCTGTCTCCTTTTCTCTGTCACCCCCCTCCCCCCCCCCGCCCCTGTTCCCCATGTGTATAATTATTATGGCAGAAGCATATTAAGCCATGTGAGTCTGAGAATGACTCTCTTTTTCATAGCCACACACACACACACACACACACACACACACACACACAACACACACACACAACACACAACACACACACACACACACACACACACACAACACACACACACACACACACACAACACACACACACACATACAACACACACACACACACACACAGACACTCACTATATATCTCTTTCTCCTCCCCCCCCCGCCTCCCCCCCTCTCTCTCTCTCTCTTTACAACACGCACACACTACAAAACAAACACTCACACATACACACTGCAATATAACATACATAAACACACTACAACACACACACGCACACGTTCTCCCGCCCGCATGTACACACACACACACACACACACACACACACACACACAATCACACGCGCGCACACACACGCACACGCACACATGCACTACAGCACACACACACGCATTCAGATAGACACGGACACACACAGACACAGACACAGACACACACACACACACACACACACACAAACACACACACGTGTGATTTGTAACTAGTGGAACAGACTGAAGACAAGAGGTGGGCGAGAGAACACTACAAGGAGATGATGGACTGTTTTGCTTCTCTCTCTCTCTCTCTCTCTATCTCTCTCTCTCCTAAAAAAATACACGCTTTATCCGTCGATGACTAGGTTTCAGCATTTGATGCAAGACAAGCATTGCCTCCAGGACATTGGAAGATACATTTATTATGCAAACCGACGTCGTTCATGCTTTTTTTTTCTTTTTTCTTTTTTTTTTTTAATGTTCATAGTCTACTATAACAAAGGTTCACTCCGACAATGTCCGCACGATCTGTTGTAACGGGTCTATACAATAAAAGTCTTGCGTTCTTGCGTTCTCTTCCTCCCCCCACTCTCTCTCTCCCTCCCTCTCTCTCCCTCCCCCCTTTCTCTCCCTCTCCCGCCCCCCCTCTCTCTCCCTCCCCCCTCTCTCTCCCTCCCTCTTTCCCTCCCTCTCCCTCCCTCTTTCTCTCCCTCTCTCTCCCTCTCTCTTTCTCTCCCTCCCCCTCTCTCCCTCCCTCTCTCTCTCCCTCTCTCTTTCTCTCCCTCCCCCTCTCTCCCTCCCTCTCTCTCCCTCCCCCCTTTCTCTCCCTCTCTCTCCCCCTTTCTCTTTCTCTCTCTCCCTCTCTCCCTCCCCCTCCCACTCTCCCTCTCTCTCTCCCTCCCTCTCTCTCCCTCCCCCTTTCTCTCCCTCTCTCTCCCCCTCTCTCTTTCTCTCTCTCCCTCTCTCCCTCCCCCTCTCTCTCTCTCTCTCTCCCCCTCCCTCTCTCACCCTTCCCCCTTTCTCTCCCTCTCTCTCCCCCTCTCTCTCCCTCCCTCCTCTCTCTCTCTCCCCTCTCTTTCTCTCTCTCCCTCCCTTCCTCCCCCCTCTCTCTCTCCCCCTCTCGCCCTCCCTCTCTCTCCCTCTCCCTCCCTCCCTCTCTCTTCCCCACCCTCTCTCTCTCCTCTCTCTCCCTCTTCCCACCCTCTCTCTTTCTCTCTCTCCCTCTCTCTTCCCCCACCCTCTCTCTCTCTCCTCTCTCTCTCCCTCTCTCTTCCCACCCTCTCTCTCTCCCTCCCTCTTCCCACCCTCTCTCTTTCTCCTCTCTATCTCCCTCTCTCTTCCCACCCTCTCTCTCTCCTCTCTCTCTCTCTGTGTGTTCTGTTGCCGCTGGCTCTCGTGTTTTCTCTCATCTTCTTCTCCTTTCATGTTCTTGTTTTTTTAATTTTTTTTTTTTTTTTAATCTTCTTGTTCTCGTTGTTCTTGTTTTCTTGTTCTTATTCGTTTCCCTTCTCCTTTTTTTTGTATTATCTGATCTTAGGATATTTTTCCTTGTTATCATCATCATCATCATCATAATCATTATTATTATTATCATCATCATCATCATCATCATCATCATCATCATCATCGTTGTTGTTGTTGCTTTTGTTCGTTTACTGGGCAGAATTGTGACAAGTGTAAAAAGGCTTTCATTGTGTCCAGTTCTTTACCCAATAAAGATTCCAATCAATCAATCAATCCGTCAATCAAACTGTCATTCTCCTCCTCCTCCTCTTCTTCTTCTTCTTCGTTCGTGTATGTGTGAACAGTAAGTGCGTGTGTGTGTTTGTGTGTTTGAGTGTTGTAGGCGAGAATGTGTACGTATGTTTTTGTTTGCTTGTTTTATAATTGTGTGTGTGTGTGTGTGTGTGTGTGTGTGTGTGTGTGCGTGCGTGCGTGCGTGCGTGTGTGTGTGTGTGTGTGTGTGTGTGTGTGTGTGAGAGAGAGAGAGAGAGAGAGAGAGAGAGAGAGAGAGAGAGTACGTACGTACATGTAATGTACCAGTTGTTCCAGTTTTCATCGCTTTGTTACCTTTAAGAGACTGTTCCAGTTACTATTCTTATTCGTCGTTCTTATTATTTTATTTTATTTCAATCTATTTCTTTATTTTTATGTTTTATGTCGTTAAATGGGCGAATAGTACCTGGAATAGTCTATTAAAGGTAACAAAGCGATGAAAACTGGAACAACTGGTACATTACATGTACTTACACACACACACACACACACACACACACACACACACACACACACACACACACACACACACACACACACACACACACACACACACACACTTTTAATAGACTATTCAAGTTCCTATTCTTATTCGTCGTTCTTATTATTTTCATTTTATTTCAGTTTATTTCTTTATTTTTATGTTTTCTGTCGTTCTTTATTTTTTTTTATGTTTTGTGTCGTTAAATGGGCAGAATTGTAAAAAGGCCTTTACTGTGCCTAATTCTTTACACATTAAAGATTCAATCAATCAATCAATCAATCAATGTTCTTTTTCTTCTTCTTCTTCTTCTTCTTCTTCTTCTTCTTCTTCTTCTTCTTCTCTGTTTGTTGGCGCTCAAGTCGTCTGTTGTTTTGTTGAACTGCTGTTGTTGTCCCACCTTCTTGCATCTTCGTGATGTTGCCTTGAGGTTGTCGTTCGTCTGTTTGCCTTTGTCATTTGTGGGTGCTTTCCCCTGTTTCTTCAGCACACACTTGTCAGACTTTCATCTTTCTTTGTGGTCCTTTGTGTGTTTGAATCGTGTTTTTTTTCCTTTGTGTGTATGTTTTTTGGGGTTTTTTTGTGTTTTTTTGTTGCTTTTCATTTCGTATTTTCGTCACGTTTTGTGTTGGCGTCTTTCTTTCTTTTTTTTTTCCTCTTTGATTCAGTTTTCTGTTTCTCTTTCATTTCTTTCTGTTGTTTGTTTCTATCTTTCTGTCTTTCTTTTTGTTCTCTTTCTATCTTTTTTTCTCTCTATGTCTTTCTTGCTATAGGCTTCTTATTCCTCTGTCTCTTTATTTATTTATTTATTTTCCTGTCCTTTTGAAGTTTGGTTCTGTCTGTTTTCGTTATCTATTGTGTGCATTTCTTTTCGTGTCCATTTCTCTTTCAAATCTTTCTTCTTCGTTTTTCTTCTTCTTTCCTTCTCTTTCATTCTTCACGTCCCCCCCCCCTCCCCCCCAACAATGATTAACTTCTTTTCTTTTCTTTTTTTTGTTGCTTTCGCTTCTTTCTATCGTAATAACTTTTTTTTCTTTTTTTTCTTCTTCCTCTTTTGTTCAATGCTGGTTTTTTTTTCTTTTCTTTACAGCTGGATCTCTCTCTCTCTCTCTCTTTCTTTCTTTCCTTACTTATTTCCTTCTTACTTTTCTTTCTCCTTTTTTTTCTTCCTTTCTTTGTTTTTCTGTCTTTCTTTGTTTCTTCGTTTTTTTTCTTTCCTTCTCTTTCATTCTTCACGCCCCCCCCCCCCCCCCCCCCCCCCCCCCCGACCCCCACTAATGATTAACTTATTTTTCTTTTCTTTTTTTTTTTTTTTTTGCTTCCGCTTCTTTCTATCGTAACAAGTTTTTTTCTTTCTTTTTCTTCTTCTTCCTCTTTTGCTCAATGCTTTTTTTTTCTTTTTTCTTTTCTTTACAGCTGGATCTCTCTCTCTCTCTCTCTTTCTTTCTTTCCTTACTTATTTCCTTCTTTCTTTTCTTTCTCCTTTTTTTTCTTCCTTTCTTTGTTTTTCTGTCTTTCTTTGTTTCTTCGTTGTTTTTTTCTTTCCTTCTCTTTCATTCTTCACGTCCCCCCCCCACCCCCCGTCCCCACTAATGATTAACTTATTTTTCTTTTCCTTTTTTTTTTGTCTTTTTTTTGCTTCCGCTTCTTTCTATCGTAATAACTTTTTTCTTTCTTTTTTTCTTCTTCCTCTTGCTCAATGCTGTTTGTTTTTCTTTTCTTTACAGCTGGATCTCTCTCTCTATCTTTTTCTTTCTTTCTTTCTTTCCTTACTTATTTCCTTCTTTCTTTTCTTTCTCCTTTTTTTTTCTTCCTTTCTTTGTTTTTCTGTCTTTCTTTGTTTCTTCGTTTTTTTCTTTCCTTCTCTTTCATTCTTCACGTCCCCCCCCTCCCCCCCCCCCCCCAACAATGATTAACTTATTTTTCTTTTTTTTTGTTGCTTTCGCTTCTTTCTATCGTAATAACTTTTTTTTCTTTTTTTCTTCTTCCTCTTTTGCTCAATTTTTTTTTTTCCTTTTCTTTACAGCTGGATCTCTCTCTTTCTTTCTTTCTTTCTTTCTTTCCTTACTTATTTCCTTCTTTCTTTTCTTTCTCCTTTTTTTTTCTTCCTTTCTTTGTTTTTCTGTCTTTCTTTGTTTCTTCGTTGTTTTTTTTCTTTCCTTCTCTTTCATTCTTCACGTCCCCCCCCCCCCCCCCCGCCCCGTCCCCACTAATGATTAACTTATTTTTCTTTTCTTTTTTTGTTGCTTCCGCTTCTTTCTATCGTAATAACTTTTTTTCTTTTTTTCTTCTTCCTCTTTTGCTCAATGCTGTTTTTTTTTCCCTTTTCTTTACAGCTGGATCTCTCTCTCTCTCTCTCTTTCTTTCTTTATTTACTTATTTCCTTCTTTCTTTTCTTTCTCCTTTTTTTCTTCCTTTCTTTGTTTTTCTGTCTTTCTTTGTTTCTTCGGTTTTTTTCTTTCCTTCCTTTTTTTCTCTTCTTTCCGCGTGTGTGTGTGTGTGTGTGTGTGTGTGGGGTGGGGGTGGGGGGGGGGGGGGGGGGTGCGGTGCGGGTGTGTGCTGATTATCTGGTTGTGGTTTTCCGCAATTCATCTTTATCTGTCTTTATCTTACCTTATCTGTCTATTATAATCAATGTGCAGTATAGTAGGCTATGTTTATATTTATATTCAAATAATGTTTCTTAATTCTTTCTGTTTTTACATTAAGAATACTAGTTATTACCTGCAGTGTGTGGATGTATGTATGAAACGATGTACGTGATATTTTTTACATTTGTATCTTCGTAATATTTGTTGGGGCTGTTGTTGGCTTTTACAGTTATGGTCCCCATGTTGTTTACTTGTCTATGTTGTGATAATGCACCTGTCCAAATTTCTCCAGTTGGAGATAATAAAGTTATTCTTATCTTATCTTATCTTATCATTCTTCACGTCCCCTCACCCCCCGTCCCCACTAATGATTAACTTATTTTTCTTTTCTTTTTGCTTCTGCTTCTTTCTATCGTAACAACTTCTTTTCTTTCTATTTTTTTCTTCTTCCTCTTGCTCAATGCTGTTTTTCTTTTCTTTATAGCTGGATCTCTCTCTGTCTTTCTTTATTTCTTTCTGTCTTCTGCTCATATGGGTTTTGCTCTTTTGTTCTTTTCTGTTTTTGTTTGACATCGGATGTTGTCTTTCTTCCATTACTTTCTCTTCCTTCTTTGTTTTCTTGCTTTCTAGCTGCTGGCGCTTGTTGTCGTTGGCCATGTCTCTTCTGTCTATTGTTTTCTTTCTTTCTTTCTTTCTGTACTTTTATCTATATCATTTCTCTTCCGTTTCTTGCTCCCAAATTGTTTTTTTCCTTCGCAG
>NC_134886.1:5410567-5428067 GCF_041734735.1 Babylonia areolata
GTGCTGTACCTGACACGTGGGGCATTGGGGCACACAGGTAAGTCACTGCTTCAAGTCTGTGGCCTTTTGTCGGCTGCCAGGGTCCTTGGCCCTGTTGTGGCACTGTCTGTCTGTCTGTCTGTCTGCGTGTTTGTCCATCTGTATCTGTCTCTCTTTGTCTCTCTGCATCTCTGTCTCTGTCTCTATATATCTCTCTCCCCCCTCTCTCTCTCACGGAAAAGAAAACAAAAAGAAGGAAAACTGGATAGACAATGTAAAAAAAATGTTCTGGTCAAAAATGGGTTTGGAATTGTATGGGTTAGCCAAGAAGTAGAGAGTGATGTCGCATTCATTTCGGATTTTAAGGATTGTCTTATCAACACATACAAACAAAACTGGCATTTAGACATGGAAGAAAATGCAAGATATAATTGGTATTTTTCGTTCAAAAATATTTTCCAGTCTGAAAGATACATTTCTGTTATTACAAATAAATGGCAACGGTGTCTCCTTGCTTGATTTCGATCCAGGACCTTAGGGCTAAATGCAAAGAGAGCATGGTATATTCAAAATAGTGAAAGTGATAGTGTATGTCAGATGTGTCATCAGGATCTAGAAAATGAGGATCATTTTGTTTTCCATAGTAAGGAAGAATCTTCTTTTTCTTCTCCTTCTTCTTCTCTCCCCCCTCCTCCTCCATCTTCTTTTTCTTCTCCCCCCCTCCTCCTCCTCCATCTTTTTCTTCTTCCCCCTCCTCCTCCTCCTCCATCTTCTTTTTCTTCTTCCCCCCTCTCTCCTCCTCCATCTTCTTTTTCTTCTCCCCCTCTCTCCTCCTCCTCCTTCTCCATCTTCTTTTTCTCCCCCTCTCTCCTCCTCCTCCATCTTCTTTTTCTTCTCCTTCTCCTCCTCCTCCCATCTTCTTTTTCTCCCCCCTCCCTCTCCTCCTCCTCCATCTTCTTTTTCTTCTTTTCTCCCACTCCTCCTCCTCCTCCATCTTCTTTTTCTTCTCCCCCTCCTCCTCCATCTTCTTTTTCTCCCCCCTCCTCCTCCATCGTCTTTTTCTTCCTCCGCCTCCTCCTCCTCCTCCTTCTCCTCTTCCTCCATCTTCTTTTGTCCCCCTCCTCCTCCACCTCCCCCTCCTCTATCTTCTTCTTCTTCTTCTCCTCCTCCTCCTCCACCCATCCCTCTCCTTACCACACTTTTCCTTATCCTCCTTAGGGAACCCTTCGGCCTTGTTCTTATCGTCTCCATATCCCATATTTTATTATTCCAGTCACTTCCTTTTGTCCGTGAATTCTTTTGTTTGTTTGTTTGATGTGTGTGTGTGTGTGTGTGTGTGTGTGTGTGTGTGTGTGTGTGTGTGTGTGTGTGTGTGTGTTTGTTTTTGTTTGCTCTCCTCCTTCCCCCCCTCCCCCCTTCTCTCTCCCCCCGCCCCTTTTCTCACCTACCCCCCCGCCCCCCAAGAAGATGCTTCTTGATATTCATTGTCTTTGTCGTCGTCGTTGTCGTCGTCGTTTTGGCTGTTGTGGTTTTCTTGTTGGTTATAGCATCTGTTTTTTTTAAATTTTATTTGTTTGTTTTTTGTTTGTTTGTTTGTTGTCTACATCTTCGTGTGTACATCGGATACACCAGCATTATTGTGTGTGCTCTTGTTGGGTGTCAGTGTTCGCGTTATGATTTCCGATATTTGTTGTTGTTGTTTCTTGTGCTGTCTCTCTCTTTACTCTCTCACTCGTTGCTCTCTCTGTCCTTGACTCTCCATTTCTCTGTGTCTGTCTCGTATCTCTCTCATTCTCTGCCTGTGTGTGTGTGTGTGTGTGTGTGTGTGTGTGTGTGTGTGTGTGTGTGTCCTGCTCTCTGTTACTTCTTTGTATGTTCACATATTGCCCCCCACCGCCCCCCTTCCCCCAACTACTTTATCAAAAGGATAGTATTGCCAGTGGCAATAAAACAATGTCCCCCCCCTCTCTCTCTGCGTCTCTCCCTCTCCCTCCCACCTCGCCCCCCCCATCTCTCTCTCTCACTTAATCTCGCGTGTGTGTATGCGTGTGCACGTGTGCGTGTGCCTCCTCGCCTCCCACATTATGGGACATAATTATAACACAGACGTGAGAAAGGCAAAAGGGAAGAGGCAACGTTCTAGATCTGGATCAATACGTCGCTTACACCCATTTACTGGCATAGACGCGACGGTGGGGGGTGCGCAACGCGTTGGTGTTACTGGCTTCTGGCTTTTGCCAGAGCCGATTTGAAGCTATCCACTGACATTTTTGTGGACGATTGGTATCGTCTAGATGGTTCCACTCTTCCTCTTCTTCTTCTTCTGCGTTCCTGGGCTGCAACTCCCACGTTCGCTCGTATGCTCACGAGCGGGCCTTTACGTGTATGACCGTTTTTACCCCCGCCATGTAGGCAGCCATACTTCGTTTTCGGGGTGTGTGCATGCTGGATATGTTCTTGTTTCCATAACCCACCGAACGCTGGATCTTTAACGTGCGTATTTGATCTTCTGCTTGCATATACACACGAAAGATGTTCAGGCACTAGCAGGTCTGCACATATGTTGACCTGGGAGATCGTAAAAACCTCCACCCTCTACCCACCAGGCGCCGTCACCGTGATTCGAACCCGGGACCCTCAGATTGACAGTTCAACGCTTTAACCACTCGGCTATTGCGCCCGTCGATGGTTCCCTTCAATTCTTGTCTTTGGGGAAGTATGAGTATCGGTACTGGTCGGGATTTGTTTCAGGGACACAGTAGCATCTATCGTTGTTTCGAATATAGTTCTCCACAGGGTTTTTGCGACAGATATGTGCTCTTGTCTCTCGTGGAGCGGACGCGTCGTCCTGGTTTCTTGTTGTGGACAAGGTGTAAATCGACAACGAGACAGACACTGGCGAAGGTCAGTTTTCATTGGCTGCTGTCGTCATGGTGCGGACGCTTTAACACGGGGAGGTGTGGGTGGGTGGATGGTGTGAGTGGTGGATGTTGTGTGTGTGTGGAGGTGTGGGATGTGTGTGTGTGTGTGGGTGGGGTGGGGGGGGGCGGTGGGGGGGTTGCCAGTAGAGAGGGAGGATGGGTGTGGGTGGTGTGAGTGCTTGATGGTGTGTGTGTGGAGAGGGGGGCTGGGTGGGGGGAGATGTGTGTGTGTGTGTGTGTGTGTGTGTGTGTGTGTGTGTGTGTGCGGGGTGGGGGGGAATTGCCAATGGAGAGGGAGGGTGGGTGGTGGTGGTGTGAGTGCTGGATGGTGTGTGTGTGTGTAAGGGGGGGGTGGAGGGTGTTCGGGGGGAGGGGGTGCCAATAGACAGGAAGGGTGTGTGGGTGATGTGAGTGCTGATGGTGTGTGTGTGGGGGGGAGGGGGTGGGGGGTGGGGGTTGCCAATGAGAGGGAGATTGGGTGTGGAGGAGTAAGGAAAAGGTGGAAAGGTTTGGTGCAGCTCGGGAAGACGACCAAAGAAATATGCGCACGCATCCACACACACACACACACACACACACACACACACACACACACACACACACAAGCGCGCGCGCACACACACACACACACACACGCACGCACGCACGCACGCACACACACACGCCTAGATTCACGGACCGGTGCACAATGTGATGTGTTGTTTCCTCTGGTCCAATCTTACCAACCCCTTCTCCACCACACTCCCCCCATCCCCCACCATCCTCCCTCCCCCACCCCCCAACATTCCTCACCTCTCTACCCAGCCAACCCACCCACCCACCCACCCCACCACACACACACACACTCTCTCTTCGCACCTCCCACCTCTCCACCCACCACACACACACACACACACACACACACACACACCTTGCACCCGCTAACTTCCAACCCTTCCCCCCCCCATCTCTCCCCACCCCCCACCCTCCCCACTCCCTCAGCACGCAGCACCTTTCCCTGATGACGTCGTGCCCCCCACGGGCCCCCACACAACCCCCCGCGCCCCTCCCCCAACCCACCACCTTCATCGTCCACGGCATCGCAAACCCCAATCGCTCTCCCATTAACCTTGTGTTTGTCTTTTCTTTTTTTTTTTTTTTTTTTTTTTAATACTTTCTGCCCTTCTTTCTCTGCCTGCTCTGTATCTCCTCTGTTTCATCTGTCTCCTTTTTCTGTCTGTATGTCTGTTTGTTTGTTTCACTCTGTGTCCTGTATATTTCGCTCTCTCTATCTAATTCCCCGCTCCCTCTTCTCCTCCCACATTACCCTCTTTCATTCTGACCTTTTTTTTCTTTTCTTTTTCTTTCTGTTCATTCATATCTTACACTGCTTTCTCTTTCTCGCCACCCCCCTCTCTATCTCTTTCTCTCTCTCTCTCTCTCTTTCCCTCGATCTCTTTCGACCTCTCCACCTGTCTCCACTATCTTGCTCCCTCCCTTCCTTCCCCTCTCTCTCTCCCCCTCTCCCTCTTCCTCCCTCTTTCTCTCCCCCTCTCTCCCTTTCTCTCTCTCCCTCGCTCTTCTCCCCCCCTCTCTCTCTTTCTCTCTCTCCATCCCTCTTTTCCCCCCTCTCTCTCTTTCTCTCCCTCGCTGTTTTTCTCCCCCCTCTTTCTTTCTCTCTCTCCCCCTCCCTCTTTTTCTCTCCCTCTCTCTCTCTTTCCATTTCTCTCTCTTTCTCTATCCCTCCTTCCCCTCCTCCCCCCCCCCACTGTCTCTCTCTCACGCTTTCCGTATCTGTTTATCTCTCTCTCTCTCTCTCTCTCTCTGACCCCCCCCCCCCCGCCCCCCCCTCCACCCTGTCTCTCTTTTGGTGTTTCTCTTCTGTATACAAAACTGATTTCTTTTCTTATCTGCATACCTTTTTGTCTTTTTTTTTTTCTCTGTTGTTGTCGCTTTCGTTTTTCTCTCTCTGGGTGTGATCATGTGCGAGCAAGAGGCAGATATGTGAACAATGGAGGAAGGGCGTGTAAGATGAGGGTGGGAGGGGGTGGAGGGAGAAGAGAGAGAGAGAGAGAGAGAGAGAGAGAGAAGAGAGAGGAAGAGAGACAGACAGAAAGAGAGAGGAAGAGAGAGGAAGAGAGAGACAGAGAGAGAAAGAGAGAGGAAGAGAGAGACAGAGACAGAAAGAGAGAGGAAGAGAGACAGAAAGAGAGAGGAAGAGAGACAGGCAGAGACAGAGACAGAAAGAGGGAAGAAGAGAGAGAGAGACAGAGACAGAGAGAGGAAGAGAGACAGAGGCAGAGACAGAAAGAGAGAGGAAGAGAGAGAGAGAGAGATACGTAGAAAAGACAGCAGGAGATAGATAGATAGATAGATAGATAGATAGATAGATAGATAGATAGATAGATAGATAGATAGATAGATAGACGAGACAAGCAAAGAAAAAGTTAAGTGTGTGTTTGAGTGTGTGTGTATGCGTGCGCGAGTGTGTATGTTTGCGTGCGAGCGTGCATGTGTGTGTGTGTGTGTGTGTGTGTGTGTGTATGTATGCGTGTGCGTGCGTATGTGCGTGAGAGAGAGAGAGAGAGAGGCACAGAGAGGGGCACAGAGGGATCTATACTCTTTATTTTCGTTTCCTTCTCTTTCTTCCCCACCTGCCTCCCTCCCTCCCCCTCCCCCCCCCTACCCACCACTCCCCCCTCCCCCTCCTCCTCCTCGCCACCCAAACGGTCGATAACGACAAGTTTGACTGATGGTAATGTGCAAATATTGATTCATTCCCAACATGAAGGAACACAGGAGCCGCCCGCCCGCCCACCCCCCCACCCACACCTCACCCCCCCCCCCCCCCATTGCCCCCCTCACCCCCGCCCCCAAACCCTCCATCCCACCCCATCACCTCCATGCCCACACCACCGCCCACTGCTACAGAAAAGCAAGACAGTTGTGTGGAGGAGGGTCAGTCTTGACCAGCTTGTTGTCTCTGTCTCATGTCCAGATCTGAATTTGACGACCCGTGTTTTTTGGGGCTTGCGGGGATCGTTAAGGTCATCTTCTTCTTCTTCTTCTTCTGCGTTCACTCGTATGCACACGAATGGGCTTTTACGTGTATGACCGTTTTTACTCCGCCATGTAGGCAGCCATACTCCGTTTTCGGGGGTGTGCATGCTGGGTATGTTCTTGTTTCCATAACCCACCGAACGCTGACATGGATTACAGGATCTTTAACGTGCGTATTTGATCTTCTGCTTGCATATACACACGAAGGGGGTTCAGGCACTAGCAGGTCTGCACGTATGTTGACCTGGGAGATCGGAAAAATCTCCACCCTCTACCCACCAGGCGCCGTCACCGTGATTCGAACCCGGGACCCTCAGATTGACAGTCCAACGCTTTAACCACTCGGCTATTGCGCCCGTCGTCTTGTTTAGCGTTTGGGGTCCTTTTATCTACGTGCGCAACGTACACCAGTCTGCACACACGAGCTCGGTTCATCGTAGTCTCATCCAAAAGACTAGCGCTCAGACCACTAACTAAGATCTGGGGAGAAGAGGGAGGGGGTGGGGGGTGGAGAAGCAACAGTCCTAGGGTGGGTCGCATGAGCGAACTTTGCAGCACTTAAGTTCGCTTATCGTTAAGAATTGTTCCAAGCTCCACGGTCATTTCCGCACACGTCAAGAACATTCTTAACTCTAAGCAAACTTAGCGTTGCAAAGATCGCCTCGTGCCAACCCGGCCCAGGAGCCAGTGGCATTGCTCGGACGGAAGAGCCAAGTATGGTCGTAACCCGCTGCTAACTGTGTGCAGTATGGAACTGACCAATGGCGTAGTTCGGTCAACGTAGGTATTTAGTCACGTGTAACTGTTAAAAAGTTAGAACCAAGCAATGCAGCTGGCTCCTGGTCCTTACTGTGAGAAGAATGGAACCCCGTACTCCTCGGCTCTCCTCGTCAATCCTTTAATCTTTCTTGGCAACCATGTACTGGTCTAATATCATCATCTTAGATGAACAGACTATAAATGAATAAACGAACGAGGTTTAGTTCAAAGGGTAAAGGCTGTACAGCGTTGTAGGTCCATTGGGACAGTGAACTCACACCCACGTGTGTCCAGGGCTTGGCACTGATCGAAGGCTGGGAGCCCAGTCCTCATCTTCTGTCGATTTTAGCCTCCCCCAAGGGTCAATGCCCCCAATGGGCACACGAAATAAACAACTTCTTGCCTTGCCTTGCCCAGCCGAAGGCGAAGCCGGGTCACCACCATTCACATCCGGGTGGAGTGAGGGCAAATCGGAGTGAAGAGCCCTTTCCCCAAGCGACACATAACATCATGCTGAATCGTATGGCTTCCAATCCTGACCACCGGTGATCAATGTTGGATCAGAAATCCTGATCCAAACCGACTCTGCCACGGGATCTCAAGAATGGCACACTCAAACACACACACACGCACGCACGCACACACACACACACACACACACACCACCACCACCACCACCACCACCACCACCACCAACAACAACAACTTCAACAACAACAACACCAACAACAATAACAACAACAACAATCTTGTTCAGTCTTGTCCAGGGCATGAAGAAGCTGTTTGCTGTAGACTTCACTCCACTTCCAACCCCCCCCCCCCCCACCCCCACCCCCCACCCCCACTTCCCCTTTTGTCACTACAGCTAGAATGATTTTCACACGGCGCTGTGCGTGCTGGTGAAGAAGATCTGGGTTCTGAAGAGAGCCACGGATCGTAGTAGACTTGCGATGTTTGCTTCCAGGACAAACAAGGTTCCCTCGAAACAGGCCCGGGCTCCGGCCCCGGCGCAACATCCCCAAACTGTGCCCCCTGAGGTGGATTTTACCACCCGGGGGTCATCCGGGACTGGTCTGGAAAGATATCCCCGGGATTCGTTTGTTCCTAGTCGGGATTGCTCACCCCCTAATTAGAACTGACCCCCCCTTTCTACGGGGTTTGATCCAGCTGTTGAAAAAGAAAGAGACTGGGGTTGGGGAAGGGGGGTGGGGGTGGGGAGGAGGAGGACGTTCTGAACTAGCCTTTACTGACCACCGAACCGCTCCCCCCCCCACCCCCACCCCCCAATGCCCCGCCCCCACCCCGTCCCATCTTTCCATTGTAAGTTTACAGAGGGAAACGTGGAGGAGTTCTACTTCAATAGCCTGTATCGATTCTACATGGACGAAATTAACCCCTCGGGGGTAATTTCAAACTACCCAAGAATGACCCTCATATCTATAACGACGGGGGGTAAAACCCAACTAGTGAGGGATGGGGCGGGAAATGGGTGTGTGGGGAGTCACTTCACATTCACACACACACACACACACACACACACACACACACACACACACGTATATAAATTTTCTCTCTCTCTCTCTCTCTCTCTCTATATATCTCTATATATATATATATATATATATGCATACAATCATGGCCTAGGGCCATGCTGCTGTCAGGCATCTACCAAACAGATGGGGAGTTGCAGCGTATATGGATTGTTCCGAACGCAGTGACACGACACCCCCTTGAGAAAGTGAAACTGAAACTGATCCCCTTCTGCAGCAGATTATGTACAGCCTCTTTTAAGTCCCACGGAGTCACATGAGTAGTAGCGCGCGATCCACTTAAGACCACATTGAGATTACATTACAGACAGGTGGTGGAGGCGGGTGGGTAATTAAAGAGGATGTTTACCTGAACGTTGCGGGGGGGCGGGGGGTGGGAATGGAGGTGAAGGTTGGGGGGAAGGGGGGGGGGGATCGAACCTGAGACTCAAATTTCCTGGACTTCATGCACTGTCTCTTCTCCTGGCCACTTATCCAGAGGGCAGGTGTCTTGGGTGTTTGTCAGGGATTCCGTTCAACGCACTTCCAGAATGGCTTCTCGCATTGCAGCCATGATGCCTGGCACGTGGGTGGGTGTGCGCGTGCTTTGGAGGGGGTGTGGGGGGTGGGGGAGGGGGGTCTCTCTCAGAGAGAGCGGCAGGAACCGGGAGCTGCTATGTTTGCTTCCAGCAAACCAGGTTTTCTTTGGAACAGGCTCCGGGTTTCGTTTCGTTTCGTTTCGTTTCGTTGCGGCAGCATTAATTCCGTATTAAACCCTGGCTCTCTTTTCTGTCTGGGAGGGCCATGATTAGAACGCAGCTGCTTTCCTTCCACACCCCCACCTATCACCCGCCTTCTGATTTGAATTTCGTTCAGTCTCTGTTGCATAGAAACCCGCAGTTCGGCACAGAAACGATTTGTTTCTTACTGGACCCAAGTGGTGTTTTTCTTTTTCTACCATCCTTTCTTTCTTTCCATTATTCCCTGTGTGTTGTCGTGTAGTATGGTGTCGTAGTGTGAAGTGTAATGAATAGTAGAGTTTTTTTTTTTAGTAAATGCTGTCGTGTAACGTTGCCGTGCTTAATGTCCTGTACAGTTGTGTAATATGGGGGTGATGTAAAACATTGTGTATCATAGTTTACTGTATTACGTTTCAGTTACAGCGAAGTTCGTTTCAGGGTTTTGTTTTTGTTTTCGAAATTCACTTTCTTCTAGCCATGATCAAGGGCCACTCATTGCTTCCCGTATGCTTTTCTTCAAATGTTCAAACAACGCATGATAGATAGCTTTAAACAGGATTGGGCAAGCAAACTCAACGGGAGTAATCGTTATAAAACATGTAGGTCATTCAAATCTTTATTACAACCTGAAAAATACTTATCTCATCTTACCATCAGTACATTTAGATCGGCTTCCATTAAGTTCCGTTTTGGTATAAATGAACTAAAAGTAAATCAGCGTTATCGTGATGTTTTGAAAAAAAAACTGTCCATGTGGTGGTAGAATAGAGGACGAACTACATGTACTAACAGCCTGTCCATTATATCATGATCTCAGAAAGAAATATTTGCACAAGCATATGCAAAATGTTAGAAATATGTCACTACCATTTCTGCTGCAAAACGAAAGTTGTAATGTGACCAGAGATGTTGCAATGTTTTTTTGTTTTTTTTTTATTCATTAAGACTGAGAGAAGAACACTTTCAGCCCAAAACAGAAATGTGTGCTTTTCATTTAGTTTACTTGTGTATTAAGTGGATTGTTTTCGTTCTTCCTATTTTATTTCAGTTAAGATGTGTGTGCAACACGTGCACCCAAAATGTATACAGGTCGGTGACCTTACAATAAAATTCTTGCGTTCTTGCGTTCCCGTTTTTTTTTTTTTTTTTTTCTGCACGTTAGGTTTAGGTCTTTAGTTAGTGGCTTTTTTTTTTTTACACGCACCATGTGCGTGCCAGGGCGTCAGATTATCTTCTGTCTGAAAGACTATTACCCAGACCAAAATTTGGGAAGGAGGGGACCGGGGGTTACAATCCTGGTTCTTGGTGTGAATCGAACTGTGGACGGACTCTTCACTTTCCTAGACCAGTATCCTCTGTACTGGGCCATCACCCCCTGCAGGTGCGAATGATTCCATCATAGTTTAGTGCGTGGAGGAGGGGGTAGAGGAGGTGTAGGGTAATGTGTGTGTGTGTGGTGTGTGTGTGTTGGGGCTCATGTACGTTTATGTGTATTTGACTGTGCTTTCATATCTGTGAAAGTGCACTGTTTGATGCATATCTGTTATGCATGTGTGGGTGTATGTGTGAATGTGTGTCTTCATGTTTTACATTTATTTGCTTATTTATCATCATTGTTGTCTTATTTATTTATTTATTTATTATTATTATTATTATTATTGTTACTACTTTTTTATATTGTAATTATTTATTTATTTATTTGCTTATTTATGTACGCTTATCTATTTATTCACCTTTTTTTTCTCAAGGCCTGACTAACCCTGCTGGTCAGGCATCTGCTTGGCAGATGTGGTGTAGCGTATGTGGATTTGTCCGAACGCTGTGACGCCTCCTTGAGCTGCTGAAACTGAAACTGAAACTTAGTCACCAAAAAACAAAGCAAAAAAAAAAAAAAGAAGAAGGGATAAACAAACAAACAAACAAACTTCCCAGTTTTGTTTGGGAACGAAGAAACTGTTTGCTACAGATTTCATTCCGTCTCTCCCGCTTCTCCACCACGGCGAGAATTTCACACGGGTGCTTGGGTTTCTGAGAGTCAGGAATCGAGAGCGAGAGAGTTCCATGTTTACTCCCAGCAAAGAAAGGTTCCCTCGAGACATGCGTGGGTCTCATTTTGCCATCAACTCCATATTAAACGCAGCTGTTTTTTTATTTTATTATTATTATTATTATTTTTTTTTTAAAGATTCTAATTTCAATATTTTTGTTGTTTTTTTTGCTCTGCTCTGGAAGCGCATTCGCTTCTCGATGCGCGCGGCACTACAGTGTGGCGTTATAAATTGCGGGGATGACATTTATTGGAGCCAGCTTGTATTGCACAAACGCGTTTCTTTTTTTTTTTTTTTTTCCATTCTTTCGTTCTGTCCAGCGATTAGTGTTTTTTCTTCTTCTTTCCTTCCTTCCTTCATCCCTTCAGCTTTTCATCTTTTTCTTCCTTTCTTTTTTTTTTCCCCATCCGTCCATTCTGTCCGTTCTTCCTTTGTTCATGTTGTAGTGTCATGAAACTTGAGTTAACTCTCTCCATACGAACGGCGAAAGAGACGACGTTAACAGCGTTTCACCCCAATTACAACCATCAAAATATTACAAGCGGAAGGCTCTTACACTGAAGAGCAGTGTTGTGTTGACAAAGAATACCACAGTTCTGACGACGGAAGCTAAAGGCTGGGTCATAGAGACACCCACTGGACATCCGAGGGGTCTGTGTAGAGGAGAAGAGAGGACTGGCCGTACTGAGTGAGTTAACACGACACAAAAACAGCAAGTGATTGACTAGTCAGGGAGAGTTGGAGTTGGTCTGGTGGTTACGCATCTGCCTGCCTGTTTGGTGCATATCTGTTATGCATGTGTGGGTGTATGTGTGAATGTGTGTCTTCCTGTTTTACATTTATTTGCTTATTTATCATCATTGTTGTCTTATTTATTTATTTATTTATTATTTATTATTATTGTTACTACTACCTTTTTTATATTGTAATTATTTATTTATTTATTTGCTTATTTACGAGGGTCATTCAATAAATAAGGTGAATTTTTCGGTATAAGGACTTCTAATACAGATAGAAGCTTACTTTTTTTTCAACGTAGTCTCCCAGCACTGTCACACACTTTTCCCATCTGTGCACAAGCTTCCGTATTCTCTCAGCGTAAAAATCTTTGGACTGATGTCTCAGCCAGTCGCTCACAACACTTTTGACTTCATCGTCACTTTCAAAGTTCGTGCCTCTCGTGAACGCTTTCAAGGGACCAAACAGGTGAAAGTCTGAAGGGGCAAGGTCTGGGCTGTAAGGGGGATGAGGGAGCAGTTCCCAGCCCAGCTCGTTGATGGTCTGCACCGTTCGGGCTGCTGTGTGAGGCCTTGCGTTGTCATGATGCAAGATGACTCCTTCTGACTGATGACCCCTGCGTTTGTTCTTTATGTCTTTCTTGACCTGCCTCAGCAGTTCACAGTAGTTGGCACTGTTCACAGTGCTTCCTTTCTCAAGGAATGAAATGGTGATTGGGCCTTGCATATCCCAAAAAACGGTGAGCATCACCTTCCTCGTGGACCGCTGGGACTTGAACTTCTTCTTCACTGGAGAGCCTACGTGCTTCCACTCCATGGACTGCCGTTTGGACTCAGGCTCATAGTGCCAAACCCACGTCTCGTCACATGTGACCACCTTCTTCAGAAACTCATCACCATCCTTCTCATAGCGGCAGAGACACTGCTGGGACAACTCGACCCTCCTCTGTTTGTGCTCTGGAGTAAGCATCTTTGGCACCCACCGGCAGCTGACCTTCGAGTAGCCAAGGTCATCATGGACAATTTTGTGTGCTGTCCCAACAGATAAGTTCAAAGTCCTTGCAATGTCATCCACTGTCACCCTTCTGTCAGACTGAATGAGGTCATTGACTGATTCGATCACCTCAGGAGACCTCACTTCTGTAGGCCTTCCAGGCCTGTCTTCATCCTCAACACTGCTCCGTCCTTCTTTAAACAATTTAGCCCACTTGTAGACATTTTTTCGGCTGAAACATGTGGCACCATACACAGTTGACATTCTCCTATGAATTTCAACTGGTTTGCACCCTTCAGCAACCAAAAACTTGATAACTGACCACTGTTCAATCCTGGAGCATGCTTCTTGGTCGGCCATCTTTGTTAATCGCCAAAACTCTCAAAGTTTTTTTTAATCTGCAAAACAAATTAAATCCATGTGAAAAAGAAGTAAAACAAAAAAACAAAAACAACAACAACAAAAAACAACAAAAAAAAGGTAAGCTTCTATCTGTATTAGAAGTCCTTATACCGAAGAATTCACCTTATTTATTGAATGACCCTCGTATGTACGCTTATCTATTATTTATTCACCTTTTTTCCATTTTTTTTTCAAGGCCTGACTAAGCGCGTTGGGTTACGCTGCTGGTCAGGCATCTGCTTGGCAGATGTGGTGTAGCGTATATGGATTTGTCCGAACGCAGTGACGCCTCCTTGAGCTACTGAAACTGAACTGAGCGCACTGATTCGAATCCCACACCAGCCAGTAATTTCACGCCCTGCACTGGACCTTTGAGTGTTGGTCTGGACGCTAGTTATTCGATGGGACGGTAAACCGAGGTCGCCGGCCGTGTGCAGCATGCGCTTAGCGCACGTAAAAGAACCCTCGGAAACTAAAGGGTTGTTTCTAGCAAAAAATTATTTTAGAAAGAAATCGACTTTGTTGGGAAAACAAATCAAATTACAGGCAGAAAAAAAAAGAAAAAAAGAAAAAGAAAAAGAAAAAGGGTGGTGCTCTCAGTGTAGCGACGCGCTCTCCCTGGGGAGAGCAGCCCGAATTTCACACAGAAAAATCTGTTGTGACATAAGACAATACAATACAATACAATGCGCATACTTCTGTCCATGCTTTATTCTCTTTTTTTTTATTTCTATATTCTCTAGCAGGGTGATCCAAATCATCTTGTTTTGAGTAAAATGACATTCGTCTTATACTAGTTTGGTGCGTACGGTTTCGATTCGCTGGAGAAGTTAAAAGTATTCATTAAAAAATAAAGTCCGTTTAGTCGACGTTTTAAGTTGCGGAGGTTAGACTCAGAAGTCCAGACTTCGTGGTCTCACACACAGCAAACTAAGTCTCCTCTGAAACTACATCCTTCCTTCCTTGTTTCCTTCATCATTCCTTCCTTCCTTCCTTCTCTCCCTCCTGCCCTCCCTCCTCCCTTCCTTTCATTCTCCCTTCATTTCTTTCGTCATTCCTTCCTTCCCGCTTCCTCCATTCCTTCCTTCCTTCCTTCCTTCACTCGCTCCCAGGCATGTATTATAATCAACGATGCTTTTTGTGTTATCATTGCCAACACTTTAACTCACTCAGTACGGCCAGTCCTCTCTTCTCCTCTACACAGACCCCTCGGATGTCCAGTGGGTGTCTGAATGACCCAACCTTTAGCTTCCGTCGTCAGAATTGTGGTATTCTTTATCAACATTCACCTCTTCAGTGTAAGAGCCTTCCGCTTGCAATATTTTGATGATGGTAATTGGGGTGAAACGCTGTTAACGTCGTCTCTTTCGCCGTTCGTATGGAGAGAGTTAATACATACTGCGCAATACATGTTTTCTGGGGATTGCGTGTTGTCAGTGGTATTGTGTTCTACTCTAATACCCTTCAGTCCTAACATGACTTTCTCTCGTAGGGAAACATGACATGCATAATCAAATACCACTCCTTGTCCTTCATTTTTAGATGTTGTCGGCACCACTTTTCTTTCTTTTTTTTTAAATTCGCGTAAAGGCATGCTGCACACAGAGACCTCAGTTCGCACGCGAAAGACGAGCACCTGGGTCACAGCCAATGGAGATAGAGAGAGAGAGAGAGAGAGAGAGAGAGACAGAGACACAGAGAGAGAGACAGAGAGAGAGAGACAGAGACACAGATAGACTGAGAGAGGGAGAGCGAGAAAGGGGAGAGCGAGAGAGAGAGAGAGAGAGAGAGAGACAGACAGACAGACAGACAGAGACAGAGACAGAGAGAGAGAGACTGAGAGAGGGAGAGCGAGAAAGGGGAGAGCGAGAGAGAGAGAGAGAAAGAGAGACAGACAGAGACACAGAGAGAGCGAGAGAAGGAGAGAAAGAGAGTGACAAGAGGGAGAGAGAAAAAGAGTTACAGGAGAGAGAGATTGAGAGGAGAGACAGAGGCAGAGAGACACAGAGAGAGAGAGAGACAGAGAGACAGAGAGAGAGAGAGAGAGAAGGATGGAGTAGAGGTGGGGATGGGGTGGGGTGAAATCACACACTCCTTGCAGGAATCAAACCCAAGGTCTCCCTCCCCCTCCCACCAACCCCCTCCACCGACCGCTCCCTTTCGTCCTTTCCTAGGGAACCGCTGGGCCCCTCCTCACTCTGATTGCTGGTGCGCGGGACATGCAAATTCCACCTCGGGTCCAATCGCCCCCTGTCCCCACTCCCCCTCCAAGAAAAAAACACACAAAAAACCAAAAAAAAACCCCCAAAAAACTTGTCCATCTTGTCTGGGCAAGGGAGATGCTGTTTGCCCATGGCTCCATTCCACTTCCAGAACCCCTCCCCCACCCCCCCCCCACACACACCTAAACAAATCCCCCCCCCCTTCACCCGCCCCCCCCCTCCCTCTCTCTCTCATCATCTCACAACCTCAGCGGCGCGGAATGTCATACGGCTCTGCGCGTGCTGGTGGAAGAAAAGTGGGGTCTCCTCGAGGCAGGGATCAGGCGAAACTGGCGATGTTTGTGTCCCGGGTAAACACGGGTCCCCTTGAAACAGGCCCGGGTCTCATTACGCCATCATCTCCATATTAAACGGCGGCCGGGACTTTTCTTTTCCTCCCCCCCCTTCTTTTTTCTCCTTTTCTTTTTTTTTTTTTTTTTCCTTCCTTCCTTTCCTTCTTTGATAATTATTGAAAGGTGCCGTTCAGTTTTCCGCGCGCACACACAGTACAAACTGCAGTGTGGTGGTGTGGCACTGAAAAGTTGTTGTTGTTGTTGTTGTTGTTGTTGTTGCTGTTGTTGCTGTTGTTGTTGTTGTTGTTGTTGTTGTTCTTCTTCTTCTTCTTAATTCATTTCTATTTTCTTATGTTTTATTTATTTATATTTTTTGCAGGCGTTGTATTTTCAAAGCCGGTTCGTACCGCACGTAATGCTACTTCATTCGTGTGTTTGCTTGTTTGTTTGTTTGTTTGTAAGCTTGTCTCTTTGTTTGCTTTGTTCGTTTTCAGTCTTTCATTTCTTTCATTCCTGCATCTGTTTGTTTGCTTGTTGTGTCGTTTTGAAGCAGCGCAGAACAGAAACAGCACGATAAAAAAGAAAAAAAAAATCAGTTGAAAGGTTTCGTTTCAGTTTGCCAGTCTCCTATTGTGGTGACCTATGGAACAGTTGGGTTTTTTTTGATACATCGGCTGAAAAATGTAATGTCCCTTTCCATTTTCATAGAAATTTCCATTCTGGTGGTGAACTTCAACCGGTAACAGCGAGATTAAGAGAAAGAAGAAATAAAAACAAAACAAAACATTTACTATATGGTTGTACTCTTGCTTTCAGAGTGATGGAAGCCACAGATACGTCCGTTCGACAGGAGCATTCTCACTAAACTGAATAAGGAGATGAATAAATTATAGATACGTAAAGAAAGAAGAGTAAGCAAACACAAATTAACACCACAATAAAGAAATAGGTAACGATATAAACAAGTAAAATAAAACCAACAACAAATGAATGAATAGAAAGTTATAATGAAAACAATGACTAAGTCAGGTTCTGAATTTTTATGGTTGCTTTTTTTTGTTTTTATATTCTTAATCCTGACCAGTTCAAAAAATACGTCCGTTGGCAGTTTTGGTTGCTGGACAATGTTTAATTTAATCTATGTCTTTATCTTATCTTTGGCACGTCAGTGAGAGTGCATTGGTGATGTCTGGTTGGTGTCAAGCTGATAAAGAAAGAAAACAAGTGTCAAAGGACAGGAAAGAAAAAAATAGAAAGAAGAAAGAAGAAACAAACAAACCCCCCCCAACAAAACCTTCCACCAAAACCCCCAACAAAACCCCCCACCAAACCCCCACCAAAACCCCCAACAAAAACCACCACCAAAACCCCAACAAAAACCACCACCAAAAACCCCAACAAAACCCCCAACAACCCCCCCTCCCTACCAACCCCATAAAACCCCAACAAAACCCCTACCAAAACCCCCACCAAAACCCCCCACCAAAAAACCCCAACAAAAACCACCACCCAAACCCCCAAACCAACCCCCCCCTCCCCCCAACCCCCCCCCCAAAAAAAAAAAACCCCAATAAAAACCACCACCCAAAACCCCCAACCCCCCAAAAAACAACAACAAAAACCCCCACCAAAACCCCCAAACAAAAAAACCCAAACAAAAACCACCACCAAAACCCACTGTGTGCTGATCGAGGAACTTTTATGTGTGTGTGTGGACTCGTGGAGACGTAACGATTGGATGAGGAGGGACAAATATTTTGAGGGTGAAAATAACTCAACAACTCAACTCCAGCAATTG
>NC_134886.1:5443067-5445567 GCF_041734735.1 Babylonia areolata
CTTCCTTCCTTCCTTCCTTCTTTCTTTCTTTCTTTCTTTCCTATGTCTGTGTGTCACTAAATCAACGGCAGTTATGTAAGTCGGGCAGTGTGCTAATATCTCCACCCTTGGAAAATAAAGATTCCTTTCTTCCTTCTTTCCTTCCTCCCTTCCTCTCTTCCTATCATTCTGTATCCTCTCTTTATTCCTTTTTTTTGCTCTTCCTTCCTTTCTTTCTTTCTGTCTTTCGGTCTGTCTGTATTTTCTCAGCCCCTTCTCTGTTTCTGTTTTTTTTTCTTCTTTTTTTTTCTCAAGGCCTGACTAAGCGCGTTGGGTTACGCTGCTGGTCAGGCATCTGCTTGGCAGATGTGGTGTAGCGTATATGGATTTGTCCGAACGCAGTGACGCCTCCTTGAGCTACTGAAACTTGAAACTGAAAACTGTTTCGTCCATCCGTGTTTGTTTGCTTCTTTATTATCGCCCTTCTTTCTTTCAGATATTTGTTGCGTTTTTTTTTTTTTTTTTTTTTTTTTCATTAACTCGAGCCCACTAGTGAAACGAATTTCATTCTACTAATATAGATCACGGAGTTTCGAAAGGAAAAGAAAGAAAAGAAGGAAGAAAGAAAGAAAGAAAGAAAGAGAGAGAGAGAGAGGGAGAGAGGGAGGGAGAATGAATGAATGAATGGAAGGAAGGAACAAAAACAGCAAATACAGAACAACCAGAAGCACGAAGAAGCCATTGCAAATGATTACATTCAAGAAATGGACAGGAAAGTAAAATTAAACCAGATGTGTTTTTTTTTTTAAAAAGGTGATAGACATACAGGTGTCACCAGATTTTAAAAAAAAAAGAGTCATTATGGTAAATTAGAAAATAAAATTAGAATGAGAGAGAAAAGAAAAAGTCTGTTCCCTATTCTCTTTTTTTTCTCTCTTGCCAGATAGACTGTATGTCATGAAAAACAAAACAAAACCGGAGGTTGTGAAAGTAAAAAAAAAAAAAAGTCTTTAAAAAAGTCATCACATAATGTGTCAAGTGCGAGCGAACGAGAAAGAGAGAGAGAGAGAGAGAGAGAAAAGAAAATCTTAAAGTAAAACCTTTAATGTAACGTCAGCGACTTGCAGAGAGAGAGAGAGAGAGAGAGAGAGAGAGAGAGAGAGAGAGAGAAGAAAAGAACATCTTAAAGTAAAACCTTTAATGTAACGTCAGCGACTTGCACGTATTGTGTTCGCATGCATATAAACTAAACGTTGAATAGAATGGGGAGTCAGGGATAAAATAAAATTGCAAAATGGAGAAGAGAGAGAGAGAGAGAGAGAGAGAGAGAGAGAGAGAGAGGTGGGACACAGATTAAAAGACAAGAGACAGACTTCATTAGAAAAAAGGAACAAAGAAACTTCTTCTTCTTCTTCTTCTGCCTCCGCGCTCGTGGGCTGCAACTCCCACGTTCACTCGTATGCACACGAGTGGGCTTTTACGTGTATGACCGTTTTTACCCAGCCATGTAGGCAGCCATACTCCGCTTTAGGGTGTGTGCATGCTGGGTATGTTCTTGTTTCCATAACCCACCGAACGCTGACATGGATTACAGGATCTTTAACGTGCGTATTTGATCTTCTGCTTGCATATACACACGGAGGGGGTTCAGGCACTAAGCAGGTCTGCACATATGTTGACCTGGGAGATCGTAAAAATCTCCACCCTTCACCCACCAGGCGCCGTCACCGTGATTCGAACCCGGGTCCCTCAGATTGACAGTCCAACGCTTTAACCACTCGGCTATTGCGCCCGTCGGAACAAAGAAACAAATGGACTGATGAACGCGCGTTCACATAAAAGAACACAGATAAATGAATGGAAAAAAAAACGAAACAAAAACAAAACAAGATCACGAAAATGACACGGAATGTTCAGCAAAAAAAGAGAAAAGAATATAGAATAATAAGTAAATGATAATCTACAAAACCTGGCATTTTGATCTCTGTCATTCTATAGCAGACATTCTTGTGAAATGAGTTTTAAAACGAAACGCAATCTTTCCGACTGCTCCAGGTTTTAGAGGTATAAATCGAAAAAAAAAAAAAAACAAAAAGGGAGGGAGGGGGGGGGGGGGGGGGGGGGGGGGGGAGTGTGTCTCATTTTTAGCTGGAATAAAAGGGGGACATATAAAACGAGCCATCGAGAGTAGATGCAGATGCTACAGAGATGAGTATAACGTGTTGTCAAAGTGATCAGGTTTTTCGTTAGAAATGCGAACATTGATTTTGTTTGTCTTTAGAATTGCTTTTTAATTTTTTTTTTATTGCATAGCATTGTATTGTATAAGCTTTTCGTTTGTCACAACAACAGATATTTGTGGTGAAGACGAGAACCTCTCTATTATATGTCCTGATATATATTTGTTTACTATTCATTTATTTATTTATTTTTATTAAATTTTTTTTTTTGGCTTAATACAAAAGATGGAAACGAAAACGTCAAATTTCTGTTGACGTCTTCAGAATTTCTTATTCCCCCC
>NC_134886.1:5450567-5460567 GCF_041734735.1 Babylonia areolata
TGTTTACCAACCACCACAAAATCGATTCCGTGGTTTCAATGAGTGGCAACCGTGCAATTGTCTCTTTGGATCTTGCTTTGCGCTCACACACGCTCGTACACACACACACACACACACACACACACACACACACACACACACACACACACACACACACACACACATGCGCACGCACACACACACGCACACTTTCTGACACACAGGCAGTTACAGAAACAGGGACACAATTATAATATGGCTGCTCGATATAAATACAATATCATTATTAGCAACCCACTGCGTTCCCCTGTGGGATAGCTTGGGTGTACCTCATATATTTATAATGTCTATCTATCTGTCTATCTATCTATCTATCTATCTATCTATCTATCTATCTATCTATCTGTCTGTCTGTCTGTCTGTCTAATGACAATGATAATACTACTACTGATAATAACGATAATGATTATAAAAAATCCGTTCCGCCCTTACTTCTGTTCCGTCCTTTACTTCTGTTTCGTTAAAAATATATGTACATATATATATATATATATATATATATATGATGTTTTCGTGCAGTGCTTTGTTGATTTTTTTCAGTTCATCTCTCTCTTTTTATCTCTGTCTTGTCGATGATGCTGCTGTGTAATTTTCTGGCGTATTCCCTGTTTTTTTTGGTAAAATTATTTTTCTTTGCTTCCCCCACCCCACACACCCTGCTCCTGCTGCTCCAATAAGAGCTTTTTTATTTTTTTTATTTTTTTCTAGACAATGATGAAAAGGTGATTTTCTTCACTGATGTTCTACTTTTCTTTACAAAACAAAACAAACAAAAAACAAAAAAAACAACCACCGACAATAGAATTTTGTTTTTCGCTAAAACTTGGAGATTAGGGGGAAGGCCTCTGTCTATCTTTATTATTATTATGTGAGTAATTGTTTATTGTTCTGAACGGTTTTTGTTGTTGTTTGTTTTGAGTATGCTTGTATATGCTCTCTCTCTCTCTCTCTCTCTCTCTCTCTCTCTCTCTCTCTCTCTCTCTCTCTCTCTCTCTCTCTCTCTCTCTCTCGTGTTATGTGTTTTTGAAACCTGCCGTTTTGGGCTTAAAGAATAAACAAGAAGAAAAAAAAAGTTTTAACCCCCCTCTCTCTCTCTCTCTCTCTCTCTCTCTCTCACATACTCTCTCTCTCTGTGTCTCTGTCTCTTTCTGTCTGTCTGTCTGTCTGTCTCACACAATTGTGTGTGTGTGTGTGTGTGTGTGTGTGTGTGTGTGTGTGTGTGTGTGTGTGTGTGTGTGTGTGTGTGTGTGTGTGTGTGTGTGTGTGTGTGTGTGTTTTGCCTTTGTTTTTTTGTTTTTTGTCTTCTTCTTTGCCCATGAGGGCTGGATGTAAAAAAATCAGCGGTGCTTACTCCACTACCCTCGTGAAATAAAAATTCGTTTCGTTTCGTTTCGTCTATCCCCCCCCCTCCCCCCTCTCTCTCCCTCTCTCTCTCTTTTCTTTCTTTTTTTTGGGGGTGGTGGTGGTGGCTGGGTGCATGTGGCGGAGGTGGTTGGTTGTTCGGGTGGATTGGGGTGTGAGGGGAGAGAGAGAGAGAGGGGTGGTCTTTCTTCGCACTGCGTCACTATCAGCTCCAGGAATCTGAGAGATCATGCAGTGTGGAAGAGTCAATGTTCGATGAATAAGCTCTTGCACCCCGTCACCCCCACCCTCACCGCCTCCCCTCCTCTTCCTCCCCTCCACATTTCCCTCCTCCCTTCCCCTCTCACCCCCCCTCCCCTCCCATTTCCCTCTATTCCGGTTGACGGCGCGATGGTCAAGGTGGCGGAGAATAGGTTTTGGGTAGAGACTGCGCGCGTTCTAGCGTGTCACGTGCTAAACCTGTAAAAAAAAACGACAAGAGAGAGGAGGCGCGCGCTATCCATGCGTGCGTGATCGTGTTTTTGGGTGTCAGGAGGGGTGTTGAGGGTGCGGGTGAGGGTGTGGGTGAGGGTGGGGAGGTGGACAGAATTAGCGAGGTTGCCCCCACCCACCCACCCCGCCTTCGCCTTACCGTGGCTATATTTCACGTTCAAGTTTGTTGTTGTTATAATTGTTGTTGTTGTTGCCCCCAAACTGCACTCTTCTCAAGATTGTTGCCATTCCCAATATCTCCCCCCCCCCTCTTTTTTTTTTGAAAGAGGGTACGGGAGTGGGTGGAAACACAGTCATAGTGTGTGTGTGTGTGTGTGTGTGTGTGTGTGTGTGTGTGTGTGTGTTTTGTGCACGCGCGCGCGCGCGCGTGTGTGTGTGTGTGTCTGTGTACGCGCGCGCGCGCTGGTGAGAGCTTGACAGCTTACCAAAATAATGCAAAGAAAAAAAAAAATAAAAAGAGAGAGAGAGAGAGAGAAAGAAAAGGAGAACAAATTACGGGGTAATATAGGATTTCGTTTCATGTTCTTCTTCTTCTTCTGCGTTCGTGGGCTGCAACTCCCGCGTTCACTCATATGCGTACGAGTGGGCTGTTACGTGTATGGCCGTTTTTACCCCGCCATGTAGGCAGCCATACTCCGTTTCTTGGGGGTGTTTCATGTTCATTTTGTGTTTATTCAACGACAATAAACAAAAGAAGACTGTCTGCAGAAAATTGATAAACTTAATTGCCTAATCATCAGTGTATTTTGCATGAAAGAACACAACTGAGCTCGTCAATGCCACAGTCGATTGATTGACAGGGGAAAAAAATAATTCTCTCATTATTTTTGTTTCGTTTTTTTTAATAATAATTATCATTATCCAATTGTTTAGCTCCCTGTTGAGATTCGAACCGAGTCCAAATCAAGCTGGCTTTACCCCCGCATTGTCAGGCGCGTTCCGCCGATGCACGCTAAACTTTTGTTTATAACACACTGAACGAGAGTTTGTCTCTTTAGCTTGACTCTCTCTTGTCTGTCTCTGCCTTTGTCTGTCTGTCTGTCTGTCTCTGTCAATGTCTCTGTCTGTCTGTCTGTGTCTGTGTCTCTGTCTCTGTCTGTCTCTGTCTCGTTCTGTCTGTCCAAGGAGAGGAAGGTTATATGCAGCTTTGCACGTGTATTGAACAACTCCCCCCAGTATTCTTGTGATTTCTTTTTGCCCCTTTCCACACACACACACACACGTTCGTGATCACGCACACACACACACACACACACACACACACACGTGATCACGCACACACACACACACACACACACACACACACACACACACACACACACACACACACACACATACGTGATCACACACACACACACACACACACACACACACACACACACGAATACACACATAAACACATAAACACGCTTGAACACACACACACACACACACACACACACACACACACACACGCAAACACTCTCTACCCCCTCCACAACACACGAACCCGAAAGAAGACCAAAGACCGAAACGCACGTGCTTAAAAACGCACGCGGGACTGAGCAGGCCCGCCCACCCAAACCGTAACCGCAAAGTGCCTTACACCGTTAGTGGAAAAGCCAGTGTGAAAGTGGCCTCTTGGCTAAATGGAAGACTCAGTTTTTTGTCCGTAACTCCCCATACCCCAGCCCCCAGCCCCCCCCTTTCCACCCACCAAATCCTCCCAAGAAAAGAAAGAAAAAGTTTTTTTGATTTTCTTGTCTTTTGCTTCGCTGAACAGTGGAAGGTGGCGGTGAAAGTTGTTTTCTGGGGGCGTCCACGTCTGGGTGGAAAGAGAGAGAGAGAGAGAGAGAGAGAGAGAGAGAGAGAGAGAGAGAGAGAGAGACAGAGAGAGACACACAGAGATAGGCAGAGAGAGAGAGAGACAGAGAGAGAGAGAGAGATAGAGACAGAGAGACACACAGAGATAGAGGCAGAGACAGAGAGAGACAGAGAGAGACACAGAGAGAGAGGCAGAGAGAGAGACAGGCAGAGACAGAGAGAGAGAGACAGAGGCAGAGAGAGAGAGAGAGAGATAGAGACAGAGAGAGACACACACAGAGATAGAGGCAGAGAGAGAGAGACAGAGAGAGAGACAGAGAGATAGAGACAGAGAGAGAGAGGCAGAGACAGAGAGAGAGACAGAGAGAGAGAGAGACAGAGACAGAGACAGAGAGAGAGAGGCAGAGACAGAGAGAGACAGAGGCAGAGACACAGAGAGAGACACAGAGAGAGACAGAGGCAGAGACAGAGAGAGAGACAGAGAGACAGACACAGACACAGACAGACAGACTCAGAGACAGCGAGAGAAGGGGAAGTAAGTGAGAGCATTTCCTGCTGACCTTCTTGTATCTAACTTGTCCAGAAATGGCTTCTTTTTATCAATTTTATTTTTAATTTTTATTTAACAGTGAATAAAAAAAAAAAAAAAAAAAATTACAAACAAAAACCCACTCATGCACAATAAATTGTTTGCTTACGTGTTTTCGTTTTAAGATTCTTGTGCACAAACCTTGCAAGTCGGTCCAATCTGACACTGTCTGAATATTTTGGCCAGCCTGTCATGTCTGTGTGGATTGGTGTTAGACTGCAGCTTCCTTCTTCTTCTACCTCTTCTGCGTTCGTGGGCTGCAACTCCCACGTTCACTCGTATGCACACGAGTGGGCTTTTACGTGTATGACCGTTTTTACCCCGCCATGTAGGCAGCCATACTCCGTTTTCGGGGGTGTGCATGCTGCTGGGTATGTTATTGTTTCCATAACCCACCGAACACTGACATGGATTACAGGATCTTTAACGTGCGTATTTGATCTTCTGCTTGCATATACACACGAAAGGGGGTTCAGGCACTAGCAGGTCTGCACATATGTTGACCTGGGAGATCGTAAAAATCTCCACCCTTTACCCACCAGGCGCCGTCACCGTGATTCGAACCCAGGAACCTCAGATTGACAGTACAACGCTTTAACCACTCGGCTATTGCGCCCGTCACTGCAGCTTTCGAGTGCAGGAGGGGGTGTGGGGGTTGGGGGTGATCTCAGTGCATTCTCTTTGAAGGAGAGTTATCGTCGTTTTTTTGCACTTGTGGAAATGTGAGGTGCTTGTGTTTTACACCGATCACATTGCCGATTGTGATTCTCCTGCGGCGACAAGGAAAGGCAGTTTTTTTTTTTTTGAAAACCACGCATTTGTTTGTCAATGACTGGGAAATTTTCCCTGGGTGATTTCTGCAGCTGAGTTGTTTTTGTTTCGTTTTTGAATATGGAATGATATACCCCGACATAATTTGAACAACATGATGCAAAAATGTGAGTTGCACTTTGTGTACAACTCAGATACGATCCATACTTGAATGGCAAAAATACATATTTCCCAGTGTCGCATGGCGCAAATGTTATCTTTTCAAACATTTTCATTTCGGAATTCACACAAAGCAGGGCATTTCAGTTAATGTGCCTATATTGCTAGTAGTTGAAATGTCGATTTTTGCTCGACACATATTTTGTTTTATCTGTTATTTGCAAGATCCGTACAGGAGGGTACTCGAATGCCCAGGACCATGTTTCCCGGACATGTGGAAGGAGCAAAAAGCTGCTTTTTCATTCATTTTGTCCATCGCTCCTGGTGGAGCATAGGCCATCGACGACCCCTCGCCATCGCACTCTGTTCTGGGCCGTTCTGGCCATTCCAGTCAAGTTGGTCCCTTGCTGCTTCAGCTCTGCCTCGGTATCTCGCCTCCAGCTGTTGCGAGGCCGGCCTCTCTTCCTCTTTCCCTGCGGGTTCCAGGTCAGAGCTTGGCGTGTGATGCTGGACGCTGGCTTCCTGAGGGTGTGTCCGATCCAGCCCCACTTCCTCCGCAGTATCTGCTTGGCTACCGATTCCTGTCCCGCTCGCTCCCACAGATCTTCGTTTCGGATCTTCTCCTGTCATCGGATCTTGTAGATGCGCCTCAGACAGGTGTTGAAGAATGTCTGAATCTTCTCTGCTGCATCGTCTGTGTTGTCCGCCATGTCTCGCATCCGTAGAGCAGAATTGACTTCACATTGTAGTCGACAAATATCACTGCTCCCACTCGTGTGGTTTCTGTGTAGCCTGTGTCAAAAAAAGAAAAAAAGAAGAAAAAAAGCGGGAATGACCGTGGGGCTGTTTGTCTTTGCCATCGTGAGCAGACAGTTTCAGTTTCAGTAGCTCAAGAATGGCGTCACTGCGTTCGGACAAACCCATATACGCTACACCACATCTCCCAAGCAGATGCCTGACCAGCAGCGTAACCCAACGCGCTTAGTCAGGCCTTGAGAAAGAAAAAAAAAGTAAATAAATAATAGATAATACATAAAAAAGAACTACTACTACTAATAATAATAATAATATGTATAAGGCGCAAAAACTTGATAAAGTCAACTATAAGCGTACAAAAAAGTAATTAAAAAACAACAACAACTAAATAAGACAAGACGTTGGCAGTCATCTCCCTGCCCTGATAGCTGGCCTGTCCTCACGGCGCCTGTGGTCAGTCTGTTGCTGTCCAGTGCCGGTTCCATTTCTCTGCTGCTGCAGCCAGAAACCTTCTACCACCACTAGCTCTGCGAGAGACAGGGTATTATTTCTCTCTTGCTGCCAAGATAAAGCAAAATTGTGTCACCCGCTTTCATCTTTTTAGTACCGCTAAAAATAGTTGTTTTTTTTTGTTTTTTTTTTTAAACACGTCCTGCTTGTTTAGTTTGCTTATGAATGTGTTTATTTATCTTCACGGGTCTGATACTTTGGTAAAAAATCAGAATGTACCAATGTCAGTTTGTGTTTAAAACCCGGTTTTTCGTTTTAATTTCAAGGAGATCGCTCGCGTTGATTGACTGATAACTGTTGTCACACGTTGACCGAATCTGTCTGAACAAGAAACTCAAGTCAGAACTAAATCCTAGATGAACAAATTGTGACTGCTGGACCTTTTAAAACAAGGTTAATATGATAAAAAAAAGAAATGGTTTAACATCAAAGGTACCTTAAGATGAAGATAAAAGCGTCGTTTCGAGTCATAAACTCTTTGTCAAGTGGAGAAGTGATGAAGTGTTGGCAGGTCTCAGCAGCCTGTATTGAAGAGGCGAGTACATCTTCTGAATCCTTAATTTTGCTTTGTTCAGGTGAGGCCACTTAACTCACTCAGTACGGCCAGTCCTCTCTTCTCCTCTACACAGACCCCTCGGATGTCCAGTGGGTGTCTCAATGACCCAACCTTTAGCTTCCGTCGTCAGAATTGTGGTATTCTTTGTCAACATTCACCTCTTCAGTATAAGAGCCTTCCGCTTGCAATATTTTGATGATGGTAATTGGGGTGAAACGCTGTTAACGTCGTCTCTTTCGCCGTTCGTATGGAGAACGTAGTGAAGAACTAAATCCTACTGCATTACTGAGCGTTGGTGAGAATGACGTGCATTGCCGATGTTCGGAAAACCCGTTTTCAGTCCTGTTCTATCTATCGCACAGCCGTTTGGAAAAGAATGGTCAGAGATTTCACCACGAAAACACAACAACAGCAAACACCCTCTAAAAAATAACCAACAATAACAACAACAAAAAAACAAACAAACAAAGACGTGTATCAAGTGCAGAGCAAGAGACGGAGTTTTGTTGTTGTTGTTTCAGACCTGACCCTTCTCCCGGACATCTGATATTTATACCACGTCTTCTTAATGTAATATCGAGCGTCCATTCCACACTCCTACGATCTCCACCCAACCCTCATCTACCCCCTGCAGCCTACTGGTACCAGACACGTGCCAGTAGCAGCACGGGGGGAGGTGGGGGGTGGGGGGTGAGGGTAGGGGGAGCAGTGAAGTTGCCGTGCGGGTGGTGGTGGTGATGGTGGTGGTGTACAGTGGGGTCAAGACAGGATGGCAGTGACATCAAACTGTCAGCCTGGCCTCACTGCTTCAGGGGGGAGGGACTGCCGTGTGGCACGACAGCCACAGTTCCTTTCCTGCCCTGCCCTCACTCCCTAGCTACTTATTCACTCGCTTTCCTATTATTGACTTCCGCTGCCCTCCCCCCCCCCCCCACCACCCACATGCATGCTGTGGTTAATAAGATGAGGGCGTTAACCCCTGGACCAGTGATAACGTGTGTGCTTGTCAGTAATGGGCTGTCGCTCCACGTGAGCTGCCTTTGGACATTTTTTGACTCACTTGTGTAAACAAAGTGAGTCTATGTTTTAACTCGGTGTTCGGTTGTCTGTGTGTGTGTGTGTGTGTGTGTGTGTGTCCGTCCGTGTGTCTTTGTGTCCGCGGTAAACTTTAACATTGACATTTTCTCTGCAAACACTTTGTCAGTTGACACCAAATTTGGCATAAAAATAGGAAAAATTCAGTTCTTTCCAGTCATCTTGTTTAAAACAATACTGCACCTCTGGGATGGGCACAAAAAATATAAAAAAGAAGCCTAATTATACGCAAACTGCATTTACTGTTATATTTATATTTTTGTATTCTCTAAACTTGGCACTTTGACCTCTTATTCTGACACAACAACTAGAGGAGTCATTATTATCATTTTTTGTTCAAACAGGAACTTTTTTTGCTAAGCATGGAATTTTTATTTATTTTGCAAACGTTTTGGTGCAGATAGTAAAAAAAGGGAAATTACACTGTAATTAATGCTAGGGGACGTAATTTATCACAAGTGAGTCTTGAAGGCCTTGCCTCTCTTGTTCCTCTTGGCATACACACACACACACACACACACACACACACACACACACACACACAGAGGGCGAGAGAGAGATGCGATCAGTTTTTTTTTTTTTTTTTTCAGCGCTTTAAAAAAATGAAGTTTTCTCACTTCAGTTATTTGCAACAGCATTACGCTCTAATGTGTATGATTAATGGTTTTTCTGCTGCAATGGGAAGTCATTTGCAGCTTAGTCTTTTGTGAAAGACTACGACTCTCAAACTAGGAGGCAAGATTGCACTGGCTCTTAGTGCTGCAACCTTGGGGGCTAGCTGGCCTTTGGGAACCATTCCAATGCTGACTGTCATTAAAAAAAACAAACCAACCCTTGGCCGAAAGAGTGGGGGTGTAACTTGGGCAAAAAAACAACAACAAAAAAAACAACAACCAACCAAACAAACAAAAACAAAAAAACCCAACAACAACAACAACAACAAAACACTCTCCACTAAAATCAAATTCTAGCCCAGATAATTGGGACAGCAGTTGCCTTCTCTGCTGCTCTGATGGTCATAGTCGGACACGACTGACTGTCATAAGCCCTAATGTGCATCAGACAAGAATATTTCCAAGTACAATCATTTTCAAAGAGAAAGCCAAATCATCCGCCTGCACACCCCCGCTCCCAACCACCCACCTGTCAAAAAAAAAAAAAAAAAAAGTGTCAGAACTTAATGTTCCCACTACACGAAAAGCCCACTGCTGGCAGTGAATGATTAGCGCACGCCGTTAATGGCATGCTGTTAATGACACGCATGCTGTTAATGGCACGCTGTTAATGGCACGTTTGCCATTCGATTAAACTGTGTGCTGGTGGACGCGATGAATGGCGACAGAACCGACGAGGCAGTTCGTGCTGAGAACGCTCAGTGTATGCCAGCCTGTTGGTAACAGCACGGGCCATCCATTGGGGATGGAACAGATGGACCCGTGCAACACGATTCCAGCGGACAAAATGTGTGTGTGTGTGTGTGTGTGTGTGTGTGTGTGTCCGCCAAGATGGTGCCAGGCAGGCAGCCCTAACCTCCGGTGCCATGCGCGGAAATTAACCCCCACCCCTACTCTGACAGATTTACTCCCGGGCGGTTTTGATGGCTTTCCTGATACGCTGTCTGGGGATTCCTGTGCAATCATGTCTAATATTTCCCCATCCCGTTCTTCTGATCCCCCAAAGCGTCGACGTCTTGGAATAGGTTCCGTCTGTCTCGTCATGCAACAGTTAAATGGCCTCGCATCTTATCTCCTCGCTCCTCAGCCCTTGGCCATAATGCCAGTTCTCTTATTAGAATTTTGATGAATGAATGTGTTTAGATGGAAATGGAATCAGGTTGCACGACAGGATTCTTTACGGTTATTTCGAAA
>NC_134886.1:5465567-5473067 GCF_041734735.1 Babylonia areolata
GTGGCTGGGGGTTAGGGTGTGGAGGTGGGTGTGGGTTGGGTGGGAGCAGTGAAGTTGCCGTGCGGGTAGTGGTGAAGGTGGTGGTGAAGGTGGTGGTGTACAGTGGGGTCAAGACAGGATGGCAGTGACATCAAACTGTCAGCCTGGCCTCACTGCTTCACGGGGGAGGGACTGCCGTGTGGCACGACAGCCACAGTTCCTTTCCCACCCTGCCCTCACTCCCTAGCCACCTACCCACCCTGCTTTCTTCTTGAATAGTATGTTTAACAACCGCTGGGCATTAACCAGTTATAGTTCGAAGACAGAGGGGAGGGGGGGGGGTATACTGTGTAACATTGTTGTTGTTGTTGGAAGAGTTAAAGCGAAGAGAATTAACTCACTCAGTACGACCAGTCCTCTCTTCTCCTCTACACAGACCCCTCGAATGTCCAGTGGGTGTCTCGATGACCCAACCTTTAGCTTCCGTCGTCAGAATTGTGGTATTCTTTGTCAATGTTCACCCCTTCAGTATAAGAGCCTTCCGCTTGTCATATTTTGATGATGGTAACTGGGGAGAAACGCTGTTAATGTCGTCCTCTTTCGCCGTTCGTATGGAGAGAGTTAAGGGATCAGAGCTACTGATGTCCTTTCATCTCCACCTCCGTTAGTTAAACGCACATTAAACATTTTACATCAACCTCTTTACCATGTGGAATCACCGATAGGTTTTAACCTCTCTACTGACAGTAAGGGATGCGAAGGGGGATGTGGGGTGGGGGTTGAGGGGGGGGGGGGGGGGGGGCGGGGCAGGGGGTTCGGGGGGAGGGGGGAGCAGGATTGACAGTATGATAATCACCAGACTGAGGACGCGACGATGGGCAGAGAGAATTGGTTCCGTGGTCTAATGTGGCGTATGCATGGACAAGGACCTTTCGCGGCCCATGCAAATCAGATTCTGAGCGTGCGAAGCGATCCAAAGAGTCAGAGAAAGAGAGAGATAGAGACAGACAGACACACACACACACACACACATACACACAGACACACACACACATACTCACACACACACACTCACACACAAACACACACACACACACACACACACACACAGAGCTCATGATCATCTGTCTAATCAGGCATGCAGCGGGTCGCCATCATTGCCAGCTCTGGCGGCCATCAGAAGGTCCCTGCAGTACAGCCCATGATGGCACCAGCGGCTCAGAGCGACACTAAAAAAAAAACAAGTGGATGGTACGGCGTGTTGCCACTAGGGTGGTTAGTTAGTTGGTTAGTTACTCGCTGTCATCAGTCCGTTTTACCAAATGAGTGTGAGTGTGGGCTTAGTGGTGCGGGCGATTCGTTCGTTAACCAGTTCTGCATCTATTTGTCTCTGTCTCTCTGTCTGTCTGTCTGTCTCTCTCTCTGTGCCCCCCTCTCTCTCTGTCTTTGTGTGTGTGTGTGTCTCTCTGTCTGTCTGTCTGTCTGTCTCTCTCTGTGCCCCCTCTCTCTCTGTCTTTGTCTCTCTCTCTCTCTCTCTCTCTCTCTGTGTGTCTCCCTCTGTCCGACTCTCACTCTCTCTCTGTGTCTGTTTCACGCGCACAACACACACACACACACACACACACACACACACACACACACACACACACACAAAGACACACACACACACACACAAAGACACGCACACACACAAATAATGACACACACACACACACACACACACATACACATAAACACACACACACACACACACACAACACACACAAGACACGCACACACACACACACACACACACACACACACATACATAAGACACACACACACACACACACACATACACATAAAGACACACACACACAACACACACACACACACACACACACACACACACACACAACCCACCTCACAAACCTTTGATCAGTTCCACGCAACACTGGTCAGTTCTCTTCATTCAGGCATTAGCACTCACATTACGCAGTGGACTGCATTTTATTCTGACACGGCCAAAAGAGACTGGCCAACAGGCAGAAGCTGAACCAAAATGTTAATGCTTCCCCGACACGAAAAAAGTCACATCGCTAACAGCGAATTGCCTGCTGTTTATTGTGGCAGATTTTTGCCCATTTTATCGTCTTGTATGCTGGTGGATGCAATGATAGCAGTTGTACGAAGGCAGCTTTGGTCGTGCTGTGAAATTTTCGTGTGTGCTGGAAAGTCGAGAGCAGCGTGGCCAGCAGGGCAAATGGACGGACACACACACACACACACACACACACACACACACACACACACACACACACACACACACACACACACACACACACACACAATTAGATTCGTGTGAGATTGTCATCCAAATTTGACCCGGTGCCATTTGCGGAAATCAATCCCGCCTGAACCCCTGAAAACGGAGTATGGCAGTCTAAACCGTGGGTGGCAAAGACGGCCATACACGTTAATAAGAGCGCACTGGTACATTGGAGTGAACATGGGAGTTGCTGTCCACGAACGCAGAAGAAGAAGAAGAAAAAGAAGAAGAAGAAGAAGAAGAAGAAGAAGAAGAAGAAACTCATCTTTATATTATTTTTTTTCTCTTTCCTCATTCCTTCCTGTCTTTCCTTCGTCTTTATTTATTTTGTTTTATTTTTTTAATTATATTATTATTATTTATTTATTTTATTTTATTTTGTACGCTTATAGTTGACTTCATCAAGTTTTTGCGCCTTATACATATTATTATTAGTAGTAGTAGTTCTTTTAAAAAAATGTATTTATCTTCTTTTTTTTTCTCAAGGCCTGACTAAGCGCGCTGGGTTACGCTGCTGGTCAGGCATCTGCTTGGCAGATGTGGTGGTGTAGCGTATATGGATTTGTCCGAACGCAGTGGCGCCTCCTTGAGCTACTGAAACTGAAACTGAAACTGAAACTTTCCTTCTTCCTGCATTCATGGCCTGCAACGCCCACGCTCACACATGTGTTGCATGCGGGGGGCTTACTACGTGTGCGACCCGTTTTTACTGCACAATTATGGGCAGCCATTCCCCGATCTTGAGGATAACCCTGCTCTCTCTCTGTGTCTCTGTCTGTCTGTCTGTCTGTCTCTCTGTGTCTCCGCCTCTCTCTGCCTCCGCCTCTCTCTCTTTTTCTGTCTCTGTCTCTCTCTCTCTACCCGCTCACTCTCTCTCTCTCTTTCACTCTGACATTATTTACTCCCCGAGCGGTTTGACTGGTTTTCTGATAAGCTGTCTGGGGGATTCCTGTGTAATTATGCCCAATAATCAGCTTCCTCCCACTTCCTACCTTCTTACTTTTTGATCCCTGAAGCGTCGACCTCTAGGAATAGGTTACCCGGCTCATCGTGAAGTTGGTTAATTGGCCTTGATCTTCTTGTTCGTTCACATGCTTTACACTGTTTAGGGAATTCTCAACGTGCATTGTCGTTTTTTGTTTGTTTGTTTGTTTGTTGTTGTTTTGTTGTTGTTGTTGGTTTGTTTTTTGTTTTGTTTTGTTTTTAATGAATCTGTTGAACTCATCATGCAATGATAGATTGAATGGCACACAGGATTTCAAAATGAATGTCAGGGAAAATAAAGATGGGAGGATAGGGGTATGGAGGAGATGGAGAATATTTACAGGTATGCTCTTACTTTCATTATTTCCTCCAGTTAAACCGTTAAGAGGAAAACAAATAAGAGCGAGAGAGAGAGAGTGAGAGAGAGTGTGTGTGTGAGAGAGAGAGAGTGTGTGTGTGTGTGTCTGAGAAAGAGAGGGAGAGTGTGTATGTGTGTGTGAGAGAGAGAGAGGGAGAGTGAGTATGTGTGTGAGAGAGAGAGAGAGAGAGAGAGGGGGCGGGGGAGAGTGTGTGTATGTGAGAGAGAGAGAGAGAGGGAGAGTGTGTATGTGAGAGAGAGAGAGAGAGTGTGTGTGTGTGAGAGAGAGAGAGAGAGGGGGAGAGTGTGTATGTGAGAGAGAGAGAGACTGACAGACAGACAGACAGAGAGGTACAGACAGACAGACAGACAGAGAGAGAGAGAGAGAGGGAGTGTGTGTGTGTGTGTGTGTGTGTGTGTGTGTGTGGGCGGCGGTTGTTTCGGGTTGGCATCATGATCCAGCCTTGCAGTTTCAGTTCCATTTTCTTGAGGAGGCGTCACCGCGTTCGGACAAATCCACACACGCTACACCGCGTCTGCTAGGCCATAGATGCTTAACCAGCAGCATAACCCATCGCACTTAATCAGGCCCTGTGTGGATGCATATTGTACTTATCTATCTACCAGAGTGGATTTACTCTTTGGTAAGTTACCAGAGGACAACACGTTTGTTGCCATGGTTTCTTTTTTTTATTATTAATTTTATTATTATTATATAGTTAGTTAACTAGTTATTTATTTATATATTTATTTATTTATTTTATTTTATTTTGTAAGCTTATAGTTGACTTCATCAAGTTTTTGCGCCTTATACATATTATTATTATTAGTAGTAGTAGTTCTTTTTTATGTATTTATCTCTTTTTTTCCCCTCAAGGTCTGACTAAACGCGTTGGGTTACGCTGCTGGTCAGGCATCTGCTTGGCAGATGTGGTGGTGTAGCGTATATGGATTTGTCCGAACGCAGTGACGCCTCCTTGAGCTACTGAAACTGAAACTGAAACTGAAACTCTTTGTCAGTGCCCCAAGTAGCTGCTGCGCACGGGACATCGGTTTGATTTGTCCTGTCAAACTTGGGAGAAAGGGCCAGACCGAGATTCGAACCTACACCCCAGCGGACACACTGTATTGGCGGATAAGCGTCTTAACCATTCTGCCGCCTTCATCTGTGGGTCCGGGGTGAACCCACAGCTGGGTATAAGATGGGTCACTGGATGCTGGCTGGGCATGTGAAGGTGATTTTGAAACATACTGACCCATCATGAATGCACGGACTAAGATAAACAAACAAGCTGGGGCCAAAGACCAACCCCTGTTAAACTGCTTGTCATCATCTTTACACTTCTTGAACGAATGAACATAATTATAAGAACAATGCTCGCAAAACTAGAAGTGAAGGACTGTTAAAAAACAAAACAAAATAAACCACAAAGTGGTGTATTGAAATGATTTGTTTTACAGAAAACGAAACAAAAGAAAACATTGCCTTCTTTTCAGTTGCGTATTGAAATTTGATAATTAAGCAGGAGACCCAGAAATTCCTTCATAATATCGATACTATTCCACCAGAACAAAAACACAGTTTTGTGACAAACGCTTTACATCCATACAAACTCATTTTCTTCCCTCATCGAGGTTTCCGCCCTTATCGAGATGCACGTGTTCTTACATCAGCACCGGGTGAAGCCAGACGACATACATCATTAGTCCATTTTGACACGAACCAGATTTCTGCCCGGGCTTCCAGCGAGACACAGGAGAGGGGTGGTTCTCTTCAGCCCCCTCGCACCGCCGCTCAGGGTTGTCTGTCTCGTTGGCCAAGGACTATAATCGTGCAGTGTGTAGGTAGGGCAGTGATCGATGTTTATTGTCTCCCTTGACGCTGCAGTCTCCCCCCTCCCCCCACCCCCCCGCACCCCCCTGTCATTTGGCGTGTGGTCAATTAGAGTTGTCTTCAGTAGCCGTTCATTGCCCCCTGACTGACGAATGTTGTTGTCAGGACGAATGACGGGCGCAACAGCCGAGTGGTTAAAGCGTTGGACTGTCAATCTGAGGGTCCCGGGTTCGAATCACGGTTGACGGCGTCTGGTGGGTAAAGGGTGGAGATTTTTACGATCTCCCAGGTCAACATATGTGCAGACCTGCGTAGTGCCTGAACCCCCTTCGTGTGTATATGCAAGCAGAAGATCGAATACGCACGTTAAAGATCCTGTAATCCATGTCAGCGTTCGGTGGGTTATGGAAACAAGAACATACCCAGCATGCACACCCCCGAAAACGGAGTATGGCTGCCTACATGGCGGGGTAAAAACGGTCATACACGTAAAAGCCCACTCGTGTGCATACGAGTGAACGCAGAAGAAGAAGGAGAGTCAGGACGAATGATGCTCTGACAACTCAAATCACGTTGCTTATTGCGCATCGCACTGTGTGGTCATTTTGTTCTGACAGAAACATAGCATTATTATAGGAAAAAGAAGAAATGTGGCAAGAACAACAAACAGAAATAAACGAACAAACTAAGGAAGATACATATGATCGCAGTAAAAACTATGTTCTGACACAAAGATGTTGGACAATTCCTTACTAACTCTCAACATTAACGCAAACAAATATGCAAACGCACATATTTATATTCAATCACGTGAGTACACGCGCGCGCACACACACACACACACACACACACACACACACACACACATATATATATATATGCCATTACCATTATCACCAGCTCCAGCCAGCATCAAGCCCCCCCCCCCACCCCCCCCCCCCCCGGGCACCTCCTCCCCCGCCCCCCGACCCCCTATCTATCTCCCACAAACGTACATTCACCGATAGATACACACGAGCGCTTATTGAATATAATTATGTTCATTATTATACTTCTCCTCCTTGTCCTCCAGCTACTACAGCTACGATTATTATTATAATCAGAGTAGTAGTATGATGATGATGATGATGATGATGATAGTATTAGTAGGAGTAGTAGTAGTATCGTTACCAACATCATCATCATCATCATCACTAGCAAAAGAAGACTGTCTTATCACTAACCTGTTACCAGTCACGTTTGACATGATTCTGAAGCCGTTGGGCGCACGTAGCATTTTAACTCTGCACACAGAAACGTATTTTCCCTAAAAAAACAAAACAAAAAAAACCACATCAGGAGATAAACATGAATCTGCCAAACACAAGAAACACTACCAGGATCGTTCAGATGTCTATGTGGGATTGTTCTTGTACATGGAGGGAGAAAATAAACGGGGGGGGGGGGGGGGGTGTTATCCGGGTGTTTATTTTATGTATTTATTTACACCCCACCCCAACCCCCCATTTTTGTTCCCTGTCTTATGGAGATGTTTTCTGCAGTTCACAGCCAAGGCTCACAAGCTTGATTACCTCCCCATAGACGAAGCAGCAACATCATGACTGTTCATGTGTGAGCCAGGCATTTTTGCTCTTTTTTTTTTTTTTTTTGTCTTTCAAGGCATGATATGTGGGGTAGTGTTTATGGGTCAGTCCGCTATGTTTGAACGCCTCTCTTAAATTGAAACTGAATCTGAAACAATCGATATTGTTGTTCTTTCGTTTTGTCTGTATGTTCTTTTCTTTTTGTTTTTCTTTGTCTCTCTGTCTCTGTCTCTCTCTCTCTCTCTCTCTCCTCCACTTTTTCTTCTCTCTTTCTCTTTCTCTCTATCCCTCCCTTCCTCCTTCCTCCCTTTGCCGCCTTCTGTCTGTATCTTTGTCTGCCTCTCTCTGCCTCTATTCGTCTGTCTCTCTCTCTCTCTCTCTTTGTCTTTGCCTATCTACCTTACATCCATCGATCCATCGATCCATCTATCAATCAATCAATCAATCAATCAAT
>NC_134886.1:5480567-5485567 GCF_041734735.1 Babylonia areolata
TGACAGAAATTGGGGCAGCAAACCGGACTTGGTGACGGAGAGTTTTATACGGTGTGTGGTGTTTGGGAACTTCGTGACAGATTTATTCAATCAAGGAAAACGAAAAAGAAAAAGAAGAAGAAGGAGAAGCAAAAGAAGAAGAAGAAGAAGGAGTAGAAGATCAGAAAACAAGACTTCAATGAAGAAAGAAAGAAAAGAAAAGAAAAGAAAAGAAAAGAAAGAAAGAAAGGTAGGAAGGAAGGAAAATATTTGCAGTGAAAATTGGTTCCGATTTATGCTGTCCGATGTGTTTTCTCTCTGTCTCTGTCTCTCTGTCTCTGTCTCTCACTCCTCTGTGTGTCTCTGTCTCTGTCCCTCTCTCTCTCTCTCTCTCTCTCTGTGTCCCTGTCTCTGTCTCTGTCTGTCTGACTGTGTCTGTTTTGAGGTTGCGTATGTGTGTTTGCATGCATGGTTACATGTGTGTGTGTGTGTGTGTGTGTGTGTGTGTGTGTGTGTGTGTGTGTGTGTGTGTGTGTGTGTGTGTGTGTGTGTGTGAAGGGGACACTGAGAAAGACAGACACAGAGACAGACAGACAGACAGGCAGACAGACTGAAAACGTAATAATGTTTGACCGAGCACACACCTCCATCAGAGATGGGATGAAGACTTGCCTCGCCGGAAGCCACGGGCGGAAAGGCCAAGAAGAAGAAGAAAAAGAATAAGAAGAAGAAGAAGAAGAAGAAGAAGACACACATCAATCTGGGTAAAAGCCAGACACGTCCCTACTTTAATTAATCAACACCGAGCATTGATTTGATTGCAATCATTACGGAAGTCCCAACCCCACCCCCCAACCTCCGCCCCCTCCACCCACTACCCCCACCCACCCATTCCTCACCCCCACCCTAACCCGCCACCTTTATTTTGATTTTTGTGTTGTTGGGTTTTGTTGTTGTTGTTTTTTTTTTTTTTTTTTCCGATATCCTCCCTCTCGCGATGAATCATTTTGACAAATTCCGTCTCAGATGTCATCGCGAGCAGTTTTGATTTATCGGCGTTTTATGCTGTTTCCATCTTCGCGCTCTGAAGTGCTGGGCGATTCTTTCTTTATCAATGGAAAACTGTGATATAATGCTGTCCAGCGGCGCTTACTGACTTGCGATTCCCTGGGTTCGCCCCAGACATAGATCGAAATGAGGGATGATTTAGGGGAAGATAATACACTTGCACTTAGGTGGCCATCGTCTGGCTTTCGTTGTTGCGCAGGCACGTGCGTATGTGTGTGTTTGTCCGTTTGTTTGTTTGTGTGTGTGTGTGTGTGTGTGTGTGTGTTTTTTTGTTGTTGTTTTTTTGTTTTTTTTGTGTGTGTGTACTTGATGTATGTGTATGTGTGTGTGTGTGGGTGGGTGTGGGTGGGGCGCCCTACTGCTTGGTTGCTTTTAGTGCTAAATCTAATTTCAATGTGGCTGCAGTGCATCCAGAAATAAACCTAACAATACGACAAAACTTTACAACAACAACAACAACAACAACAACAACAACAACAACCACAGATAGTTTGAGCACAAACAAACAGAAAGCGAACACTACAGGACAGTCTCCCTCCTCGGAGGTTGGCCAAGCTGCCTTTTTCGAGATAAAGAGTACACTACGACCAATGTAGTATGTATAAAGTAGCACGATAAAGTAGCTTACGATGGTTCAGTAGTTAAAACGTCTGCCAGAAAAAAAAAAAAAAAGTGACTCAATCCTGAAGTGGCGACCACCCTGGAGGCGCGGGTTCGAACCTGCTGAGGACCAGGGAGACAAAAAAAAAAAAAAAAAAAAAAGAAAAGAAAGAAAAAGAAAAGGCGGCAATACAAGGGCATCCAGGAGTCATGACCTGGGTGCGGCCCGGCTCCCTTTCAGAGAGTGAGGAGTTTAGGGCCGAAACACTTGACTAAGGGGAGGGGGGGCAGGGGTGTGTGGGTGGGGGGTGTCTTCTCTGAAGACCATGTACTGTCCAGCTCTCCCTAGAGTTTCTTATCACTAGCACGCTTTTTCAAACTTGTTTTGTTGTTGTTTTTGTTTTGTGTTGTGTTCCTCTTTTTTTGACTCACTTGTGTAAACAAAGTGAGTCTATGTTTTAACCCGGTGTTCGGTTGTCTCTGTGTGTGTGTGTGTGTGTGTGTGTGTGTGTCCGTGGTAAACTTTAACATTGACATTTTCTCTGCAAATACTTTGTCAGTTGACACCAACTTTGGCATAAAGATAGGAAAAATTCAGTTCTTTCCAATCGTCTTGTTTAAAACAATATTGCACCTCTGGGATGGGCACAACAAAATAAAAAAAGAAGCCTAATTATATGCAAATTGCATATACTGTTATATTTATATTTTTTGTATTCTCTAAACTTGGCACTTTGACCTCTTATTCTGACACAACAACAAGAGCAGTCACTATTATCATTTTTTGTTCAAACAGGAACTTCTTTTGCTAAGCATGAAATTTTTATTTATTTTGCTAACGTTTTGGTGCAGATAGTAAAAAAGGGAAATTACTCTGTAATTAATACTAGGGGACTTAATTTATCACAAATGGGTCATGAAGGCCTTGCCTCTCTTGTTTTTTTTTTTTGTATGAGTGTATTGTTTTGTGTCGAATTGTGACGTGTTCTGTCGTGTTACACTGTATCACAATAGTTTTTTCAGACTTCTCTCCCACCGGGGGAGACAGCGTCGGCACAATACCGCGGCACCCCCACTACCCTCCCAACCCCCCCGCCCCCACCCACCCCAAGTCCCCACCTCCATATATATATATATAATTTTCTTCTTTTTTTTTTCTTTTTTTTGTCGTTCTGGAAGTATTTCATGATCAACGTAGATTTGTCTACTCAGTTTTTGCCAGGGAAGAAGACCCTTTTTCTTGTAGCCGTGGGCACTTTTCCCGTGCGCTAAGCACATGCTTTACACGGTACCTTGGGTTTCTTGTCTCATCAGAAAGATTAATTGTAACGGCTGCTTATGAAAACACACAAAGAAACAAAAAAACAAAAACAAAACAAACAAAAACAAACAAACAAACAAACAAACAAAAAAACAACCTTGGCCGCGATTTGATACAACGAAGCCTTAGCCAGGGAACACGCTCTCTCTCTCTCTCTCTCTCTCTCTCTCTCTCTCTCTCTCTCTCTCTCTCTCTCTTTTTTTTAATAGTAACCCATCCTTCACTAAAGACGAAGTCTGATTCCATCTAAGTCAGGAAAGCCCATCGATTTTACGTCAAAAAAACAAACAAACAAACAAACAAAAAAAAACCGACAGTATTTTACGGTCCGTCAGTTGATATCTGGCCAAACGAGCTCAATGGATTAGGAAGGTGTTTACAGTGGGATCTACCTGTCTCGCCTCCCTCCCTCTCCCCCCCTCCTCCTCCTCCCCCTCCTCCTCCCCCCGCCATTTTTGTTTTGTCTTTCTTCTTTTTCCTTTTATTCCCCCCCCCCGCCCCCCCTTTTTTTTCTCTCTCTGTTTTCATCCCTCGGTATTTGCGCTCTCTACGTATGTCTGCTGCTTACCTGAAGGAAAGAACGCAGATACCCTCATCGACATGAGAGAACCGGAATGGTTTTTTTTGCTTTCGCAAGTTAAATTATTGATGAGACTTAAAGTGCTTCTACTACGTAAATAGCTTTTGATGAGTGTGTGGCACTGCTTCGGAGGAATAATCCTTCAACCACATTCCGCCTTCACCACCACCACCACCACCACCACCATTACCACCACCCACCATACGAGCTACTCTGTTTTTTTCCTCGTTGCCATTTCTTAAAGGCCGGGACATTTTCTTGTCGTTTTGGCATTTCGGGTCTTTGGTGTTGTTGTTCTTTTATGGGGAAGGAGAGGCAGACAGACAGACAGAGACAGAGAGAGATAGAGACAGAGATGAATGAATGAATGAATGAATGATTTTTTTTTTTCGGATGGTAATGTACTGAGCATATTATATACACACCTGTTTATCCAGCCCTCGAAAACAAAAGACAAAGAATATATATATATATACATATATATATATATATATATATATATATATATATATATATATATATATATATATATATATATATAATAGTCAGTCGTGTCCGACTATGACCATCAGAACAGCAGAGGAAGCAACTGCTGTTCCGACTATTTGGGCTAGAATTTGATTATAGTGGAGAGTGTCTTGCCCAAGTTACATCCCCACTCTCTCGACCAAGAGGGTTTTAGGACAGTCGGCATTGGGATATATATATATATATATATATATATATATATATATATATATCTGTGTGTGTGTGTGTGTGCGTGCGCGTGTGTGCGTGTTTATGTATATATATATGTATATATATATATATATATATATATATGTATATATATATATATAGATATGGAGAGAGAGAGAGACAGAGAGAGAGAGAGAGAGAGAGAGAGAGAGAGAGAGAGCACTGTTTGATAAATCATATCCAGCGCAAGTTTCAAATTGAACATCGCCATTGTGTTTTGCAGCATTAAAGGAAATTTCCTTTAATTCGTGCTGGATCGACTTTACTCCCATGTACCGATTTCAAAGAAGGGAACATTCACTGCAGGGAAAGAAAAGAAAAAGAAAACAGAACATCACACACACACACACACACACACACACACACACACACACACACACACACACACACACACACAGGTTTTGAAAATATCTCAGCCGTCAGTTGCTTGCGATAACCTAAAATCTCAAGACTTAAAAGCTCAGCGTTGTGCAGATTATATAGGATGGAGCTTGGATGACGATGTCAAGGCCGATTTGTTTCCCAACAGGGGAGGGAGGTAGAGAGGGAGGAAGGGGTTGGGGGATGCATGCTTTTATTGGGGGTGGGGGTGGGGGGTGGGGGTTGATTTCATGGAAGGGAAGGACGCACTGGAGAAGAATTTCTGTATGTTTTGTTTTGAGTCGGTCAATTATTCATGCTTGAGAGCTTCAGTGGAGGTATCGGCCATGCTCT
>NC_134886.1:5490567-5493067 GCF_041734735.1 Babylonia areolata
TGCATCCTCAATTTTCTCCTCCCTTTCTCTCCTTCCTTTTCTCCTGCTTTATCATTCTCTTCCGCCTCCTCCTTATCATTATCCCACTCCTCCTTATCACACTTCTTCCATCTCCTCTACTTCTTATCATCATTGTTGTCTTTTTTTTTAATTATTATTATTATTATTATTATTATTATTATTATTATTACCTTTAAAAAAAATATATATATTTATTTATTTATGTACGCTTATGGTTGACTTCATCAAGTTTTTGCGCCTTATACATATTATTAATAGTAGTAGTAGTTCTTTTTTTTATGTATTTATCTATTATTTATTCACCCTTTTTTTTCTCAAGGCCTGACTAAGCGCGTTGGGTTACGCTGCTGGTCAGGCATCTGCTTGGCAGATGTGGTGTAGCGTTTATGGATTTGTCCGAACGCAGTGACGCCTCCTTGAGCCACTGAAACTGAGACTGAAACTGATCTTCCGCGGCATCCTCCTCCTCCTCATCTTCCTCCTCTTCCTCCTCCTTTTCTTCTTCTTCTTCCTTCTCCTCCTTCACATCCTCTTCCTCCGTCTTCTTCTCTTCTTCCTCTTCCCCCCCCCCCCCTTCTCTTCCAAACCTATCGTTCACATGTATTGCTGTCACCTTCATCGTTTCTTACCCCCCCTCCCCCTCTCCTCTCCTCACAGTCGTTCCCGGTACCACCATCACCAGCATCCACCTCTGTTACCTCCTCTAATTCCTTCGTCATGTTTGTGGTGCATCAACCACTTACCTCCGTGTCTTTGTGTTGGCTGGTTCTCTCTGTCCCTCTCCCCTCCCCTCCCTCCCTCCCTCCTTCCTCAGTGCCCCCCCCCTCCCCCCCTCACCCCCTCTTTACTATTACTGATTGAAGGAAAGAGACCTGACCCAGTGCCTCAAGGCGTTTCTCTCATCATCGTTCGTTTCCGCCCTGATTAGTTGGTGAATATATCCGTCATTATTTTGTTGTGTATGCTTGATGGGGGCTATTACTCTATCTCTCTCTCTCTCTCTCTCTCTCTCTCTCTCTCTCTCTCTGTGTGTGTGTGTGTGTGTGTGTGTGTGTGTGTGTGTGTACCTGATACCTGCCAAATATACCATTTCTATTTTTGCTGTTGTTCGTTCCCACACCCCCTCACTCCCCCTCACCCCGCCGCCACCCCCATGCCCGCACATATTACTAATTTGGTCACCCATCATTTCCCTTCTTTCACGCACGAATCGTGATGTCGGTGAGGGTGAAGCTCTCTCTGATTCTTTCCGAGGGTTTGCTGTTCTGACGTGGTCACTAAAAGAATGAGGAGAGTTGTAGCGGCAGTGGCGGTGGCGGTGGTGGTGGTGGTGGATGGGGAGGTGGGTGGTGGTGGCGTGATTGGCACTAAGGCAATGCTGGAGATGAGGAGACGACGAGGTTTAGGGAGAAGGGGTGGAGTTTGGGGGAAGAGGGAGAGGAGGAGGGGGGTGGGGGTGGGAGTGGAAAGATCAGAAGGGATTGGCCCTCATTTCCTGGCCACCGGGGCAAGAGAGACAAGGCGCATCTGATGATGAACACATTACTGACTTGGAGCGCTGGCGGGGCGAATCGCTGGTCAACATGACGGCCTGAGGGAAACATTACTCCCCTCCCCGCGCCCCCCCCCCACTCCCTCTGCCTCCAGTGGTGAAGGGATGGGTTGGCATTTGGGCATGTCCTCCTGGCTTTTGTCCTTGGGTGGTTCTGGGTTTCTTGTTTCTGTATGTTTATCTGTCTGTTTGTCTGTCTGTCTTTTTTTTTGTGTGTGTGTGTGTGCATGTGTGCGTGTATGCTTGCGTGCCCGATTGTGAGTGTGTGTGTGTTTCATGTGTGTGTGTTAAGGAGGGTGGAGGGGAGGCTTAGTGCGTGCGTGTGTCTGTGTGAGTGTGTGCGTGTATGTATGTGTAGGCACTCCCGCACGTGAGTTATGCTTCTCCTTCTCCTCCGACTCTTTCTCCTCTTTCTTTCTGCCCTTTCTCTCTCTGTCCTCTCTCTCTTTCTCTCCTCCTCACACTTCTCTCTACCACCTGTTCCGCCTCTACCTCTCTGAGGGCTGGATATAAAAAAAAAACAACAAAAAAGCAGCTATGCTTGCACCACTACCTTCGAAAATAAAAATTCGTTTCGTTTCGGTTAGTATCGTTTCGTTTCGTTTCTCCAATTTCTCTGTGTGTCTTCCACACGCTGTCTCCCTAACAATCTCCCTTTCTCCATGCCATCCTTTCTGTCTCTGTCTCTGTCTCTCACTCTCTCTGTTTCTCTCCCTCTCCTTGCTTTCTCAATCACTCGCGCATTAAGAATAACAGGAAACAGACGCGGAGATAGACAGACGGACAGAAAGACAGGCAGAGAGAGAGAGAGAGAGAGAGAGAGAGAGAGAGAGACAGACAGACAGACAGACAGACAGACAGACAGACAGACACAGAGACAACAGGGTGTTTGGATGTGGTCCCCAATTCAAATTCGACATACATCTC
>NC_134886.1:5513067-5523067 GCF_041734735.1 Babylonia areolata
CTAGTTAGAAAAAAGAAGAAGAAAAAAAAGTTGAGTTCGACGTGGAAAAAAATATTGTGTGTAGTGTTTCAGTGAAGTGGGATTTCGTTCCGGTATATCTCCGCGGTTCTTGTGATGGTGGTTTATTGGTGATTATTATTATTATTATTGGTTTTTTGTTTTGTTTTTATGTTTGTTTTTTTCTTTTGCCGTGCATGCATTGTCAGTCGTAGTGGTGGGAAAATCGAAGCAAAAGGAACAAAAGAAAAAAAAAAGTTGGGAGTTATAGTGTTTTGTATTCAGACAACAGGAAATCCGTTCTCGTGATTGGTTCTTTCTCCACAGCAATCTTCTAACATTGAACTGTGAAAACTTTTAATTTTTTTTTTCCTTTTTATTTATTTTTATTTTTTAACCACGTCGTCATCTGGTGTGTTTGGGAGAGATTGTGATTGAAGTGTGAAGTATTTTGTTTGCTTTTTTTTTTAAGTCATTTTTTTTTTAAAGTAATCCTCGGAGTTATGAAAAGCGGTCGTCTGATGAATCATAGAGGATGATGGCAGGTGGTGGTGGTGGTGGTGGTTGTGGTGTGTGTGTGTGTGTGTGTGTGTGCGTGTGCGTGTGAGCGTGCACGTATGTGTTAGTGTGTTGTTGTTGTTTCGGTGTGCGTGCGTGCGTGCTTTTGTGTGTGTGTGTGTGTGTGTGTGTGTGTGTGTGTGTGTGTGTGTGAATACTTGAGGGTGGTGTCGTATGGGTATGATGTGGGGGGTGTGGGGATCATGTATGCTTAACTTCTAAAAGGTCGCGGGAAACTTGATACGTTTTAATTCAGTTGTGTGCGTTCCAGTAGAAGTGAAACAAACGAACAAAACTGAATGCTGCTAATGATAATCTGTAAATGTATACACCCACACGCATGCACGCAAGCAAACATGCACGCAAAACACACACGGCACACACACACACACACACACACACACACACACGCACACACACACACACACACACACACACACACACATACACACACACACACACACAGGACACTGATACACACGCGCATACAGGGTGGCTGGTACACACACAGACACACGTACACTAGCTGCATAAACTGTGTGCATACGTGTATTTCACATTTGGGAGAGAGAGAGAGAGAGAGAGAGAGACAGACAGACAGACATACAGACAAATTCATATTCACAGGGTTTAATGTGCTTCGGTCATATGTTATACATACACATTGGGGACGGGGAAAGAGGGGGTAGGTAATCCAACTGTTTATTCACGAACTATGTAGCAACTTTACTTTGAACACAGTTTGTACGAACTAAAATTCTTTTTCACACTTTTTCCATATTGATTAAGCATGGGGTCGTTTTCCAGGCTGAGTATAATGCTGATTAACTGCTAGTCATACATTCTAAACTGCTGATAACATCGGTATTCGATGTTCAGTGAAAATACGATATATACACATTTCTCTTGGTGGTATTGATATAATCCGTTATTTGGCATTGATTTGTTGTCTCCTACTTATAGCATGAAAATTGCTGAATATTTGGCGAATTAATGTGTGTGTGTGTCATGTGTGTGTGTGTGTGTGTGTGTGTGTGTGTGTGTGTGTGTGTGTGTGTGTGTGTGTGTGTGTGTGTGTGAGAGAGAGAGAGAGAGAGAGAGAGAGAGAGAGAGAGAGAGTCATTTATCCATTTGGCCATCGCCCCCCACGAAGACAGTGTATGGAAAAGTCACATTACAGCTATAACAAGTTGTTATACATGCACATAGGGTCTTGTGAAGCGAACCTGAAGTTTGATTCATACTTTTAAGATATCGCATGATCTTTAACTTTAAATGCATTATATTATCAGAATAGTCGACATGATAAACGTAAACAAAAGCCACATGAATATTAAATAATATTTTCCAGGCATCAACTTTGGCTCATATCGCTTTGGGGTGGACGGCACGAGAGAATATGCAGTTCGTAGACCTTAGATTGTTGATGTATTGGAGGAATTGAAACTTTTCCGTCATCGGATTCTCTGTATCTGTAATGATGTATACTTAGATCGTACACACCGAATCGAAATCTACTCATGTATTACAAGTGTTTGTCCATACTAGACAAAAGACAGTAATTTACTACATAGGTATTGCAAACTGTTAATAATAATAATAATAATAATAATAATTAAAAACAACGACAGTATGGGCGTTAAGACTATCACTAATCTGAATTTACTCGTTTTTTTGTTGTTGTTTTTTTTTTCATCTGACAAAAACGCTAATACATGCAGCAAGAATGCCAACACCCTGATATATCCATGCATCACCAAGAACATCTTCAACATATACTTCTTATTTCACGTACATGCGATGCCCAGTTCTTCCTTCTAATCTAATCTAATTCATGTAATATTTAATAGGCTTTACGAGGTATTCGAAACGCTTCTATTCGTAACATTTTAAAACAATCGCGAATAGATTGCACAGTAGAATGTTTTTATTTCTTTTTTAATGTTTTTTTTTAAAAAATAGATATTTGTTTGTATATCAGAGCATTAGCTGTATACATGAAATTTCGTTAACGCAAACAGATAGATTCACAACTCACATCAGTTGTCATTAATACCCATAATTTCTGAACCATACAGTGTCTTGTGGGTAAACTATTTTCAAAAGCAGTTATAAGGAAATGTCGCCAAATGATGATACGTTTTTTTTATGATAATACTTACATATTGAAGCATTGAAGCATTTCAGCCGTGCTGGCAAGATATTTGCAAGCGGTTCGAAAACTTAAACGGGGTTGTTAACAATTTCCCCATGTTCTTGTACACATTGACCAACGGTATCGTTCACCCCGACACCCCACCCTCATATCTAAATATCCAACTTTTCGAGAGAGAGAGAGAGAGAGAGAGAGAGAGAGAGAGAGAGAGAAGTTACTTTTGTAACACGTTGTGATTCGTTCAGTTGTGATTGTAATTCAGTGTCAGGCTGAGTCAACTAAACGGCACCTTCGGCCAAGTAAAAATGTTGTTATTGGAAAAGTTAACTCCATGTTTTCCGTTTTGTATTTATTCCAAAGCCAGTTCTTTTCACAGATAGAATATAATACTTGGCTGCATACAGCTGTGTGTGTGTGCGTGTGCGTGTGTGTGTGTGTGTGTGTGTGTGTGTGTGTGTGTGTGTGTGTGTGTGTGAGTGAGAGAGAGAGAGAGAGAGAGAGAGTTAATCAAATATTTATATTGGACCTATATTCAGTTTTTTTTCTTTTCTTCCTGTCGTTCTTCTTTCTTTCTTTCTATCTTTGATCCTTTTCTGTGTTCAGCAATGAGGTGAGCAGCAAGTATAAATATGGTTTTCTGTTTCACGCTATAGGCCTAAATGTTGCACCATAGACACTTGACAGAGGAAAGAGTGCACTCAGCAATTCACAAATTTCATTGTCAATAATATGTCTGTGTGTCTGTGTGTGTTTAAGTCTGTTGTCTCTCTCTTCCTTTCTATTTCTCTGTGTCTCCCTGTTTCTGTCATTGTCTCTGTCTGTCTGTCTGTCTGTCTGTCTGTCCGTCCCTCTCCCTCTCTCTCCCTCTCTTTTCTTAGTCGCCCTTCTTTAGGGTGAAGAAGGCTAGATTATATAAAAAAAACAACAACAAATAATGCCTGCACCTTGCTTATTTATTGCCATCGTTGATAAAGAATTTGCCCCCCCCCCAACCCCTCACACACACACACTCTCTCTCTCACTCTTATCTCTCTCTCTCTCTGTCCTCCCCTCCTCTCTCTCTCTCTGTCTGTGAGATACCGTGAAAAACTGGGGAAAGAACGGACATAGATATATCGATGCTCGCATAAAGTCTATCTTTTTACTGTCTCGCTTTCACTCTGAGTGCCTGTAACAATCATTGTTGTTCGCTCCTGCTTGAGCGTCTGCGTGCTTGCATGCGCACTTGCTTTTGTGTGTGTGTGTGTGTGTGTGTGTGTGTGTGTGCTTATGTGCACCTATGTACCTATGGTAATAATGTTTAACGTGACTATGCAATGGGTGTTTTATGTATCCGTATATGGATAACTAGAGGAAATGTGTTGATACATTAGATACTCCATATATTTCTTTTGTTGTTAGAAAACATCACATGGATTGTGTTATTTTCCTGTTATGTGGCTTTACACATATTAGCTAAGCAAAGAATAGAAAGAACACAGATAAAATGCACAAATTATTTGATGAATAAACAAACCCACACGTCTAGAAAAGAAAAGAAAAATCATTAGTTCGAACTATTAGATAAAGCTCAATAAATAGGTTGATAATACTATAATTGATTCAAACGATTCCACTGGAACAAAGGATTTGAGAAATACACACACGAAAATGTTGACAAGTTAATGATGAAGGTACCAACTGAACAAAATACGACAATATATATTTCAGCTGATAAACAAAGCAATAAACAAAAAAATACTCACAGAAATTGCACGAGTGGTTCGGTTTGGTTTTTGTTCTAGACTTTCAGTGATTTCAATACATCTGGAATATCGATGCGAGGACCACAAATATCTTCCACCAGATTTCAATACAAAGGGAGCAGATTGTTGCATTCAGGAACAGTCTCAAAAGATAAGTATTTATGAATGAATCATCAAACAAAAAGATTAACAGAATAATGCATAATTTGATGGACAAGTTATGTGGGTCATTTTAATAACCAAAAGAGATAACGAAGCGATAAACAGACAGATGATCAACATAATGATTCGATCGATCAATTTTTGACTTGATAATCAAATCAAGCAAATCAATATCGCGAATGATTACGATTTTTGCTTTTATGAAACTTCAAAATTCATCTAAAGCAATTATGCTATTTCAGTAGAATATGAGCGAAGTCTGAGGAAGAGTATGATATGAAGAAATCGCCTCGCACTATGTGCGGAAATTGTCACTTTTTTTTCTGTTTTGTTTTGTTTTGTTTTGTTTTGTTTGTTTGTTTGTTTCCATTTATTATGGGAAGGAGGCGAGACGAAAGTGTGACTTCCTTTGCTGCCAGATAATACTTGTGTGGAGAGAGAGAAAGAATGTACATATATATAGAGAGAGAGGGGAAGAGAGAGAGATAGGGGGAGAGAGAGAGGGGGGAGAGAGAGAACGAACGAACGAATCTTTTTAATGAGGGAATTGGAATAAGCATGCATATGCTTTTTTACATCCAGCCCTCAGGGCAAAATGAAATGAAATCAAAATGTTCACAAGATAACAAAATGTTATAGAAAAACATACATGAAATTCATATACACTCAATTGCACAGTAGCATTTACAAGTACATAATCATGATACCTGCATTAATGACAATAATGACAGAGAGAGGGAGGGAGAGAGAGAGAGAAAAGCAAATAGCAATATGGACAGACAGACAGACAGACCGATAGACAGACAGATAACTAGAACTCGGATGATTTCTGCATAAGCTATTCACCATGCCCTCGCAAGAAATGTCAATAATAACAAATAAACAAGCACAAGAAGAAAAAAACAAAAACACATGGAAAACAGAGAAAGAGGGGAGGAGTGAGAGAGGTGAGAGAGACCAGAGTAGATGATGATTTAGAAAGATATTGATGTACATAGTGGATGCGAGAGAGAGACGAGAAAGAAAGATACTTAATTGCCGATCTTTATTTTGTATGTCAATAGGTAATGATGAGAAAGAGAGAATCAGGCAAACAGACGGAAAGACAAACAGAAACACAAAAAGAGAGAGATAAAGAGAGAGATTAATTCCCCCTTATTGAGAATACACGGTGCAGCTGGTGAATGCCATGGAGGAGAGAGAGAGAGGGCGGGGGGTGGGGGGGGGTATAGGGGGGAGGGGAAGGAAAGAGACAGAGAGACACAGTCAGACAGACAGACAGACGGACAGAGAGAGAGGTATCATCTAAGAAAATATTTAACGGCCCATTTTATACTGCCTATGATCAGGAATCAATGATGTTTCTAAATTTTTGTCCCTTTGCAAACTTAAAAAAAAAATTGTTGAACATCTGTCTGTCGGTCCGCCTAACTGACTGTATTTTTTTTTTCCTGTTCTCCTCTCCTCCTCTTTCTCCTGCATTAGTGTTATGATTATGATTTCTATTATGATTATCATTATTATCATTATTGTTATCATTGTTATCATCACTATTATTGTTGTTATTCCGCTTCCCTCTCCCATGTCGCACACACCAGACCTGTAGTGATGTTTTGGGTGCTAGTGATAAGAAACTCTAGGGAGAGCTGGACAGTACAAGGTCTTCAGTGTTTCAGCATTTAACTACTTACACTCTAAGGGGGGCCGGGCCGCACCCAGGTCATGACTCCTGGATGCCCTTGTATTGCCGCCTTTTCTTTTTTTTTTTCTTTTTTCCTGGTCCTCAGCAGGTTCGGACCCGCGCCTCCAGGGTGGTCGCCACTTCAGGACTGAGTCACCTTTTCTGGCAGACGTTTTAACCACTGAACCATCGTACGCCTAGTTTGAGTTGGGAAATTTAATCCTTATGAAGTTTGCTTTCATTCCTCCTCGACCAGATCCAGCTGGAACTCTTTTCTGCTGCTTCTGCCATTGCCTTGGGAGCCCATGTCCTCTCCCTGCCAGAAATCGACAGCCGTTTCATGAGGGTGTAAGCAGATGCGCCCACAAACCCTCTTGCACCAATCTCTATGGCAAGGACTTTGGCTTGGAAGCCAGATTCTCTCAGCATACTTATCGGTCTTGTAGATGTGGGCTTCCTCCATTCTGCTTTCGTATAGCACAGTGAGCTCAATCAGAATCGCTTGTATTTTGGATTGGACGAAAACCTGATACCCCCGTGTTGCAGCATGCATTTGGCGCTCGTAGAAGAACCAGCGACTACTCGGAGAGTTCCTTTCCCCCGGCAACATTAACATTCTGAAAAAAAATCTACTTTAGTTGTAATTTTTTGGCTTGTAGAAAGAAAAAAAGAAAGAAAACAAAGAAAAGAAAAAAAAGAAAAGATAAAAAATGGGTCGAATTCTGGCGACGCGACGGTGCATAGGAGAGCATCCCAAGTTAAACACATAAATTTCCTTTGGCCGTTGTATAATACAACAACACGACACGACACTGCACGACACGACACGACACGACACGACACGACACGACACGACACTGCACGACACGACACACGACACGACACGACACGACACGACACGACACGACACGACGCAACGCAACGCAACGCAACGCAACACAACATGCTACACAGTGTAGCGTAACTTAACGCAACGTAACGCAACGGAACACATACAGCAAAGCCCCATTATCAACCATCACAGTACAGCACAATAGAATAAAAAGCCAATCTAATGCAACGCAAGACAAAGTCGTAACATATCACAATTCAACACGACACATCACAACACAGTAAGTAACGCATATCCGTAGTACATTACAGTACAAGGCAGTTCGATACAATTCAGTCCAATATAATGAAACAAAACCGTAGTATGGTAGAACACAGTATGAAACAATACATTAAACTAAAGCAGTTTATAATACAACTCACTACAATACAATACAAGATAAGAACAAGACAAGACAATAAGTAAAACAAAGCTATGGTACAATACAGCACAATACAACACAATGCAATTCAATACAATCCAGTCCAGATAAAACCGTACCATGATACAATACAACACGATACAATACAATGCAATAAAACAAAGACTTAGTATAATACAACACAATCTTCTACAATACAATAAAACAAAGCAGCAGTATAATGCAATGCAATCAAGTAAAATACGGGACGGTTTTCCCCGCAATTTTTTAGCATTATCCAAAACTCAGACAAGAAACAGAGCTGTACAAGTTCATGTGCAATGGGGCTGTCATTAATTGGAAATAAAATCCAATATCTTGCATATTTGAACCAAAAAGACCGTGCCTCCTTCAATTTGAGAATGGATGATTTCCAAGCAAAGAATCGTGCTAAATTAGAAAAAAGAGAGACAGAAATAAAGAAACCGTTTTCTGAATTCTTCCGTTTAAAAAACAAAACAAAACGAAAAACAAAACCAAAAAAAATAAATAAATAAATTAAAAAAAATAAATAAAAAATTAAAAAAAACTCACAAAAAACCGGCATTCTTAAAAGTGGCAGATTTATGAACGATCCAATAAGCATCACAATTTTTTTTCCCCTCTGATTATTCCGAATGAATTCAGTTTTTTTCAGCCCTAACCCACACTCCGTCGCACATTGTGCGCATGCGCACCTTGCCTTGTCTTTCCGTCGCTACCGGAAATGCAACTTTGTGTGTTCTCCTTTCGTTGCTTCTTTGGAAATCATCACTGGCATAAATTCAGTGAATATATCCTCCGCTTTAGCTTTTTTTTTTTTATAAGTCAAATTCTTTGCTCCCCCCCCCCCCTCCCCCGCCCCCTCCTCCAGCGCCCCTCCCCCCCCCCATCCCCGCCCCCCGTCCTCTTCCGGAAGTGTCTTTATTCATGGTCGGAAACAACTGATGCGAGTAAAGAGTCCGAGTTCCTGGAGCCAGTTGCATTGCTCGGACGGAAGAGCCTAGTATGGTCGTACCCCGCTGCTAACTGTGTGTAGTATGGGACTGACCAATGACGTAGTTCGGTCAACGTAAGCATTTTAGTCATGTATTAACTGTCAAAAAGTTAGAACCAAGCAATGCAACTGGCATCTGATGAGCGAATCGATGACTGAATTAGTCGTAAGAACTTGTTATGGTGAGTGGGAATGATGTTGAAGGTCATAGTTATGGGTGGGGGAGGGTGGGGGGCGAGGGTGGCGGGAGGCGGGGGTGGGGGAGGAAGAAAAACGAGTATTGTATTGTCACGTGTCTTGAGGCTTTGTTTTATACTACTGTTCTACTCCATTCTATTCTACTCGGCTCTATTCGCTTCTATTCTTGTGACAATAGGGGACAGAGCAGGATGCGAATTTTGCGGTGCTCTTTATCATTATCATTCTTATTTTCATTTCTTTTTGTTCACGAATGGGGTAATGAGATTAACAATAACAACAACAACAACAACAACAACAATCTTCCATTTCTCCTCCTCACCTTCTTTCTCCTCTTTGCCAGTCTCCTCATCCTCCTCATCCTTCTCTTCCTTTCTTTTTCATTCACATTCTTCCGCTTGAGGTACTCAGTCATATTTACTTCCCATTGTGGGACATGTTTTGGGAAGGCGTCATATTCATATTGATTCTTCTTTTCTTCGTTTTTGTTTCAATTTTCTTATTATTATATTTTCGATGTTTTTTTTTTTTCTTTTATCAGTGTTTGAATCAGTGTATTCAGAATTGCTTGCTGCTGGTGACAGAAAAAGAAAAAAAAATCGCCATCCCCGCACAAAAACAACAAACAACAACAACAGCAAAACAGCAAAATAAAACTAAAAAAAAAAAAAAAAAGGAAAGAAAAAAAGCAGCTACATACAAGCAAACAATCCACACACCAGAAATGCTGAAACTATACCGCTGGCCTGTTCCCTAGGTGGCTATGCATAGTAATACAAAATGGAGTGTCTGAAAGAGACCTGATCAATAATGTCTAGTAGCCCGTCAAGTTGTCACATAAAGCAAAACCAATACATTCCCACCCCAACCTGGACATACAGTTAACCCCTGGACTGCTGTAGCATGAATTTTGAGCGGCATTACTACTTTCTGTGTAGTTGTTTTGTTGTTGTCGTTGTTGTTAAATCGTGTTATTGATATTGCTGAACAAAAGCAAATGCAATCCAAAGAAGAAGAAGAAGACGAAGAAATACACAGAAAGAATAGTGATTGGCATCAGATTTATCTTCTTTTTGTTTGAATAAGATGAAATCCTTCACTGATATTGGTCTGCTAGCAATGAAGGGGTTAATGGCGCTAGAGAGATTAAACAACGGTAAAGTTTATCACGAAGGCAAACACAGACGCGCATGCACTTTTAACAACAACAACAACAACAAAAAAAAAAAAAAAAGA
>NC_134886.1:5545567-5548067 GCF_041734735.1 Babylonia areolata
TGTGAGAGAGAGAGAGAGAGAGAGAGAGAGAGAGAGAGAGTGAGAGAGAGACAGAGACAGAGACAGAGACACATAGAAAGAAAGTGTGTGTGAGAGAGAGGGGTGGGTGGGAATGTGTGTGTGTGTGTGTGGGTGTGTGTGTGTATGTGTGTGTGTGTGAGGGAGAGACAGAGGGGGTGGGGGTGGGGGTGGGATGGCGATGAATTGTTTATTGAGAAGACAGAAAACAACATGAAATGAGATTGCTTACACCCTTCCCTCAGAGAGAGTGAGAAAGAAAGGTAAATGGATGATGGAAAGATGGAGAGTGAGAAAGAAAGGTAAATGGATGATGGAAGGATGGAGAGTGAGAAAGAAAGGTAAATGGATGATGGAAGGATGGAGAGTGAGAAAGAAAGGTAAATGGATGATGGAAGGATGGAGAGTGAGAAAGAAAGGTAAATGGATGATGGAAGGATGGAGAGTGAGAAAGAAAGGTAAATGGATGATGGAATGATGGAGAGTGAGAAAGAAAGGTAAATGGATGATGGAAGGATGGAGGGAGAAGTGAAGACGTAGGGGTAGGTGGAGGGGAAAGAGAGAGACAGAGAGAGAGAGAGAGAGACAGACAGACAGACAGACAGAGAGAGAGAGAGAGAGAGAGAGTGAGAGAGAAACAGACAGACAGACAGAGACAAAGCAAGAGTGCGAGAGACAGATAGTCAGAAGAGAAATCGGGGGGAGAGAGGGAGAGAGACAGACAGACAGAGAGAGAGAGAGAGAGATGAAAACTTGTTTCTTGAGGAAAAAAGAGCTTTTTTTTTTTTTTTAAACCCTATGTCATGAGAGATAGGAAGAACGAACACGCAACCGTAGACAGACTGACTGACACAAAGACAGAGTCAGAACGAATGATTTCTTATTAAAAAAAAAAAGAAGAAGAAGAAGAAATAATAATACTACTAATAAAATTCCATTGAGGGAATGAAGAATTAAACACAGTGTCGTTTATCTATATCCTGCCCTTCCGAAAAAAAGAAAACAGGAAAACAGAAACAGGCTATTAAGCAAAGTAGCAAAGCAGACGCATAAACATTAATTGATATTAAACATGAAATATGATTTATTTCCAAAATGATTATGTCAAAAATACGTACCAAAAACACATGCACACGTTTTGCCCAGACGAATCCTATCGTGAACAGCAATAAACACACACACACACACACACACGCACGCACGCACACACGCACGCACACACGCACACGCATACACGCAAGCACACACACACACACACACACACACACACACACACACATACACACACGCACGCGCATACGCACGCACGTGCTTGCGTGCGTCTGCGTGCGCAAGAGCCAAAAAAAAACAAAGAAGGAATGAAAGGAAGAATAGAAGGACAGAGACAGAGGTGAGAGAGTGCAACAGAGAGAGAGAGAGAGAGAGAGAGAGAGAGAGAGAGAGAGAGAGAGAGAGAAACAGAGAGAGAGAGAGACAGAGATAAAAACAGAGAGAAGGAGAGAGAGGGGTGATAGAGGGCGACAGAGAGAGAGAGAGAGAGAGAGAGAGAGAGAGAGAGAGAGAGAGAAAGACAGACAGAGAGAAGGAGAGAGAGGGGTGAGAGAGAGAGAGAGAGCGACACAGAGAGAGAGACAAGGATAAAGACAAAGAGAAGGAGAGAGAGGGGTGAGAGAGAGAGAGCGACAGAGAGAGAGACAGAGATAAAAACAGACAGAGAGAAGGACAGGGAGGGGTGGGAGAGAGAGCGACAGAGAGAGAGAGAGAGATAAAGATAAAGACGGACAGATAGAAGGAGAGAGAGGGGTGAGAGAGAGAGCGACAGAGAGAGACAGAGACAGACAGATAAAGACACAGAGAGAGAGAGAGAGAAGAGGGAGGAGGGAAGGAGTGAGGGGACAGTAGTCATTATAATGCACGTGGGTGATATCTTAGAAACTTATCGTCGACGGGAGTACGCCCCCCCCCCCCCCCCCCACATCAAATAAGGATAATCTGTGGATGACTGTATTATGAGCATGAGTTGATTGTTTTGGAGCACGTATCTTCAGAACTCTCTGTCTTTATATATATATATATATATATATATATTTTTTTTTTTTTTTTTTTTTTAATTTTTTTATATGTATCTCTGAGACAGAGGGGGGTAAGGTTTCGTTTAGGGTTTTGTTCTGGCTCCTCGGTGATTTTTTTTCCTTCATCTTTTTTTTCCCCGTACGGATGCATGAGAGAGAGCCCCCGCCCCCCCCCCCCCCCCTCCCCCCCCTGACCCCTCCTAAACGCGTGATATGATATTGATATGATATCATATTGATACCAAAATAACGTCTATCCTCGGTCAGAAAACAAGCTCTGAGCTAGGCGCTTTATAAACACGGAGTCATTTGTACAGCAGGCTGCCTACCTGGATGGAGCCGGCTCGACTGACGGCTGCCATTGGGCGCTCGTCACTCGTTTCCTGTGTCATTTAGTCAGCCTTCAGTCA
>NC_134886.1:5560567-5570567 GCF_041734735.1 Babylonia areolata
TTCATTCTCTCTCTCTCCCTCCCTCGCTCTCTGTCTCTCCTTCTCTCCCTCTCTCTCTACCCCCCCCCCCTCATCTCTCTCTCTCGCTTTCTCACTTAAGTCTTCTACTTCCTCTCTCCTCTCTGTCTCTTCTGTACAGTCTGTCTCTGTCTCTCTCTTGTCTGTCTGTCTGTCTGTCTGTCTGTCTCTCACCCAATCCCGTTGAGAGCGTGCGCTGTGTGTGGCATGAAGTTAATGAAAGGTTACTGACATGACGGCACATTATGAAGCAGCGAGGGGTCTGTGTTGCTCTTCGTTCCATTGATTTTGGCTTTCTTTCCTGCTTCTGCATTGTAGACCGCCAGCGGAGGAAATCACTCACTCACTCACTCACTCACTCACTCACTCACTCACTCATTCCCTCGACCGCTGGGGTCGTTGGGGGGGACATGAGGAAGATGTCATAGCTCGCCACGCCGTTCTGTTAGCAGCTGTCGTGAGGAGATCTGGCATCGTCATTTTGGTCCATTCCTTGACGTTGTCGGACCAGCTCTTTCTCCGCCGCCCCCCCGTCTGCGCCCTCCCTCTACAGTCCCTTGCAGGATGGTTTTGGAGAGGGTGTTATGTCGTATGACGTGACCAAACCATGCCATCTTCCGTCGTTTAACAGTCGCCAGCAGTGGTTCTTGGGGCCCAAAAAAGGTTGCTGACCAGGTTCCGCACATAGTCATTGGTCTTGTGTTCCTTGTAGGAGATGTGTAGTAGTCTCCTCAAGCACTTGGTTTCGGAACCAAGGAAAGAAATGGTTTTTTACCAAATATCACAATGTTTCTGGTTTCTTAGCTGTCTTGCAGTTTATTATTTTAACACTGTTGTGTCGGTTTATCTGTTCTGTCTGCCTGTCTGTCTGTGTTCCCCAGTCTTTCTGTCTGTTTCTCGGTCTGTCTGTCTGTCTCGCTCTGTCTCAGTCTGTCTGTCTGTCTGTCTGTCGACCGCAGCGGAGATAGGAATGGTTTTACGAAAGTATTCGCACGTTTACGGTTTCTGAGCTTGTCTTGGAATTTATCATTTTAACTGTTTCTTTGTCTGTTTGTCTGTCTGTCTGTCTGTATAGTCTGTGTCCCCCAGTCTGTCTGTCTCTTGCTCTGTCAGTATGTCTGTTGACTGCATCGGGTCACGAAGTATTTATACATTTCTGGTTTTGGAAATGTCTTGGAATTGATCTTTTTAACTGTTTCTTTGTCTGTCCTGTCCTGTCTGTCTGTCTGTCTGTGTGTCTGTGTTCCCCAGTCCTTCTGTTTCTCGGTCTGTCTGTTTGTCTCTCACCCAATCCCGTTGAGAGCGTGCGCTGTGTGTGGCATGAAGTTAATGAAAGGTTACTGACATGACGGCACATTATGAAGCAGCGAGGGGTCTGTGTTGCTCTTCGTTCCATTGATTTTGGCTTTCTTTCCTGCTTCTGCATTGTAGACCGCCAGCGGAGGAAATCACTCACTCACTCACTCACTCACTCACTCACTCACTCATTCCCTCGACCGCTGGGGTCGTTGGGGGGGACATGAGGAAGATGTCATAGCTCGCCACGCCGTTCTGTTAGCAGCTGTCGTGAGGAGATTTGGCATTCGTCATTTTGGTCCATTCCTTGACGTTGTCGGACCAGCTCTTTCTCTGCCGCCCCCCGTCTGCGCCCTCCCTCTACAGTCCCTTGCAGGATGGTTTTGGAGAGGGTGTTATGTCGTATGACGTGACCAAACCATGCCATCTTCCGTCGTTTAACAGTCGCCAGCAGTGGTTCTTGGGGCCCAACAAGGTTGCTGACCAGGGTTCCGCACATAGTCATTGGTCTTGTGCTCCTTGTAGGAGATGTGTAGTAGTCTCCTCAAGCACTTGGTTTCGAAACCAAGGAAAGAAATGGTTTTTACCAAATATCACAATGTTTCTGGTTTCCTAGCTGTCTTGCAGTTTATTATTTTAACACTGTTGTGTCGGTTTATCTGTTCTGTCTGCCTGTCTGTCTGTGTTCCCCAGTCTTTCTGTCTGTCTCGGTCTGTCTGTCTGTCTCGCTCTGTCTCAGTCTGTCTGTCTGTCTGTCGACCGCAGCGGAGACAGGAATGGTTTTACGAAAGTATTAGCACGTTTACGGTTTCTGAGCTTGTCTTGGAATTGATCATTTTAACTGTTTCTTTGTCTGTCTGTCTGTCTGTCTGTCTGTCTGTCTGTCTGTCTGTCTGTCTCTTGCTCTGTCAGTATGTCTGTTGACTGCATCGGAAATAAGAATGGGTTACGAAGTATTTATATATTTCTGGTGTTGGAACTGTCTTGGAATTGATCTTTTTAACTGTTTCTTTGTCTGTCCTGTCCTGTCTGTCTGTCTGTCTGTGTGTCTGTGTTCCCCAGTCCTTCTGTTTCTCGGTCTGTCTGTCTGTCTCTCACCCAATCCCGTTGAGAGCGTGCGCTGTGTGTGGCATGAAGTTAATGAAAGGTTACTGACATGACGGCACATTATGAAGCAGCGAGGGGTCTGTGTTGCTCTTCGTTCCATTGATTTTGGCTTTCTTTCCTGCTTCTGCATTGTAGACCGCCAGCGGGGGAAATCACTCACTCACTCACTCACTCACTCACTCACTCACTCACTCACTCACTCCCTCGACCGCTGGGGTCGTTGGGGGGGGACATGAGGAAGATGTCATAGCTCGCCACGCCGTTCTGTTAGCAGCTGTCGTGAGGAGATATGGCATCGTCATTTTGGTCCATTCCTTGACGTTGTCGGACCAGCTCTTTCTCTGCCGCCCCCCGTCTGCGCCCTCCCTCTACAGTCCCTTGCAGGATGGTTTTTGGAGAGGGTGTTATGTCGTATGACGTGACCAAACCCATGCCATCCTCCGTCGTTTAACAGTCGCCAGCAGTGGTTCTTGGGGCCCAAAAAAGGTTGCTGACCAGGTTCCGCACATAGTCATTGGTCTTGTGCTCCTTGTAGGAGATGTGTAGTAGTCTCCTCAAGCACTTGGTTTCGAAACCAAGGAAAGAAATGGTTTTTACCAAATATCACAATGTTTCTGGTTTCCTAGCTGTCTTGCAGTTTATTATTTTAACACTGTTGTGTCGGTTTATCTGCCCTGTTCTGTCTGTCTGTCTGTCTGTCTGCGTTCCCCAGTCTTTCTGTCTCTCGGTCTGTCTGTCTCAGTCTGTCTGTCTGTCTGTCTATCGACCGCAGCGGAGATAGGAATGGTTTTACGAAAGTATTAGCACGTTTACGGTTTCTGAGCTTGTCTTGGAATTGATCATTTTAACTGTTTCTTTGTCTGTCTGTCTGTCTGTCTGTCTGTCTGTGTCCCCCAGTCTGTCTGTCTCTTGCTCTGTCAGTATGTCTGTTGACTGCATCGGAGACAAGAATGGGTCACGAAGTATTTATACATTTCTGGTGTTGGAACTGTCTTGGAATTGATCTTTTTAACTGTTTCTTTGTCTGTCCTGTCCTGTCTGTCTGTCTGTCTGTGTGTCTGTGTTCCCCAGTCCTTCTGTTTCTCGGTCTGTCTGTCTGTCTCTCACCCAATCCCGTTGAGAGCGTGCGCTGTGTGTGGCATGAAGTTAATGAAAGGTTACTGACATGACGGCACATTATGAAGCAGCGAGGGGTCTGTGTTGCTCTTCGTTCCATTGATTTTGGCTTTCTTTCCTGCTTCTGCATTGTAGACCGCCAGCGGGGGAAATCACTCACTCACTCACTCACTCACTCACTCACTCACTCACTCACTCATTCCCTCGACCGCTGGGGTCGTTGGGGGGGACATGAGGAAGATGTCATAGCTCGCCACGCCGTTCTGTTAGCAGCTGTCGTGAGGAGATCTGGCATCGTCATTTTGGTCCATTCCTTGACGTTGTCGGACCAGCTCTTTCTCTGCCGCCCCCCGTCTGCGCCCTCCCTCTACAGTCCCTTGCAGGATGGTTTTGGAGAGGGTGTTATGTCGTATGACGTGACCAAACCATGCCATCCTCCGTCGTTTAACAGTCGCCAGCAGTGGTTCTTGGGGCCCAAAAAAGGTTGCTGACCAGGGTTCCGCACATAGTCATTGGTCTTGTGCTCCTTGTAGGAGATGTGTAGTAGTCTCCTCAAGCACTTGGTTTTGAAACCAAGGAAAGAAATGTTTTTTTTTTTACCAAATATCACAATGTTTCTGGTTTCTTAGCTGTCTTGCAGTTTATTATTTTAACACTGTTGTGTCGGTTTATCTGCCCTGTTCTGTCTGTCTGTCTGTGTTCCCCAGTCTTTCTGTCTGTCTCTCGGTCTGTCTGTCTGTCTCGCTCTGTCTCAGTCTGTCTGTCTGTCTGTCTATCGACCGCAGCGGAGATAGGAATGGTTTTACGAAAGTATTAGCACGTTTACGGTTTCTGAGCTTGTCTTGGAATTTATCATTTTAACTGTTTCTTTGTCTGTCTGTCTGTCTGTCTGTCTGTCTGTATAGTCTGTGTCCCCCAGTCTGTCTGTCTCTTGCTCTGTCAGTATGTCTGTTGACTGCATCGGAGATAAGAATGGGTCACGAAGTATTTATACATTTCTGGTTTTGGAACTGTCTTGGAATTGATCATTTTAACTGTTTCTTTGTCTGTCTGTCCTGACCTGTCTGTCTGTCTGTCTGTCTGTGTTCCCCATTCCTTCTGTTTCTTGGTCTGTCTGTCTGTCTGTCTCTCACCCAATCCCGTTGAGAGCGTGCGCTGTGTGTGGCATGAAGTTAATGAAAGGTTACTGACATGACGGCACATTATGAAGCAGCGAGGGGTCTGTGTTGCTCTTCGTTCCATTGATTTTGGCTTTCTTTCCTGCTTCTGCATTGTAGACCGCCAGCGGAGGAAATCACTCACTCACTCACTCACTCACTCACTCACTCACTCATTCCCTCGACCGCTGGGGTCGTTGGGGGGGGGACATGAGGAAGATGTCATAGCTCGCCACGCCGTTCTGTTAGCAGCTGTCGTGAGGAGATATGGCATCGTCATTTTGGTCCATTCCTTGACGTTGTCGGACCAGCTCTTTCTCCGCCGCCCCCCGTCTGCGCCCTCCCTCTACAGTCCCTTGCAGGATGGTTTTGGAGAGGGTGTTATGTCGTATGACGTGACCAAACCACGCCATCTTCCGTCGTTTAACAGTCGCCAGCAGTGGTTCTTGGGGCCCAAAAAAGGTTGCTGACCAGGTTCCGCACATAGTCATTGGTCTTGTGTTCCTTGTAGGAGATGTGTAGTAGTCTCCTCAAGCACTTGGTTTCGGAACCAAGGAAAGAAATGGTTTTTACCAAATATCACAATGTTTCTGGTTTCTTAGCTGTCTTGCAGTTTATTATTTTAACACTGTTGTGTCGGTTTATCTGTTCTGTCTGCCTGTCTGTCTGTGTTCCCCAGTCTTTCTGTCTGTCTCTCGGTCTGTCTGTCTGTCTCGCTCTGTCTCAGTCTGTCTGTCTGTCTGTCTGTCGACCGCAGCGGAGATAGGAATGGTTTTACGAAAGTATTCGCACGTTTACGGTTTCTGAGCTTGTCTTGGAATTTATCATTTTAACTGTTTCTTTGTCTGTTTGTCTGTCTGTCTGTCTGTCTGTCTGTATAGTCTGTGTCCCCCAGTCTGTCTGTCTCTTGCTCTGTCAGTATGTCTGTTGACTGCATCGGGTCACGAAGTATTTATACATTTCTGGTTTTGGAACTGTCTTGGAATTGATCTTTTTAACTGTTTCTTTGTCTGTCCTGTCCTGTCTGTCTGTCTGTCTGTGTGTCTGTGTTCCCCAGTCCTTCTGTTTCTCGGTCTGTCTGTCTGTCTCTCACCCAATCCCGTTGAGAGCGTGCGCTGTGTGTGGCATGAAGTTAATGAAAGGTTACTGACATGACGGCACATTATGAAGCAGCGAGGGGTCTGTGTTGCTCTTCGTTCCATTGATTTTGGCTTTCTTTCCTGCTTCTGCATTGTAGACCGCCAGCGGAGGAAATCACTCACTCACTCACTCACTCACTCACTCACTCACTCACTCATTCCCTCGACCGCTGGGGTCGTTGGGGGGGGGGGGACATGAGGAAGATGTCATAGCTCGCCACGCCGTTCCGTTAGCAGCTGTCGTGAGGAGATATGGCATCGTCATTTTGGTCCATTCCTTGACGTTGTCGGACCAGCTCTTTCTCTGCCGCCCCCGTCTGCGCCCTCCCTCTACAGTCCCTTGCAGGATGGTTTTGGAGAGGGTGTTATGTCGTATGACGTGACCAAACCATGCCATCCTCCGTCGTTTAACAGTCGCCAGCAGTGGTTCTTGGGGCCCAAAAAAGGTTGCTGACCAGGGTTCCGCACATAGTCATTGGTCTTGTGCTCCTTGTAGGAGATGTGTAGTAGTCTCCTCAAGCACTTGGTTTTGAAACCAAGGAAAGAAAAGTTGTTGTTTTTTACCAAATATCACAATGTTTCTGGTTTCCTAGCTGTCTTGCAGTTTATTATCTTAACACTGTTGTGTCGGTTTATCTGCCCTGTCCTGTCTGTCTGTCTGTCTGTGTTCCCCAGTCTTTCTGTCTCTCGGTCTGTCTGTCTCGCTCTGTCTCAGTCTCTCTGTCTGTCTGTCTATCGACCGCAGCGGAGATAGGAATGGTTTTACGAAAGTATTAGCACGTTTACGGTTTCTGAGCTTGTCTTGGAATTTATCATTTTAACTGTTTCTTTGTCTGTCTGTCTGTGTGTCTGTGTTCCCCAGTCCTTCTGTTTCTCGGTCTGTCTGTCTGTATTCCCCAGTCCGTCTGTCTGTCTCTCCCTGTCCCTGTCTGTATGTGGACCGCCGCAGCGGAGAAAGGTAATTGTTCTACAAACTATGAACACGTTTCTGTGTTGTTGTTTTTTTGTTTTTTTTTATATTTTTTTTTATATAGCTGTATTGGATTTCGTCATTTGAACTGTTTCTTCGTCTGTTTGTCTGTCTATCTGTCTGTCTGTATGTGCTCCCTAGTCTTTCTGTCTCTCGGTCTGTCTGTCTCGCTCTGTCTCTGTCTGTTTGTATTAACACGTTTCTGGTTTCTGAACTTGTCTTGGAATTTATCAGCCTAATTGTTTTTTTGTCTGTCTGTCTCTCTGTCTGTATAGTCTGTGCTCCCCAGCCTTTCTGTCCCTTGGTCTGTGTGTCTCTCTGTCTGTGTGTCTGTCTGTCTGTGTGTCTGTCTCTCTGTCTGTCTGTCAGTGTTCTTCTATCTTTCTGTCTTTTGATCTGTCTGTCTGTCTGTCTGTCTGTCTGTGTTCTGTGACCGCAGCGGAGAAGGAAGTGGTTTTATGAAGTATTGACAGGTGTTTTTTTTCGGGGTTCCGAGCTTGTCTTGGAATTTATCATTTTAACTGTTTCTTTGTTTGTCTGTCTGTCTGTCTGTATAGTCTGTCTCTCTGTCTGTATAGTCTGTGCTCCCCAGCCTTTCTGTCTCTTGGTTTGTGTGTCTCTCTGTCTGTATGTCTCCCTGTCTGTCCGTCTGTCTGTCTGTCTGTCTGTCTGTCTTTGTTCCCCAGTCTTTCTGTCTTTTGATCTGTGTGTCTCTCTGTCTGTGTGTCTGTCTGTGTTCCCCAGTCTTTCTGTCTTTTGATCTGTCTGTCTCTCTGTCTGTCTGTCAGTGTTCCTCTATCTTTCTGTCTGTCTCTCTGTCTGTCTGTCAGTGTTTCTCTATCTTTCTGTCTGTCTCTCTGTCTGTCTGTCAGTGTTCCTCTATCTTTCTGTCTTTTGATCTGTCTGTCTCTCTGTCTGTCTGTCTGTGTTCCCCAGTCTTTCTGTCTTTTGATCTGTCTGTCTGTCTGTCTGTCTGTGTTCTGTGACCGCAGCGGAGAAGGAAGTGGTTTTATGAAGTATTGACAGGTGGGTTTTTTCGGGGTTCCGAGCTTGTCTTGGAATTTATCATTTTAACTGTTTCTTTGTTTGTCTGTCTGTCTGTCTGTCTCTCTGTCTGTTTAGTCTGTGCTCCCCAGCCTTTCTGTCTCTTGGTCTGTGTGTCTCTCTGTCTGTGTGTGTGTCTCTCTCTGTCTGTCTGTCTGTCTGTCAGAGTTCCCCAGTCTTTCTGTCTTTTGATCTGTCTGTCTCTCTGTCTGTCTGTCAGTGTTCCTCTATCTTTCTGTCTTTTTAACTGTCTGTCTGTCTGTCTGTCTGTCTGCCCGTCTGTGTTCTGTGACCGCAGCGGAGAAGGAAATGTTTTTAGGAAGTATTGACACGTTTCTGGTTTCCGAGCTTGTCTTGGAATTTATCATTTTAACTGTTTCTTTGTCTGTCTGTCTGTCTCTCTGTCTGTATAGTCTGTGCTCCCCAGCCTTTCTGTCTCTTGGTTTGTGTGTCTCTCTGTCTCCCTGTCTGTCTCTCTCTGTCTGTCTGTCTGTGTTCCCCAGTATTTCTGTCTTTTGATCTGTCTGTCTCTCTGTCTGTCTGTCAGTGTTCCTCTATCTTTCTGTCTTTTTAACTGTCTGTCTGTCTGTCTGTCTGTCTGCCCGTCTGTGTTCTGTGACCGCAGCGGAGAAGGAAGTGTTTTAGGAAGTATTGACAGGTTTCTGGTTTCCGAGCTTGTCTTGGAATTTATCATTTTAACTGTTTCTTTGTCTGTCTGTCTGTATAGTCTGTGCTCCCCAGACTTTCTGTCTCTTGGTCTGTGTGTCTCTCTGTCTGTCTGTCTCCCTGTCTGTCTCTCTGTCTGTCTGTCTGTCTGTCTGTCTGTCTGTGTTCCTCTGTCTTTCTGTCTTTTGATCTGTCTGTCTGTCTCTCTGTCTGTATAGTCTGTGTTCCACAGCCTTTCTGTCTCCTGGTCTGTGTGTCTCTCTGTCTGTCTGTCTGTGTTCCCCAGTCTTTCTGTCTTTTGATCTGTCTGTCTCTCTGTCTGTCTGTCAGTGTCCCTCTATCTTTCTGTCTGTCTCTCTGTCTGTCTGTCAGTGTTTCTCTATCTTTCTGTCTTTTGATCTGTCTGTCTGTCTGTCTGTGTTCTGTGACCGCAGCGGAGAAGGAAGTGGTTTTATGAAGTATTGACAGGTGGGTTTTTTCGGGGTTCCGAGCTTGTCTTGGAATTTATCATTTTAACTGTTTCTTTGTTTGTCTGTCTGTCTGTCTGTCTGTATAGTCTGTCTCTCTGTCTGTATAGTCTGTGCTCCCCAGCCTTTCTGTCTCTTGGTTTGTGTGTCTCTCTGTCTCCCTGTCTGTCTGTCTGTCTGTCTGTCTGTTTTCCCCAGTCTCTCTGTTTCTCGGTCTGTCTGTCTGTCTGTCTGTCTGTGTTCCCCAGTCTCTCTGTCTCTCGGTCTCACTGTCTCTGTCTGTCTGTCGGTCTGTCCGTCTGTCTGTGTTCCCCAGTCTCTCGGTCTCTCTGTCTGTCTGTCTGTCTGTCTGTCTGTGTTCCCCAGTCTCTCGGTCTCTCTGTCTGTCTGTCCCATGTCTGTCTGTGTTCCCCAGTCTCTCGGTCTCTCTGTCTGTCTGTCTGTCTGTGTTCCCCAGTCTCTCTGTCTCTCGGTCTCTCTGTCTGTCTGTCTGTGTACCCCAGTCTTTCTGTTTCTTGGTCTGTCTGTCTCTGTCTGTGTTCCCCAGTCTCTCTGTCTGTCGGTCTGTCTGTCTCTGCCTGCCTGTCTGTCTGTCTGTGTTCCCCAGCCTTTCTGTTTCTCGGTCTGTCTGTCTCTGTCTGTCTGTCTGTGTTCCCCAGTCTCTCTGTCTCTTTGTCGGTCTGTCTGTCTGTCTGTGTTCCCCAGCCTTTCTGTCTCTCGGTCTCTCTGTCTGTCTGTATGTCTGTCGACCGCTGCTGAGAAAAGAAATGGTTTTGCGAAGTGTCAAAACTGTTCTTGTTTCTGAGCTTGTCTTGCAGTTTATTATTTTGATTGTTTTGTCAGATTGTCAGATTGTCTGTATGTCTGTGCTCCCTCAGTCTTTCTGTCTCTCGGTCTGTATGTCTCGCTCTGTCTCTGTCTGTTTGTCTGTCGACCGAAGCTGAGTAAAGAAATGGCTTTACGAAGTATTAACACGTTTCTGGTTTCTCAACTTGTCTTGGACTTTACCATTTTAACTGT
>NC_134886.1:5578067-5583067 GCF_041734735.1 Babylonia areolata
TACAGTGTGGTCGCCAAGGATGCCATGTTTACAGTGGTCGCCAAGGATGCCATGCTTACAGTGGTCACCAAGGATGCCATGCTTACAATGGTCGCCAAGGATGCCACGCTTATAGTGGTCGCCAAGGATGCCATGCTTACAGTGGTCGCCAAGGATGCCATGCTTACAGTGGTCGCCAAGGATGCCATGTTTACAGTGGTCGCCAAGGATGCCACGCTTATAGTGGTCGCCAAGGATGCCATGCTTACAGTGTGGTCGCCAAGGATGCCATGCTTATAGTGTGGTCGCCAAGGATGCCATGCTTATAGTGTGGTCGCCAAGGATGCCATGCTTATAGTGGTCGCCAAGGATGCCATGTTTACAGTGGTCGCCAAGGATGCCATGTTTACAGTGTGGTCGCCAAGGATGCCATGCTTACAGTGTGGTCACCAAGGATGCCATGTTTACAGTGGTCACCAAGGATGCCGTGTTTACAATGGTCGCCAAGGATGCCATGCTTACAGTGGTCACCAAGATGCCATGCTTACAATGGTCGCCAAGGATGCCATGTTTACAGTGGTCACCAAGGATGCCATGCTTTCAGTGTGGTCGCCAAGGATGCCACGCTTATAGTGGTCACCAAGGATGCCACGCTTATAGTGGTCACCAAGGATGCCATGTTTACAGTGGTCGCCGTGACAGACATGACAGATGCCACAATTGAATCCCCCGTTGATACCTAGTCGGGCAAGGCCTGACTAAGCGCGTTGGGTTACGCTGCTGGTCAGGCATCTGCATGGCGGATGTGGTGTAGCGTATATGGATTTGTCCCAACGCAGTGACGCCTCCTTGAGCTACTGAAACTGAAACCTAGTCTGGTCAGACAGGATTCCATCTGAACGAGCCTTCTTGTGTGTGTGTGTGTCTATGAGGGTGGGGGGCGGGGGTTGTACGTGTGTGTGTGTGTGTGTGTGTGTGTGCGTGTGTGTGTGTGTGTGTGTGTGTGTGTGTGTGTGTGAAAGTGCGTGTGTGTATGTGAGTGTGTATGTGTATGCGCGCGTGTATGTGTGTGTATGTATGTTTGTCTGTCTGTCTCTGTCTGTCTCTCTCTCCTTTTTCTTTCTGTCTTTCCTTCTTCCTCCTTCTTTCTAATCTTTATTCAAGGCCAGATCAGCGCGTTGGGTTTATGCGAACGTCAGACATCTGCTGCCTTTTCTTCTTCTTGAAAAAAAGAAAAAAAGAAATCTATCTTTCTATGTGTTTTTTGCAGCAGATGTGGCGTATCGACTATTCAATGAACATTCTTCGCGCGTGCTCTTGATTAATTATCCTTAAAAGTGGAAACGGATCAGCACCAACATGACCATCCTCATCATAACCATCATCATCATCATCATCATCATCACAATCAATTACTTTCAACACAAGCGCCCGATGTTGATTTTCCGCCGACTCATCGTCATAAAGTTTTAGAGCGAGTGTCATAGGAACTACATGTTTCTATTTCAGGTTGTTTTTTCTTCCTTCTTTTTTTCCACGTTACTTTTTTTTGTCGGTCTCCGATTTCAGCCGTCCCTGCCCTCACCCCCCCCTCCCCTCACCCACCTTCTCACCCGTTTCAACCCCCTCCTCCTCCTGTCAGCCCCTCACCCACCCCTCCCCCTCCGCCCCTTTGCCACGTCACACCCACCCCCCACCCCCCTTTCCATTTTTATGTTCGCAATGACTCGATGCCAGCTGGGAAACCAATATAGATCCACATCCCAATGACACTACATCCACCCACTCACCCTACCCCCCCTCTCTCTCTGTCTGTCTGTCTGTCTCCCTCTCTGTCTTGTCTGTCTGTCTGTCTGTCTCTTCCTCTCTGTCTCTGTCTGTCATTCTGTCTCCCTCTCTGTCTCTGTCTTTCTGTCTGTGTCTGTCTGTCTCTCTCTCTCCCTCTCCCTCTCTGTCTCTGTCTTTATGTCTGTCTCTCTTCCTCTCTGTCTCTGCCTGTCTCTCTTTCGCTCTCTCTGTTTCTCAGTCACACACTTACTCACACACACACACACACACACACACACATACACCGCCCCCGTCGCCCCCGAGCCCCCCCCACCTCCGTACACACACACAGAGGAGTTGAGAGAGAGAGAGAGAGAGAGAGAGAGAGAGAGAGAGAGAGAGGTGAAGGTGACCTCATCATCCATCAGCTCAGCAGGAAATGATGAGGATGAAGGTGAGGAGGGCGATGAGGACGATGGCAGCAAGTGTCCTCAGAGAAGCGGCCATATATTACCCATAGGGCTTAGCGGCGGAAGTCTTGCCTCCCTTTCTCTCTCTCTCTCTCTCTCTCTGTCTCTCTCTCTCTCTCTCTCTCTCTCTCTCTCTGTCTCTGTCTGTCTGTCTCTGTGTCTGTCTGTCTGTCTGTGTCTCTGTCTCTCTCTCCCTCTCTCTCTCTCTCTGCCTATCCGTCTCTCTGTTTGCCTGTCGGTTTGTCTGTTTCTCTCTCGCTCTCTCTCTCTCTCTCTCTCTCTCTCTCTCTCTCTCTCTCTCGTTCACGATCTCTCTGACTGTCTGTTTGTCTCTCCACCTGGGTGTGTGTGTGTGTGTGTGTGTGTGTGTGTGTGTCCCCCCTGACCCCCCCCCACCCCCCCCCCCCCCCCCCCCGTCTCTCTCTCTCTCTCTCCATACAGGACAGCAGTTTCAGACATCATTCCCCACCAACAGATTAGTGCCGACGACCCTGGCATTGATGTCTTTGGTGGGACCTGTGGGCCTTAACGCCATGATGAACTGACGTGACGGCAGCGTTGACGGGTGCCCCCCTCCTCCCCGCTCTCCCGCGACCCCCGCTCACCCCCCCCCCCCCACACAACCCCCCACACCCCCGCCGCCCCCAATAAACGTATTGATAATATATTTAAACAACTCTCCCTGTTTGACATAATTGACTGACAGTAACTAAGGTCAGATCAGATCAGATAATCAAAATCGGAATATCGTTATTATCTCAGAGAGAGAAATGAAATACAGTCTGTGATGAATATAAGATCAGATCAGATCAGATAAGAAAAGATTCAACTGTATTGTTTGTGAACTCACAAATAAAATGTGATTTGGCTCGAATGCAAGTAACATTAAACACATTATAAGCACAATCACTTTTTAGATAAAGAACATTCTTGAAAATAAGCAACACATTAAAAGTAAAGTAACTAACCCCTTGACAGGATTAATTATACGTGCACAAACACACTCTTTTCGCAACCCGCGTTGATGGCAAATGAGCATGTTCCGTGTTGGTTTATGGTTTTGTTGGAACTATTTCATTGTCTGCAACGGCCACTGTACCAAATTTTATTTTATTTATTTATTTATTTATTTATTTTTGTGGCATGTTTTGGTGTCATCTGACCAGTCCTTGCTCGCGCGCGCGAGTTAATACTCACGTGACTCCGTAAGACTGAAGAGAAGAGGTAGATTGATTGATTGATTGATATGGATACTTATGTAGCGCCTATCCTCGGTCGGAGGTCTGGTACTCAGCACTTTACAAACACGGGATCATTTGCACAGCAGGCTGCCATCTGGGTAGAGCCGACTGACGGCTGCCACTGGGCGCTCATCATTCGTTTCCTGTGTCATTCAATCAGATTTCAGGCATTCACGTGTATGACCGTTTTGTTTATTCACTCCGTCATGTAGGCAGCCATACTCGGTTTTCGGGGGTGTGCATGCTGGGTATATTCTTGTTTCTATAACCCACCGAACGCTGACATGGATTACAGGATCTTTAACGTGCGTGTTTGATCTTATGCGTGCGTATACACACGAAGGGGTTCAGGCACTAGCAGGTCTGCACAAATGTTGACCTGGGAGATCGGAAAAACCTCCACCCTTTACCCAACCAGGCGCCGTCACCGAGATTCGAACCCGGGACCCTCAGATTGAAAGTTTAACGCTTTAACCATTCGGCTATTACGCCCTGTCAGGATGATTATCATCCACGGGTATGACTTTAACCCCATATCGCTTGATGAAATGGAGTCAATTTGACAGGGGTCTGAAGTATTCTAAGTACACCTTGTTTGTTTTTGTTTATTTATTATCATTATATCATATTTTGAAAAAAAAAAATCTCATTTCTGTTTCAGCGAGGCAATTGACTTTGCTGAAGAAAAATGCTGTCAGTAGTAAGAAGTCTATAAATAATAATAATAATAATAATAATAATAATAATAATAATAATAATAATAATAATAATGGATACTTATATAGCACACTCTCCAGAAATCTGCTCTAGGTGATTTACAAAAACGCTTTGTTAACATAAAACATTACATCTATGTTACATACACACACCAAAATGTGACCACACACCCACACACCCACCCACACACACACACACACACACACACACACACACACACACACTGCATGCATACATTTTAACAGTACATGTGTATCTAACAGCTACCCTAACACATACGCACACATAGGCAGGCACAAACTTAATAAACGCACGCACACACAATACACATTCATATACATGCATGTAGTTATGTACACATACATATGTATACACACATAGTCAAGCACAGCTAACGCAAAGGAAGTGGACCTGTCACAATTGAACTTATTGCTGAGGGGAAAAGGTGAGTTTTGAGACGAGATTTAAAAGATGCGAGGGAATCAGAATGACGGAGGTTATCAGGGAGCTTGTTCCACGTCTTTGGCGATAAAAGTCATACAAAGAATGGAAACTGAAGAAGACCTAACTGATAAACTTCCATTTTATCTTGAGTAAAATGAGAGCCTCTCATTGATGAGCATGCTTGACAGCAGCAGTGAAACGGTTAATTAATGCAGTCATCGGCATGGAAGCTGAAAAGAGCGCGTTCTGATTTGTCACAAACTGTGGCGATCGTGTTGTAGGGGTTAAGAAAGAGAGGGTAGGGTCTGAATGGTTTATTTTCTGTCAAGGACAGTTTCCGACTAGGGACACAAAAGCGACGTAGAATGTTGATTTGGTATGG
>NC_134886.1:5600567-5610567 GCF_041734735.1 Babylonia areolata
TTCCTCGCTTAGAACGTTACAGAGAGAGCCCTCCTTACCTCTCAACATTCTGTGGGGTGTTCCTCGCTTAGAATGTTGCAGACAAAGCCCTCCTCACTTCTCGACTGTCCTCTCTGAAGGACACCCCTAAGACAAGTAAGACTGAGGACAGAGAAGAACCAGCCACGGTGGCTTAGTGGTTTGCTTCGCAAATTGATGACTGGGGTTTGAACCCTACGGGAGATAGATTGTTTTCGACCTTATGTGGGCTTCTACCGAGTGACCGGCGTAACAGCCGAGCAGTTAAAGCTTTGAAATTCCAATCTGAGGGTCATGGGGTTCGCATATCGGTCACGGCGCATGGTGGGCAAAGGGTTGATTTTTTTTTTTTTTTTCTCTCCTGATCTCTTCCGAGTCATCAGTAATGCAGACCTGCCAGTGCCTGAAGCATGCCGAAGATTAAATACGCACGTCCAACATCCCGTGATCCATGTCAGCGTTTGGTGGGCTATGGAAACTAGGACATACCCGGTATACACTGGTGCCCTCTCCCCTTCCTCCGAAAACGGTGTATGACTACCAGGGTTATGTTATGAAACGGAAGCGTAGAGTACAGCCTAGACTTTTCATGTGGTCCCAGACCTAAATGGACTACCATAGCAGCATCGTCATCAACACCTAGACACTCAGATTGATTGTTCAAGTCAAATTTTTTTAGGAGGAAGGGCGAGAGCGGGAATGGAAGCCAGCCCCTCGTGGACACTGTATTGGTAGAGAGGCGTCTTCACCATTGATTGATTGATTGATGTGGATACATATATAGCGCCTATCCTCGGTCAGAGACCAAGCTCTAAGCGCTTTACATACACGGGGACATTTGCATCACAGGCTGCCTACCTGGGTAGAGCCGACTGACGGCTGCCACTGGGCGCTCATCATTCGTTTCCTGTCATTCAATCAGATTTCAGACGCAAACGCATACACACTCAGACAGACATGTAACATTTTACGTGTATGACCGTTTTTATTTACTTACCCCGCCATGTAGGCAGCCATCCTCCGTTCTCGGGGGTGTGCATGCTGGGTATATTCTTGTTTCCATAACCCACCGAACGCTGACATGGATTACAGGATCTTTAACGTGCGTATTTGATCTTCTCCGTGCGCATACATACACACGAAGGGGGTTCAGGCACTAGCAGGTCTGCACATAGGTTGACCTGGGAGAGCGGAAAAATCTCCACCCTTTACCCACCAGGTGCACCGAGATTCGAACCCAGGACCCTCAGATTGAAAGTCCAGCGCTTTAACCACTCGGCTGTTGCACCCGCCATTCTGCCACCTTCATCCTGGAGAAAGCAGGGAGTTGGAAAACACACTACGTATCACCCGCAACGAACGAAACTCGCCTCTTTGACTTTTTTTTTTACCCCCCGAAGAGTTCGTAGAAAACAATCTCTGACTCGCAATGACGAGATGGAAAAAAAAAGGAAAAAAGAAAAAAGAAATCGGTGCTTCCAAGATTTATGAACATATCATCTCGCTCTTTCGAAACAGGACACAACCTAGTGACAACCCAGGATGTTTGTCAGGTTAGACAGATGGAAAACAAAATGGGTACATGCCCTCAGGAATCAATCAGTACATGCGCTAAGCAATCAATCAGTAGTACATGCCCTAAGCAATCAATCAGTACATGCCCTAAGCAATCAATCAGTACATGCCCTAAGCAATCAATCACCAGCCGTGCTGGGTGTTCGCCAAGCCAATGGCAAAGGACGTCAAGTGTGAGAGCAGCTTCCATCATTTGCTTTCCGTTCCTTTTTTAAATATTTATGTATTTTTAAAAAAAAACAGTATTTGCTGTCTCTCCGCCAGAAGTGTTGTTTTAGATTCAGTCGTAATTTTGAATGCCTGAAGCTATGTCTGTTGATCAGTTTTCTTTCCTCACCTCCCGCTGCCCTCGTCCACCCTCTTCCTCACTTTTAATTCACCCAGATCGCGTGTTAATGTTCTTGCTTGACCTTTTGATTTTGTTTGGGGCTTTCATTGGAGTCCCTGTTATGTTTCATTGCTAAAGGAAGTGGGGTGGTTTGTTTTTGTGTGTGTGTTTTTTTGGTTGTTTTTGTTTGTTTTGTTTTGTTTTGTTTTTCTCTCTTCAATATGATTTTTATATCATTAAATTAAAGAAACCAAACACGTGTCCAGAAAAGTTCGCCTTTGTTCTCTCTCTCTCTCTCTCTCTCTCTCTCTGTGTGTGTGTGTGTGTGTGTATGTGTGTGGGAGGGGGAGGGGGGTTGGGGGGGGGGGGGAGGGGGTTGCTTTTTTACTGAGAAGTAAATCCACCGTGGCTTCTCTCCCCTATCCTTGTTGAGAATTGTGCCGCCCGATTTTTTGACGCCTTCCTTTCTGGAGACATCCTAATCAGCGAGGTTCTCCTTCATCAAGGGGGACTCTTATTAAGAGCGGAAGTTCAAAGACAGATTGGGTTTTATAATATGAGCGCGGTGAGGGGACAGGTTTGCGGACTGCTTTGATCTGTAGTGTGAGATGCCACCACCACTCCCCGCTTCCCCTTCTCCCCTTTAACGTAACTGCAACTGGAAACAGAGGTCCAGAAATTCATAGGCACGAACATATTGTTTGTTTGGTTTTTGTTGTTTTTTTTTTTTTCCTGCACCTAGACTTGAATCGTGAACAAGACATAGGTATACATGCACAAATACGTGCGCGTGCATACATACACATACTTTTTTAATTATCAGATTGCTTGATGCACAAGAGAGAGAGAGAGAGAGGGGGGGGGGACTTGGAACTTGAAACTTTTTATTGTCATTGACAATGAGAGAGAGACAGACAAACACACACACACACACACACACACACACACACACACACACACACACACACACACACACACACACACACACACAGACAGAGAGAGAGGGAGAGAGAGGTAGGCTGCTGTTCATTCAATGTACCAACTTGAAATGAAATTTAGACTTGACTTGATCCACACGACACACACACACACACACACACACACACTATCACACACACACTACCACACACACACACACACACACACACACACAGTACCACACACACACACACACACACACACACACACACCCAGTCTAGGAGATGTGCGTATCGTTTGGCTGAAAATTCTCACAAGAATATCTGCAGAAGAAAGAAAAATATACAGGAAGAAAGCAGCAGCGGACAAGAGAAGGCTAATTAAAGCTACGCAATGCCAGGAAGGAAATTCAACTCGTGGATTGAATATCTGTGGAAAGCGTTCCCTGGAAGCAACTAGGACTGGCACGCGATCGAAAGAGAGAGAGAGAGAGAGAGAGAGAGAGAGAGAGAGAGACAGACAGACAGACAGACAGACAGAGAGAGAAGGCAGACAGACAGACAGAGAGAGAAGGCAGACAGACAGAGAGAGAGAATGAGAATGAGAGACAGATAGAGAGAAGACAGACAGACAGACAGAGAGACAGACGGAGAGAGAGAGATGGAGAGAGAGAGAATGAGAATGAGAGAGACAGACAGAGAGAAGACAGACAGAGAGAGAGAGAGAGACAGACAGACACAGATAGAAGTCAGACAGACAGACAGACTCTCTGAGAGAGAGACAGAGACAGAGAGACAGAGATCGATTCCCGTGCTTCCAAGTTTCACGGAAAGCTCATCCTTGTCTTTCGGAAGAGAACGACATGAAGAGATGGTGACACACCGTGAGAAGATGGATGGAGACAAAAACTAAAAGACGGGCACCCGCTCTGATTCATCAATCATCAGTCCGTTGCCTTGTTCTGTTTAAAAGCCGAGCTGATCGCGAGGGCTACCCGTATCATGCTAGCGGCTTCTATCACTTCAGATTCCTATCTGTAAAAAAAAAAGAAAAAAAAGAGGAAAAATTAAAAAGATGGTTTGTTTGTTTATTTCCTACATTTCTGCATTATTTTCGCTCCTATCTTTAAGTGGAGTGTCCAACGCTTCGGATTTTTGTCGTTGTTGACCATTTCCTGCTTCAAATTTATCAAGATCGAATTAACGTTTGTACGTCACCTTTTTGCTGTGTTTTGACCATATCCGTGTTTCGTCTAAAAGGAAGTGTGTTTTTTTTTCGTTGATGTGTTCTTCTTTTCAAGTATTAGAAGTTTGCTTAAAAAAGTTCAGAAAAGGACGCTTTTAGCTAGCCTTTTTTTGTTTTTTTTTTTGTTTTTTGTTTTCTTTGTTGTATTTGTTGTCGATCAGTGGCGGTTGCTGCCTGTGATTCCGTTAAGAGTTGACGGATTAGCAGATTCCCTTGTGGTAACCTCCCCTCTTACGCATGCTCTCCCTTAGGGAGCTCTTCAAAACTGAGATTAAAGACAGAAAGGGTTTGATGTGGAAAAGTAGCAGGAAGGCATGGGCGGACTGATTTAACCGTTTGATTCCCCTTTCTCTCCGTCTGCCTGTTGGTCTGTCTGTCTGTCTGTCTGTCTGTCTGTCTGTCTGTCTGCCTGTGTCTCTGTCTCTCTCTCTCGCTTTGTCTTCATCTCTGAGTGTATGTGTGTGTGTGTGTCTCTCTCTCTGTCTTTGTCTATGTCTCTTTCTCCCTTATCCCTCCCTCCATCTCTCTCTCTGTGTCTCTCTTCCTCCCTCACTTTCTCTCTCTCTCCCCTCTCTCTGTGTCTCCCTTATCCATCTATCAATCTCTCCCTCTGTCTCTCTTACTCCTCTCCCTCTCTCTTCCTCCGTCCCTTTCTCTCTCTCTCTCTGTGTCTCTCTCCCTTATCCCTCTCTCCATCTCTCTCTATCTGTCTCTCTTCCTCCCTCACTTTCTCTCTCTCTCTCTGAACTGTCTGTCTGTCTGTCTGTCTCTCTCTCTCTCTCTTGATCTTTACACCGCTCTTTCTCTGTAGAAACTGAATTCCGACAGCTTGAAACGAACTTTTAGAATTACATGAAAGCGAACCTTCTTTTGTTCTGCAGTCAGCCTTGAAACACACACACACACACACACACACACACGTGTGTGTGTGTGTGTGTGTGTGTGTGTGTGTGTGTGTGCGTGCGTGCGTGCGTGTGTGTGTGTGTGTGTGTGTGTGTGTGTGTGTACACCACGAGAAAGAGGGAGGTCGGAAACAGAAGAAAGAAAAGTAAACTTAATTAGATCAGGGTTCTGAGATAAGCAAATGTACATGCATTTTCCACCCTGCCATTGAGAGAGAGAGAGAGAGAGAGACTGAGACTTTGACAAAGAGACAGGGAGATACACACACACACACACACACACACACACACACACGGACACACGTACACATACACACAAACACAAACATACACGCACACACGCACACACACACGCACACAGAGGGAGAGAGAGAGAGAGAGAGAGAGAGAGAGAGAGAGAGAGAGAGAGAGAGAGAGAGAGAGCTCAGTGTTTTGCTCCTGCTGTCAGCACCTCAGCACATGTTCTGACCTGTGAATTTTGTTGATATGTGTGGGAATGGTGATTGCTTAGGATGCTGACTGAATGATTATTAATTTCATGTTGGCATTCTGGTGAAACTTAAGCTGAGCTCGCTCCTTAGCTGTCAGCGGTCTTGTCTTCAGTTAATAAGGAAATTATTTATCAGACGACATGGTTATGTTTCGATTCCTCGTTTTCTTCGTTTTTATTTTCTGTTTCTTTTTTTTTTTTCTTTTTTTTTTTTTGATCAAGTGTCATGAATATAATAGTCTTTTTTTCCCTCTTTCTTCAATTTAACAAACTGATCACTCATAAACCACTTGCTACCTTGGTTTTGAATACGTACATTTTCTGTCTCCATTTCGTCTCATCCTTACACCGCTTCGTTCTTCTTCTTCTTCTTCTGCGTTCACTCGTATGTACAAGAGTGGGCTTTTACGTGTACGACCGTTTTTACCCCGCCATGTAGGCAGCCATACTGCGTTTTCGGGGGTGTGTATGTTCTTGTTTCCATAACCCACCGAACGCTGACATGGATTACAGGATCTTTAACGTGCATATTTGATATTCTGCTTGCATATACACACGATGGGGGTTCAGGCACTAGCAGGTCTGCACATATGTTGACCTGGGAGATCGTAAAAATCTCCACCCTTTACCGACCAGGTGCCGTCACCATGATTCGAACCCGGGACCCTCAGATTGACAGTCCAACGCTTTAACCACTCGGCTATTGCGTCCGTCTACCGCTTCGTTCCAGTACAGTCATTATCTTTTTTTTCCCTTCATGCAGAATGCTACGGACTAAGAAGCAAGAAAAATTGTTTCAATCAAAACAACCCCCAAAGCCAACTCAAGCTCGTGTGACAAGCAAAATGTCGATTGAGTGACACAAAATTTCTCCGGGTTTCCATTGATCAAGACCACTATCAAGTCTCATTATCTTATGTTCTTCTTCATCGTAGACAAGGCGGTGCGTCTTTCAAGAGAAGTACAATTTGTGATGGGCGAATGACTCAGTCAACAACAACAACAACAACAACAACAACAAAAAAAAAGGATGGAGATATGTATGATTCTATGATTCTGTTGGATACCTGACATAATCTCTTTCTTTTCTTTTGTCTTTTTGGTACTGGTGGTGAAAAGAAAGCACACAAACTTGTTGAATACAACTAACGCTGATTTTTGTTGAATATTCACCTGACAGAGAGAGATTTTGTTTATTGCACAAAATTGTAAAAGAAAATACATGGACTTGATTAATGTCACCAACACTGATTATATTGGATACCTGATATATATATATATATATATATATATATTTTTTTTTTTTTTTTTTTTTTTTTTTTTCACCAATGTTTTAAGCAAGCACGGGATACTGGCGTATGGCGCCAACGCATCAGATGGAGGTTGGTAGTGCGAAACAGGAGGACGTTGTGTGGGTAGTGGTGACAATGGTGCTTTCAGTACCGTGATGGTTCCCTTCCTTAAGTTCTTTTTCTGAAGTGAACCAGTCAGCAATGGACAGGGAGGGCGCTCAGTTTTCCTCGTGTGTGATGAATGTATTCTCCACCCACATCACGTGCTGTGTGTGTGTGTGTGTGTGTGTGTGTGTGTGTGCGTGTGTGTGTGACGTGACATTAGATCTCACCGCAGGGTGATTCTACATCGGGTACACTCGTGGTGCATGTCAGGTTGGGTCTGGCGTCTTCTTCCTCAAGGGAATATCTCTTAGCTTTTGTGGTATTTCTTTCTCCTTTTTTTTTTTTGTCTGTTTAATGACATTAATGAGTCTGTCTTTCCGATGTGGCTGTCTCCGTTGTGTATATCAACGGTGCACTGATATTGGATTAAATTTGATTAATCATTGTTGTGTGGGTTCTTCACTAAAGTGTGAATAAACAGATGCCCTTAATAAGCAAATAACCCCAAAGCCGTTTCTAGCATTTGTGGGAAACAAAAAAGGCGGGTGGGGTATGTGTGTAAGAAACAAATAATTATGGTGCTTTTTTTTATATATATGATTATATAATCTCTGTTCATCATCGAGTGTTGTGGTGATTTTTTTTTTTTTTTTTTTTTTTTAGTTTGCTATCTCAACAATTATAAGAAAGTGTTGTTGTGAACCAGCGACAGTCATCAACATTGTGGAGAAGTCACATCGGATAATCTCTTAAAAGGGCCTCTCTCCCAGTCATCAACATTGTGGAGAAGTGACATCGGATAATCCCTTAAAAGGGCTTCTCTCCCAGTCATCAATATTGTGATGAAGTGACATCGGATAATCCCTTAAAAGGGCTTCTCTCCCAGTCATCAACATTGTGATGAAGTGACATCGGATAATCCCTTAAAAGGGCTTCCCTCCCACTCATCAACATTGTGAACAAGTGACATCGGATAATCCCTTAAAAGGGCTTCTCTCCCAGTCATCAACATTGTGAACAAGTGACATCGGATAATCCCTTAAAAGGGCTTCTCTCCCACTCATCAACATTGTGAACAAGTGACATCGGATAATCCCTTAAAAGGGCTTCTCTCCCAGTCATCAACAACGTGATAAAGTGACATCGGATAATCCCTTAAAAGGGCTTTTCAGCCATGTGTGCTTTCATGGCTGTGAAGGTCCCTCAAACACAAACCAAATGTCGTGGTGATCGTTTGACCCCACGGGATGATCACACTTGTCATGCGACACCAACCAACGTTGTGACCAGTTTTACATCACGGATATCAAGCTTGTGAAATTCCTGTCCCTGCGTGTTGAACTGACATCGGATTTACGTCCCAGTGACGACGTCTGTCTGTGATGGACAAGCACTGGATCTCTATCCTGTAGTCCTGTTTCAAGCTGCCCCTCTCACTTTCTACAACAACAACAGCAGCAGCAGCAGCAGCAGCAACAAAAAAACCAAAAAAACCAACAGCAACAACAAAAGCAACAGCAGCAGCAGTAGCAGCAGCAACAATAACAACAGCAAAGAACACTAACAAATGGGGAACGGACAGAGAAGCCATCGTCATCATCACACTCACCATCATCACCCTTGTGGGTGAAGTGAGTGGAGCGACCTGCCGTGGGATCGGGAGTTCCAGCATCTGGAGAGACCCGCGGCCAGCCAGTCCCGGGCGGCGCCATGGGGGTGGTGGTGACGTTCCGCAAGGGCAGCCGGAAAGTGGGCAAGTGTGTCCGTGCCCACAGGCTCCCGCTGCTGTGCTGCTCCTTCGGCCTCTTCTGGTGCGGCGTGGCCGTGCTGATGATCTACATGTACATGACCTTGGTGCTCCAGGAGATCCAGAGGGGTATGCTCGGGGCTCTCGTGAACTGCAGGGAATGTGTGTGTGTTTGTTTGTTTGTTTGTTTGTTTGTGTGTGTGTGTGTGTGTGTGTGTGTGTGTGTGTGTGTGTGTGTGTGCATGAATGGGGGAAGGCCGAGGGGTGGAGGGTGTTGTGTTGTGTGTGGAGGGTCCTGCAGTAGATCCAGGGGGGTACGCTCGGAATTCGGAGACTGCCAGGCTAAAGAACGCACGTTTCGGGGTGTGTGTGTGTGTGTGTGTGTGTGTGTGTGTGTGTGTGTGTGTGTGTGTGTGTGTGTGTGTGTGTGTGTGTGTGTCTATATGTGTCTGTGTCTGTGTCTGTGTCTGTGTTGGGGGTGGAGTGAGGGGTGTGGGGCAGTGCAATGTGGATATATGTCTTGTCGTTGGTGGGAGGTCTGTTGTGTGTTTTGCATAGCTTGCTTTGATGTTAACGATCAAAAAGCTAGTAAAGAAAAATACCAACTTCGTTGTAAAGGGCGCAAAAGCCATATGAAATATTGACCAGAAAGTAGCTCTCAGAAGCTGTGTAAACCATGCTCCCCCCATTGAAAGCCTGGAAAGTACACTTTGCTATTGATTCAAGCTGAAAAGAAAAAAACAAAAAACTGGACTTGTTTTGAGCACAGAAGAGCGCTTGAGAAATTGTTCTGGGTACTTAAAACCAAAACTCGATGTACGTTTCTTAAGCCCCGTCTCACACCATGTGCATTTAAGGGAACTTTCAATATCGACACATGCTCCAGCTGCCACCAACAAGAGCAAAGAAAAAAAAAAGAGAAGAAGAGAAAAACAAACACATAAAGAAAAACCAACAACCAGTTTGCTGCCGTACAACAAACGGTGCGAGGTGCAGAATGTTCGATGCTCAGTCTGATACGGAATTAAACGTTAAGAGCTAGAGTATCAGACTAGAGGCTAGATCGAGCGTGTCCTTCCAGTTCTGTAGTTGGTCGTAATGATGACAACACATTATGGTCTTCAATCAAGGTGTTAAATTCTAATCTGTAAGCTTTCTAAGTGTTGTCCCAGAAGACAAGCTAATTCTTAAAAAAAAAAAAAAAAAAAAAAAAAAAAAATCATTCTCTCTGCCTGCTTTCTATCGTTCGCTAAAATCTCATTTCATCAGTGTCGGCGCTGAACAGGATGTCTTTTTGTAAAAAAAATGTCTTTTTATTCATAAAGATTGTCCTCTAACGTTATCATTTCATCGTGATATCCCGTTATAATCCCATTCTCT
>NC_134886.1:5628067-5638067 GCF_041734735.1 Babylonia areolata
ACTTGGAAGCGCACCAGGCACATTTATGTTTGCTGTCTCTGGAACTGGGTCCACAAGGAATTACGTGGGCGTGCAAGTGTAGGCCGATGCCTGAGGCTGTCAGTCAGTTCAGCTGGTTCCGCTGCTGTTATTCGCCAGACTTTCCAGACCTGTTCTCATGGGTCTAGGGGTCGAGGTTGCAGGGTGTACCACGGGAAAATATATAGATGTCATTCTATTTGATGTAATGTATCGTATAGATAGGTATCTGTCCGAACGCACACGAGAAGAAGGAGAAGAAGAAATTAATTGATGAATAAACCAAATAACAAACGAACGAAACTCTAAAAGAACGAATGGATAAAAGATATGAATGACTGAATGAAGAATAAATCATTGAAAAGCAACTGAAGGGATCAAAAGAAAGGTGGAATGACCAAGGTGCAGACAATTTAGTCGTCACCCCCCTTCCCCCAACACACACACACACACACACACACACACATCCCCACTCCAGTTGCCATCCGCAGCCCCCCACCCCCCTACCCCCGCCCACCCCGGATGGTAAACCAATCAGTCCAGGGGTTTACAAAACGGTATCCTTTTGTCACCGCGGGCCATTCTTCTCTCTCGCGTTGTTTGATTGGCTCAGAGAGGTGCCCCAACGGAATGGGGAATGGCTTGTGGATTGCCCACACATGAAGGAAAAGCCAGGCCTCTCGACAACAGGCCGCAGGGTGGTTTGGAAAAAGAGATAAAGGGAAGGTTTTTATTTTGTTGTTGTTGTTGTTGTTGTTGTTGTCCTAAGAGAGTTGTTGTACATCTTGAGGTAGGGGAAAAATGGTGGTGGCGGTGAAGATGGTGGGAACGAGAAGAAGTTCAAGGTCACATAGTCATTTACGGCCGACAGGGGCAGTTAATTCATATTCAGAGTGTCCAGTATGGCGGATGGGAGAAGGAGAGAGGAGACTGATTATCTCCTTACAGCCATTTTAACTCTTTCCATACGAACGGCGAAAGAGACGACGTTAACAGCGTTTCTCCCCAATTACCATCATCAAAATATTGCAAGCGGAAGGCTCTTATACTGAAGACGTGAATGTTGACAAAGAATACCACAGTTCTGACGACGGAAGGTAAAGCTTGGGTCATTCAGACACCCACTGGACATCCGAGGGGTCTGTGTAGAGGAGAAGAGAGGACTGGCCGTACGGAGTGAGTTAACCTTCATCAACAGAAGTAAAGTTCCTCCCCCCCCCCACTCTCTATCCACACACACCTTGATGTAAACACGAAAATCTGAGTATAAAAAAAAACCGCCTTCTCCAAGGGCACCCGACACAACACCGTGCCGAATCGGGGACTGGAACCCTGATCGCTGGTGAACCACTGGATAAGAAGTCCCAAAAGCTTGACCGTTTTTTTTTTTGCCATGCCGCTTCCAGAAAGGAAGAGGAAAAACAGAGTCAAAACAACAACAAAAAACAACAAAAATTCGCATTAAGAAAGAAACGAAATGAAATGAAATAAAATAAAATAAAGCAACCATTTTCCTTGACCTAGATTCCGTCTCGGGTTTTCACAATGTAAAGTGACGTTCAGTTTTTAAGCTCCCCCCCCCCCCCCCCCCCCCCCCAATCCCCCCGTTTGATTTTTTCTTTTTGTTTTTTTCGAAAACCATTCTTCTTGATGTCTTGTGTTGTTTCCTCTCTCTCTCTCTCTCTCTCTCTCTCTCTCTCTCTGTCTGTCTGTCTGTCTGTCGCTCTCTCTTTCTTTCTTTTTTTTTTTTTTTTGGTTTGAATTTGAATGAGATATGTCTCTGAGGCCACTTTGGAAGGTAAGTCACGTAGTTATTCTTCGATTGACCGAGTATAGTGTGTATCGCTCTGACTGAGAGAGACAGAGAGAAAAAAAGAGAAGAAGAAGAAGAAGAAGAAGAAGAAGAAGAAGAAAAATGCTGAGGAAAATTTGGTCTGGGTTGTTTCCGATATTGTCCCGTCTTCTATCTCTACCTATTCCGCCCTGGTAATTCACAACCATCATCAGCCTCCACCCTCTCCCCTCTGTCCTACCCCCCCCCCCCCCCCCCGGCCTCCCATCTTCCCTACATTTCCATTCCGTCCTCCCAACCCCACACCCCCCCTCCCTCCCTCCCCGACTGTCTTCTCATTCAGCCCTGTTTCTCTAGCTGTTTTCACCAGCAGCCGATGGGCTGTCATTTGGAGGTCTTTATATGTGGAACCTGTCCTTGAACGACATAAAAAAAACAACTGTGTTGAGGAGGATAAGGCGTGTGTGTGATAATAATGATGATGATCATCATCGTCATTATTATTATTATTATTATTATAATTATCATCATCATCATTATTACTGTTGTTGTTGTTAATACTATCATCATCATCATCATTATTATAATTATTATTATTATTATTATTACTATTTTCAGCTACACATCAACGTCATCAAAATGTATGATGGTCTGTTTATCAGTGCATCCAGAAAGCCTTCGCTGAACTTATTATTATCATCTCCATTCATAGCATTATCAGTCCTATGATGTGTCGCATCTGGCGTTATCAAATAAGTAGTAGTAGTAGTAGTAGTAGTAGTAGTAGTAGTAGTAGTAGTAGTAGTAGTAGTAGTAGTAGTAGTAGTAGTAGTAGTAGTAGTAGTAGTAGTAGCAGCAGCAGCAGCAGTTAGAGGAGGAGGCGAAAAGGAACAGCAAGCAGCACCGTATGTAGTACTAGAAGTAGCAGCAGAAGCAGCAGCATCGGTGGCAGTAACGGCAGCAGCAGTACCATCATCATCATCAGCAGCAGCAGTAGTGGTAGTAGTAGTCGTAGACTCCGTCTATCTCGCATGCGAAAAATTGGATGGCGTGTGTTGGAAGGTTGTTGGAAGTGGTTGAACAGCTGCTACGATGGATGTCTGGAATGTGCGTTCCTCCTTTGTGAGTGAACGAAATGTCATATCTCTTTGTCGAGATGAGAAAACCTTGCGTGGGAAAGTTGTGGTGGGTTTTATAAGATTTTGTTTTTTCTCCAGATGTTATTTATGAAGAATTGAGTAGATTTCTTATGCATAATTTTGCCAGATGACAACCCTGTCGTTGCCATTGGTTTTTTTTTTCAGTGCGCCAAGTGCGTAGCTGCACACGGGACCTCGGTTTATCGTTTCATCCGAATGACTGGTTTGCTTTTCCAGTCAATCGTAGGAGAAAGGAGTCAGAGCAGGATTCGAACCCAGACCCTCACGGACTCTCTTTATTGGCAGATGAGCGTCTCAACCATTATGCCACCCTCCTTGATTTCAGTTCTTCTTCTTCTTCTTCTTCTTCTTCTTATCAATAAGGTTTTGGTCGTGTATAGGTTTTGTTCGTAAGCCCTGTCTTTTGATCACATCGGACTTGTCAGACAATAATGACCGTGTGATGAATACCTTTGGCGGAACCAGTTTTTTATTATTTGAATCCAGTTGCTCACACTTCTTGGGTTGCGACTCTCACGTTCACACGTATACACGTAGATGGCTTTTACGTGTTTGTCCGTACTGGTTTTCCACTTTCTACTTCTCTTCAGCACAGCACAAGCCTCCTTGCCATTTTCTATTTTTCACCAGAATCTTACTGGCCGTGGTAGCAGGGATATGCTTCCACTCCGCTGTGTGAAAATTATTTAAATTTATTTAATTATTTATTTATTTATTATTATTATTATTATTATTATTATTTTATCATTATTTTCATTACTACTATTTTGTTTTTATATATATCATAATTATTATTTATTTATTTATGTATGTACGCTTATCTATCTATCTATCTATCTATCTATATATATTTTTTTTTCTCAAGGCCTGACTAAGCGCGTTGGGCTACGCTGCTGGTCAGGCATCTGCTTGGCAGATGTGGTGTAGCGTATATGGATTTGTCCGAACGCAGTGACGCCTCCTTGAGCTACTGAAACTGAAACTGAAACTGTGTGAAAATGCTCCCAAAATAATGGCATGCATGTGTCTCAAAGAACCTCAGACACTGTGGTTGTCTCATGGCTTTTCCGAGTGGCCGAACTTCGTAGCCCGATATAGCCGGGTTTTTTTGTTGGTTCGTTCGCTTGGTTTTTTGACTCACTTGTGTAAACAAAGTGAGTCTATGTTTTAACCCAGTGTTTGGTTGTCTGTGTGTGTGTGTGTGTGTGTGTGTGTCTTTGTGTCCGTGGTAAACTTTAACATTGACATTTTCTCTGCAAATACTTTGTCTGTTGACACCAAATCAGGCGTAAAAATAGGAAAAAATTCAGTTCTTTCCAGTCATCTTTTTAAAAACAATATTGCACCTCTGGGATGGGCACAAAAAAAAAAATAAATAAAACATGAAGCCTAATTATATGCAAACTGCATTTACTGTTATATTTATATTTTTTTTGTATTCTCTAAACTTGGCACTTTGATCTGATATCTGACCCAGCAACAAGAGCTGTCATTATTATCATTTTTTTGTCCAAACAGGAACTTCTTTTGCTAAGCATAGAAGTTTTATTTATTTTGCAACCGTTTTGGTGCAGTTGGTAAAGAAGGGAAATTACTTTGTAATTAATGCTAGGGGACTTAATTTGCTTTAAACTGATCTTTCTCATCTTAAACATTACATTTTGAAATTATACTCAATACATAAAAAGCTTGGATTTTTAAAAAAAAAAGTGTAGCACAAGTGAGTCTTGAAGGCCTTGCCTCTCTTGTTGTTGTTTTATTTTACTTAGCGACAAGAGAAGGGGGGGTTGGGGGGGGGGGGGGGGGGGGGGGCACTGTGGGTGAAGTTTGACAACCAATTGGCTGACACCCTATAGGGCCAAGTTGTTCAGTGATGCCGTCTTGGGGTTCATTGACCCCTTAAAAAAAACACACACACAAAAAAAACCCACATCCTACGCGCTCACGGTGTGTGGTTGCACTCTCATCCCTCATTTGTTCAGCAGGCAGGCACATCAAACGGCGTGGGAGGGGGGGAGGGGGGAGGTGGAGGCCGGGGGGCGGGGGGGGGGGAGGGTGGAGGGGGCGATCCTCATCACAGGGTTCCCTGCGGGTCAGTTATGCTGAGACACTAAAAATAAACAACTCTGCATTACTACCCAAGAAGTCTTGGACAGAGTCAGTGCACGACAAGCACAGAAGCCAAGTTCCCCCCGGCATCCCCCCCTCCCCTCCTCCCCCGCCCCCCGAAGCCCAGCTTCGATAGTCTGATCATTATCATCCGCATGGATGGAAGAAGGGTCCTGTATCCACCGACGGCAGCTCTTCTGTGATCTTTTGTGGGGAGCTGGCGTGTGGCCTCAAGGCCTGACTAAGCGCGTTGGGTTACGCTGCTGGTCAGGCATCTGCTTGGCAGATGTGGTGTAGCGTATATGGATTTGTCCGAACGCAGTGACGCCTCCTTGAGCGACTGAAACTGAAACTGGCGTGTGGCAGTCGCAACTAGGGGCGCCCAAAGAAGGGGTACAAAGGTGACCTCAAAGCCAGCCTCAAGCGGGCAAGTCGTCATCAGCCTTGGCAGCTTGAGACTGTGTGTGTGCATTATAAATGGAGTTAATACAAACAAGTGGTTTAAATAATCTTTAATTATTCAACAATACACATGATAACAATGCAATGAATGACAAGAGAGCATCAACAAGCTTAACGCTTATACTGTGCTCACAACGTTGCACTTCAATTTTATCATGACGGCTGATGAACCATATTATGACTTGTATCAAATAACATTCATAAACAGTAATGAAATAATGAAATAAAACAAATAAACAAACAGTACATAATATAGTAAAATAATGCCAATATCAATATTAACATGAGATTACAAACAAGTCTTTGTTGTTTTACTATTAAATATCAGTATTTTGAGATAAAATAATAATATTCGTCACATATTTAGTACGCGCACGTGTCTGAATGTGTGTGTGTGTGTGTGTGTGTGTGTGTGTGTGTTATAACTGGACTTAATACGAGATTCTATTTTCGTACTTATAACACATGGCATACGTTAAAGAGTACCGTCTGACCCAAAACACTGATGTGGCACGTACTCCGTTTGGGTCGGTCAGAATAATCATGATATCTTCTTGTTAAGGCCAAAGAGTCTAGAACTTCGGGCCATTGATTACGGTTAAGGACACAACTTTGTCTTCCACTCTGACATTTTGTGTTGCGGTTCTTCTGCGATCCAAAAAATCCGCTGTCTGCAAAATGACGGCTGCTGCTTGTCCTTGACGTCTGTGTGTGGGGGGTGAGGGGTGTTGGGGGAGGTGTGTATATGTGTGTGTGTGTGCGTGTGTGTGTGTGTGTGTGTGTGTGTGCGTGCGTGTGTGTGTGTGTTGGTTGGGAGGGAGGTTGGAGGTGTGGGGGTCAATGGAAAGTTGTGGCAGCATCAGAGACGCGGTGAACGTGTTGATGTTTGAGTTTCAGGTAGGAAATCAGGTGTCTTTCCGTCTGTCTGTCCGTCTGTCCTGTATCTGTTTGCTCTGTGAGACAGCCATTAAGAAAACAAAGACATGCAAATGAAAAGCACATCATAAGAAGAAGAAGAAGAAGAAAAAAAGGAGAATGAGAAGATTGAAAAGAAGGGGTATGAAAGGAAATGGTAGATTGTGACCTCTTGACGAAAGGAAAAAAAAAAAGGGAACAAACAAAATCATTAAAAGTAAAACGTATATATATATATATATATATATATATATATATATATATATATATATATATATATATATCAGATTGAAAAGACAGAGAAACTCGAAATATGTGGCCGTCAAGCAAGACAAGAGAACGAAAGAAAGGAGGAAAAAAGAAAGAAAGAAAAAAAAGATGCAGCCAAAAGGAAACCTTGGCCTCAGATCTCTCTCTCTGTCTGTCTGTCTGTCTGTCTTGTCTGTCTGTCTGTCTGTCTCTCTCTCTCTCTCTCTCTCTCTCTCTCTCTCCACCAACCTCACCCCCCCTCTCTCTCTCTCTCTCTCTCTCTCTCTCTCTCTCTTCACCAACCTTTTCTTCGCTTCGGCTATTTTATCCACCACCACCGCCACCAGTTCCACCACCACCACCAATACCACCTCTCACCTCCGGCCCCTCTATGTACATTTTTTTTTTTTTTTTTTTTTTTTTTTTTGCCAGACCTAGAAGGCTGGAAAAGGTGGGTTACCGGTAGTGGGGGGGCTCATCTACTAACGACCCGCTGTTCCAAGAGGCCTTTAGTGTGGATGGCTTCCTACTCCACCACCCCAACAACCTCTTCTCTCTCTCCAGAGTTTTAGACAGCCAAGGTTGGGGGGGTGGGGGGGTGGGGGGTGGATGCTGAGAGTGTTTGAAGAGCTCGAGGGAGGGGGAAGGAGGTAGGGTGTATGACGGGAAGGTCTGGGGGGTGGGGACTGGGGGGGGGGTGGTACCGTCGCTGGGGGGGGCGGGGGGGGGGGGGGGTAAAGTTTAGCTAATCCTTTGATCCTGTTGCGACAGATCTGTGTCTGCCCCAGTCTGTTCTCGTCGTTTTAGTCGTCTTCAGTCTTCTTCAGACGCTTCGCCTCTCTCTCTCTCTCTCCACCAACCTCACCACCCTCTCTCTCTCTCTCTATCTCTCTCTCTCCACCAACCTCAACCCCCCCCCTCTCACTCTCTCTCTCTCTCTCTCCCTCTCTCTTCACCAACCTTTTCTTCGCTTCGGCTATTTTATCCACCACCACCGCCACCAGTTCCACCACCATCACCAATACCACCCCTCACCTCCGGCCCCTCTGTGTACAATTTTTTTTTTTTTTTTTGCCAGACCTAGAAGGCTGGAAAAGGTGGGTTACCGGTAGTGGGGGGGCTCGTCTACCAACGACCCGCTGTTCCAAGAGGCCTTTAGTGTGGATGGCTTCCTACTCCACCACCCTAACAACCTCTTCTCTCTCTCCAGAGTTTTAGACAGCCAAGGTTGGGGGGTGTGGGGTGTGTGTGTGTGTGTGGGGGGGGGGGGTGGAAGCTAAGAGTGTTTGAAGAGCTCGAGGGAGAGGGAAGGAGGTAGGGTGTATGAGGGGGAGGTCTGGGGGGTGGGGAGTGGGGGGGTGGTGGTACCGTCGCTGGGGGGGGGGGGGTAAAGTTTAGCTAATCCTTTGATCCTGTTGCGACAGATCTGTGTCTGCCCCAGTCTGTTCTCGTCGTTTCAGTCGTCTTCAGTCTTCTTCAGACGCTTCGCCTCTCTCTCTCTCTCTCTCTCTCTCTCTCTCTCAACATTTCACTTAATCCAGATCGCTGGATCTGTGTGTTTAGCGCGCAAGCGTGTATGTGGGTGTGTGTTTTTGCGCGCGTGCATGTGTTTGAGAGAGGGGAGAGGAGAGAGAGAGAGAGATAATGAGAGAGAGAGAGAAAGAGAGAGAGAGCATGCAAGTCACATGCGCATTGATGTATTATTCACACTATTTGATTCATTATGTAATATTTTTGTCAGCGGAGGCTTAACAAATAAACCATTGTCTTGTCTTCTCTCTCTCTCTCTCTCTCTCTCTCTCTCTCTCTCTCTTGTTCCTATCTCCCCACCCCCTTTCTTTCTCTCATTTTCTTACTTTTTTGCCACACATTGCTCTTTCTTTCTGCCTGGCCTGCCACCTCAGCACGTGATCTTTGTTTTACTTTGTTTTTTTGTTTTTGTTTTTTAACTCTCTCTCTCACTCTGTGTGTGTGTGTGTGTGTGTGTGTGTGTGTGTGTGTGTGTGTGTGTGTGTGTGTGTGTGTGTGTGTGCGGTGTCTAAATGTCTGTGTATGAGCATATTGTATGTATATGTGTGCGTCCGATCGCGCGCGCGTGCATGTGTGCAACGTGAGTGTTACCGTTCCTCAAGAATCGGACCGTGACTAGAGCAGTGCTAGGGGTAGGGGGGAGGGGTGAGAGGCGGTGGGGGTGTAGAGGGAGGTAGTTGGAAGAGGGGAAGAGGTGCAGGGAAAGAGAAGAGGGGGCGGGGGTGGGGGGGGGGGGGATCACTTAATCCTTTGATCTGCTTCGACCAGTCTGTGTCTGAAGAAGTCTTGTTGTCGCGTCTGTCTTCTTCAGTTTTCTTCAGACGCTTTTGCAGCCGGCCACGACCTCCTCCCACGTGATCCACGTCCCCCCCTTCAAACCCCCTCCTCTTTCTTATGCCGCTCGTTAGTTGGTCTTTGTTTCTAAGGCTGGCCTGTATCCGCCTGCCCGTATTCCTTTGCGCAATCTGTGTGGGTAGGAGGGTGGTGGGTAGGGAAGGGGATGTCTGTTGACCTGTGTGTGCATGTGATATATTCATACGCGAGTGGTATCTTTTAGTGTGTTTGTACAGTTGTTGTGTGTTTGTGTGTGTGTGTGTGTGTGTGTGTGTGTGTGTGTGTGTGTGTGTGTCGCTTTGTGTGTGTGCGTGTAGGCTAATTGTGTGTGTGTGTGCGTGTGTGTGTGTGTGTGTGTGTGTGTGTGTGTGTGTGTGTGTCGCTTTGTGTGTGTGTGTGTGTGTGTGTGTGTGTCGCTTTGTGTGTGTGTGTATGCATGTTGGCTGTGTGTGTGTGTTTGTTTGTGTGTGTGTGTGTGTGCCCGTGAATGTTCATGTTCCTCAAAATATGGCCATGACCAAACCGGGGCTGTGGGCGGGCAGCGGGCGGAGGGTGTGTTGGGGCAGTCAGGATTCCTAAGCCATTGGTTGACAAGAGGAAACGCCCCTTTGTCAAAGACTGAGCTTTGGCCCACAATCTGGACATTGTCATGGCGCAGCTAGCCATTGTGAAACCCTGCGTGGACACTAACATCTGATGAATGGCTTCATTGGTCACACCGTTTACATAGGCAGTTCGTTTTTGTTTTTTTGTTTTTGTTTTTTTTGTTTTGTTTTGATTGTTTCTGTCTGTCTTTCTTTCTTTGGCTTTCTTCACACTATTTTTTTTCTTGTTTAATGTCGAAACGTATTGTTCCTCAGTTACATTAAGCTTGGCGTTGCTCCTTACCGTACCAGACCCATTCAGCAACCTTCACGAAGACAAAAAAAGC
>NC_134886.1:5650567-5655567 GCF_041734735.1 Babylonia areolata
CAGAGTACTATATATATACAGAGGGTGTGGAAACGCAAGCAAGAGACCTCGGAGACTGCCCTCCTTCACATTATTCATCAAAAAGTATTGTTCATGGACCGTCATCATGTGAAGGGTGATGAGCCGGTCATCTCCTCTGGAAGTCTGGAACAGAGGGAGACGATTGTATATATATATATATATACATACATACATACATAGTTTCAGTTTCAGTAGCTCAAGGAGGCGTCACTGCGTTCGGACAAATCCATATGCCCTACACCACATCTGCCGAGCAGACGCCTGACCAGCAGCGTTACCCAACGCGCTTTGTCAGGCCTTGAAAAAAAAAGAAAAAAAAGAAAAGAAAAAAAAAGAAATAATAAATAAATAAATAAATACATAAATAAAATAAAATAAATAAATAAATAAATAATAATGAAAATGAAATAAATATATAGATAAATAAACAAATAAAATAAATTATATATAAAATATATATAAATATACATGACAGAGAGAGAAAGAGAGAGATATAGATATATATCCTTGTTCTGTTTTACCTATCTGCCATTCCCATTTCACCTACGTGCCATTTCCGTTTCCTCTATTTCTATTTCACCATTTCTCTCTCCAACACACACACACACGAGCCCGCGCTTACACACACACACACACACACACAGAGGAACTGAGCACATAGCTATACTGGCATTGGGCAAATCGGGACCTCAAATTCAGTGATGGTCGAGCGAGTGATGATAGGCGAATTGGCAATACCGATTTAGTGATATGCGAATTGGAAGTAGGCGAATCGGCAATAGGCGAATCGGCAATAGGCGAATCGGGAATAGGCGAATCGGGAATAGGCGAATCGGCAATAGGGGAATCGGGAATAGGCGAATCGGGGTGATGACACCCATATACTCAACTCGCACTTTTGTCCCTATACTTGCTCATTTGTCTGATGGTTACATGTGCGGGTAAGGTGGTACACACCGGTGGTGGTGGGGGGTCATTTGAAGGCCAGGGACGGCAATGGTCAGTGACGTTTCCGCTTCACACAACGTTACGTGGCCGTGGCCGTGGCCGTTTCCACGTGACGGGGTGGGTTAATCGAGTTGTCGTCGTTTCTGATACCGTCGTTCTCCTGTTGGCTGGTTACGTGATCCCGCAGTCACATGGCTTCATTCGTTCGACCTTGATTGTGAGCAGTCGTCCTTTGGTTAGTTCGTGGTGCAGTGGTGCTTTTTGGGGACATGGTTGTGTTGTTTGTGTTGCGTTGTGCTGTGTTGTGTGTGTGTGTGTGTGTGTGTGTGTGTGACCGCGTCTCTCTCTCATATATATATATATATATATATATATATATATATGTGTGTGTGTGTGTGTGTGTGTGTGTGTGTGTGTGTGTGTGTGTGTGTGTGTGTGTACTGCGAAAACCGATACACATGCATTATTATATCTATGTGCGTGAGTGACCCTTCTTACAGAGGATGGATGGATCGTCATTTCTCTATACATAATATTGTATATTTTATCAGTGAAATGGGGATGCGTGTATCGCTTCGGCTTTTTGTTGTTGTTGTTGATAAATACACAACTATTCAGTGAGGCAATGATACAGCACCATGGCTGTGAAAAAGTGGAGATAGACGCACGCAATGAACGAATGAGAGGACCATACATTATTCAGCAAGAATTCCTATGCTTTCCTAACCATGGCTTCTCGTACTCTGTAACTGAGGTTAGTGGGAACAAGAATCAAACTAATCAGCAAACGTCTCTCAAAGAAACGAAAGTACGCTTCCTATAGTATAGCAACGTGTCACAAAAAAGCGAACCCTTCTGCTTTTCTGAATGCATTATTCATCATCCTCAATCTTTCGTACATCTTTTTGAGAACGCCAGTGAAACAGCTGTTGAATGTTTCCGCCCAAATCTCTACTCTGGAATATGCATGACTGGATTTGTTTCTGGACATCGTACCCTTAAATAGATCTAGGGGGTGGGGGTGGGGGGGTTGTGTGGCTGCCATCGGACGATTGGTTTTGATATTAAGCCGGAGCACAGATGTGGCATTTCATCCAATCTCTTTTGCCAAACAAATGTAACACAAAGTGCAATAGATGTTTACGCTTAGTCGTAGAGAAAATTGCTTGTAGAAAGTGCTGAACGCCTGTTTTATAGGAACATCAAACTGGACGTTAGCCAAGAGAAAAACAAAACCAACAAAACAAATGCTTCTCACAGTTTTCAGTGTCTGTTAACAACAGTTTTGTTGAAAACAGAAGAAAAAAAACAACAACCAGAATTGGTGAGGAATGTAAAGAATTATTGGGGATGAATTTCATTTGTTTTATAATGTCTGAAAAAAATGATACAAACTGAAACAAACCGATACAAGGTGAATATTGATCACATGCGTGGATCTTCTTCTTCTTCTTCTTCTTCTTCTTCTTCTCTTCTTCTTCTTCTTCTTCTTCTCTTCTTCTTCTTCTTCTCTTCTTCTTCTTCTTCTTCTTCTTCTCTTCTTCTTCTTCTTCTTCTTCTCTTCTTCTTCTTCTTCTTCTTCTCTTCTTCTTCTTCTTCTTCTTCTTCTCTTCTTCTTCTTCTTCTTCTTCTTCTTCTTCTCCTCCTCCTCCTCCTCCTCCTCGTCTTCTTCTTCTTCTTCTTCTTCTTCTTCTTCTTCTTCTTCTTCTTCTTCTTCTCTTCTTCTTCTTCTTCTTCTTCTTCTTCTCTTCTTCTTCTTCTTCTTCTTCTCTCTTCTTCTTCTTCTTCTTCTTCTTCTTCTTCTTCTTCTTCTCTTCTTCTTCTTCTTCTTCTTCTTCTTCTTCTTCTTCTTCTTCTTCTTCTTCTTCTTCTTCTTCTTCTTCTTCTTCTTCTTCTTCTTCCCCATGGCGACGAGAGTGTTGTCCTCTGGCAAAATTCTGTATAAGAAATCCACACTGACAGGTAGCAGATGTGGTGTAGCAGATGTGGTGTAGCGTATATGGATTTGTCAGGAACGCAGTGACTCCTTGTGAAACAGAAACTGAAAACTGAAACTTCTTCACTTTCTTCTTTCTTCTTCTTCTTCTTCTTCTGGTGCTGCTGCTGCTGCACCTATGCTTCATTCCCGCTTCGTTGCCCTGGTGAATAAATAATAGATAAGCTTACATAAATAAATAAATAAATAATAATTAAAATATAAAAAAAGGTAGTAGTAGTAGTAGTAGTAGTAGTAGTAGTAGTAGTAGTAGTAGTAGTAGTAGTAGTAATAATAATAATAATAATAATAATAATAAATAAATAAATAAACCTTTTTTTTTCTCAAGGCCTAAGCGCGTTGGGTTACGCTGCTGGTCAGGCATCTGTATATGGATTTGTCCGAACGCAGTGACGCCTCCTTGAGCTACTGAAACTGAAACTGAAACTGCCCTGGTGTAGCGGAGGAAAAGGTTAAGTTGGGGAATTGGTCAAGTCAGTGGGTAGAGGTCAGGTGAAAGGGCGGAGGTCAAGTGAAGTAGTAGAGGTCAAGTGATGGGGGGTAGAGGTCAAGTGAAAGGGAGAGGTCACGTGAAGTAGTAGAGGTCAAGTGATGGGGGTAGAGGTCAAGTGAAAGGGGAGAGGTCACGTGCAGGGGTAGAGGTCAGGTGAAGGGGAGAGGTCAAGAGAAAGGGGGAGAAATCAAAAGAAAGGAGCAGAGGTCAAATAAGGGGAAGCGAAGTCAAGAAAACGGGCGGTGTGGGGGTCGGGGGTTCAGGGGGCCAGGGGGGGTGGGGGTGGGGAGACAAGGGGGGGGGGGGGGGTCAAGCGAAGCAAGGTGACTGACCATTCATGCTGTGTGGTCAGTTGGCTGTCAGTGGCCGTTTCCACTTGACCAGCTGGGTAACACCGTGTCAGCTTCCCATACTTCTTGCAGTGGATGGTGACGTGATCGAGCATGCATGATTAGGGCTTCATCCAGCCTTTGATTGGAGAAAACTTTGTTTATGTTGTTTTTTTGTGTGAAGGACTGGAGGGGCATGTGTGTGTGTGTGTGTGTGTGTGTGTGTGTGTGTGTGTGTGTGTGTGTGTGTGTGTGTGTGTGTGTGTGTGTGTAAGGGAAAGTTCACAGAAGTACATGATTATGAGAGAGGAAATGAGATAGAGACAGAGATAACGATAACGATCATTAGTCAGCTGTAGGCCTATGCCCCTAAATTGAAGGGTGTCACACTGTAAGAGAGACAGACAGACAGGGAGGGAGACAGAGACAAATAGTGTAAAATAAAATTGAAAAAAGAAAGTCGCGGCGGGAACATTTCCGCGTAAACGAAACCGACTAAAGGGAGAAATTCTCCAATGGGACGGCAAAAAAAAGAAAAAAAAGAAAAGAAAAGGAATAAGAGAGGTTCCGAGCAGGAGTCGAAAGGAGAAGGGAAGAAATAGAGAGATATATACAGACAGACCCAGATAGACAGATTGATAGAGACAGACAGAGAGAGAGGGGGAGGGAGAGAGAGAGAGAGAGAGAGAGAGAGAGAGGGGTAGAGGGAGAGAGAGAGAGGGAGAGAGAGAGAGAAAAGGGAGGGAGAAAGAAAGCGATCGAGAGGGAGAGAGAGAGAAAGAGAGAGACAGAGGGGGGGGGGAGAGAGAGAGAGGGAGAGAGAGAAAGAGAGAGGGGGGTTGAGAGAGGGAGAGGGGGGAGAGAAAGAGAGAGAAGAGAGAGATGGGGAGAGAGGGAGAGAGAGAGAAAGAGAGAGAGAAAAGGGAGGGAGAAAGAAAGAGAGAGAGGGAGAGATAGAGGGGGAAGAGAAAGAGAGAGGAGAGAGAGAGAGGGGAGAGAGAGAGAAGAGAGAGAGATGGGGAGAGAGAGGGGGGGGGGAGAGAGAGAAAAGGGAGGGAGAAGAAAGGGAGAGAGGGAGACAGAGAGGGGAGAGAGAGAGAGAGAGACAGAGAGGGAGGAATAGTGGTATAGAGAAAGGAAGATGTCGACAGATAATTGAGATTGGCATAGTTTATTCACATTGGCCTCAGCTCCAAGTGAAGGGGCCCACACG
>NC_134886.1:5660567-5685567 GCF_041734735.1 Babylonia areolata
TGCGTGTTTCTTTTCCTTCACCATCTCTTCCCTTCATTGTCTCTCTTTTCAGGCACACACACACACACACACACACACACACACACACACACAAGCATGCACTTACACACACTCTCTCTCTTTCTCTCTCACACACGCGCGCTTGCTTGCTTGCCTTTTTCATGTTTCCCTTTATTCTCTGTTTATTACGTGAGTTCCTTTATCCTAGTTTGTTTGTTTGTTTGTTTGTTTCTTTTGTCCACCCCCAAACTACAAGTGCACGCCAATCTTTTTTCCTGCTGCAACTCTGAATGACAAACGGATGGTGGGGTTTCATGTTTCATTCACACTCTCTGACGCTATCACGTTCGAAAACCATCACTGAGAACTATCAATCACACTACGCCTCAGCGTGCAGGTTTTTTTTTTTTTTTCTCCATTCGTTGGGTCTTTGTTTTGAAAGATGCATTGTGTGGCAGGACAATTTTTTTGTTTTTTCATGATAAAGGGATGAATGTTTTCGCGTGTTTTGTCTTTGTCATCCGTTGTTGTTTCTCTGTGTGTGTGTGTGTGTGTGTGTGTGTGTGTGTGTGTGTGTGTGTGTGTGTGTGCATGTGTACATGTGTGTGTTAGTGTGTGTGTGTGTGTGTATGCGTGTGTGTGTGTGTGTGTGTGTGTGTGTGTGTGTGTGTGTGTGTGTGTGTGTGTGTGCGTGCGTGCGTGCGTGCGTGCGTGTTTCTATGTCTGTGTCTGTGTGTGTAACGATTTTTTTCCCACGAGGATAGAAGAGAGAGAGAGAGAGCGTGTGTATGAGTGTGTGCGTGTGCGTGTGTGTGTGTGTGCGTGTGCATGCGCGCGCACGCGTGTTTTCGAGCGCGTGTATGTGGGTGAGCATGATAATCATGTGTGTGTGTGCGTGCAACATGTAATGGAAAAAGAACACTATGATAAAAAAAAAAAAAAAAAAAAAAAAACACACACACGTATAAAAGGCGTAAAACTCTGTAATGAAAGGATAATGACGCTGTTAGAAAATATGACACGAAGGTGGTAATGAAGTGGTTTAACTGCAGTATGAAATGGTTGATGACAAGGCAGCGTGGAAGGCCCAGTCAATGAATCAGGATGATTAAGACGTGATGCCAACACAGACATCAAACGAACAACGAAGGTGTAAAAACCGCCATATGGAAAAGGTGCTGAAAAGTGCTCAAAGTGTGATTGAAAATGTCTTCATGAAAAAAAAACAAAACAAACAAAAAAAAAACCACCACCACCACCACACCAGGCATTGAAATGATAGGAAACATTAAAGATGTAGAGCCTGTGATTAAATGGGATTACGTGGATTGCCGAAACAAAATCGTTATGTGAGAGGATACGACGATGTTAAAGACAAACAAAATGAACAGGAGAAAGGAAAGAAAGAATGGAGAGAACAAAAAGAGGCCTGATAATGAAGCGATGAATGGAGAGAGTCGGACAGCTTGTTACCGCTTGCTCGATGGATGGATTGATGGAACGCGCACTGTTGGGGGGTAGGGGTGGGGGTGGGGGTTGGGGGCTTGATAGCATCATGCATGTCCTGCCTGCCCCTGTTTTCTCCTGTCTCTCTGTCTCTGTCTCTGTCTCTCTTTGTGTGTGTGTGTGTGTGTGTGTGTGTGTGTGTGTGTGTTTCGATTTATTTTTTTTTCTTTCTCTATTTATTTCTCTCTACCCTCCCCCATCTCTCTCTCTCTGTGCGTCTGTCGCTCTCTCTCTCTCTCTCCCTCTCTCTCTCTCTCTCTGTGCGTCTGTCGCTCTCTCTCTCTCTCTCTCTCTCGCTCTCTCTCTCTCTCCCTCTCTCTCTGTGTCTGTCGCTCTCTCTCTCTCTCTCTCCCTCTCTCTCTGTGTCTGTCTCTGCCTGTCTCCATTGCCCCCACTTTCTTTCTCTCCCCCCTCTCCCTCTTTCTCTTTTCTCTCTGTCTCCAGTGCCCCCCCCTCTCTCTCTCTGTGTGTGTGTGTGTGTGTGTGTGTGTGTGTTTGAGAAAGAGAGAGAAAAAAACCCACAACAGACAGACAGACGGAGTGATTGATTTCTTTTGTTTTCCTACATTTCTTGCATTCTGTCATGTACTCGCCAGTGAAGCTTTTTTATTTTGTGTGTGTGTGTGTGTGTGTGTGTGTGTGTGTGTGTGTGTGTGTGTGCTGTTGTTGTTGTTGTTGTTGTTGTTGATTTCCTTTTTGGTTTTCTTTTGCAAGATGACTTTATAATTTGCGTGGAGCGTGCCTTTATTGTGATTTCAATGCACAGAAGAAACACTTCTATATTCGTGCTGATGCATTTTTCTTTAAGCTGCTTTTTTGTGTGTATCTATATACAGAAATCTATTATCTATTTCTATATTCATTAACTGAATTTGAATGATCCATTTATCTGTATATTGTTAGAGTCTTTCTTTTTTTTTTTTTTTTAATGTGATTTTTTATCACTTGCACATGCGTTTATTCTTGTGATTCTTTTGGGAGTTAATGAATTCATACTGTTATCAGTCAGTCCAGATATCCACCCCGTATCTCCTCCTCATCTTGCCGGCAACAGTTTGAAGCTATACAGAGAGAAAACAAATCAGCATACACACGTGCTGTAACATAATAAATACACCCCCACTGCTATCATCGCTCCATTTGGCATATTACCACATATCTATCGATAACTGTGCTGCCAGCGTTCTGCTTTCATCAAAGGCGAACGGTTTTTTTTTTTTTTTTTTTTTTTTTTTGCTCTCTCTGAAGAGGGCTATTGTTTCCGTATGACCCCCCCCCACCCCCCCCCCCTCCCCCCCCACTCTCCTCTCCATCAGAGAGACAATCCAGGCGTTGGGAGTAGTAGGTGGTGGGGGTTGCGGAAGGGTTCTGAACCCCCCTTTACCCCACCCCCTACCCCCTACCCCCCAACCCTTCCACATCCCTAACCCCCCCCCCCCCTTCCGTCGCCCTTTCCCCCTTCACCCGGAAGCAGGGCTCAACGGTTTCACGGTTTCAGTAGCTCAAGGAGGCGTCACTGCGTTCGGACAAATCCATATACGCTACACCACATCTGCCAAGCAGATGCCTGACCAGCAGCGTAACCCAACGCGCTTAGTCAGGCCTTGAGAAAAAAAGAAAAGAAAAAAAGAAAACAAAGGTGAATAAATAATAGATAAGCTTACATAAATAAATAAATAATAATTATAATATAAAAAAGATAGTAGTAGTAATAGTGATACTAGTAGTAGTAGTAGTAGTAGTAGTAGTAATAATAATAATAATAATATAGTAATAATAAATAAATAAGACAACAATGATGATAAATAAGCAAATCAATGTAAAACATGAAGACACACATTAACACACACACACACACACACACACACACACACACACACACACACACCCACACATGCATAACAGATATGATGCACCAAACGTGCAGTTTCACAGATATGAAAGCACAGTCAAATACATAATAAACGTACATGAGCTCCAACACACACACACGGCTCAAACCTTGTGCTATTAGTTTACAGTGGCCGGGTCTCTGTTGATTGGTTCACGGGTGGATGGAGCTTTTTGTACAGCAGCGCTGGGTTTGGTGTTGATGGTCGGTTAGTTTGGCCTTGTTGTGGCTTCATGGTCATGTTATGGGTGTGTGAGGTTTTGGGGGGTGGGGGTGCGGGGTGAGGGGAGCGGGGGTGAGGGGGGCAGGTGGCGTGGGTGGGAGTGTATTCTAAGCTCTACTGCTGCTAGTGTTGCTATTGCTGCTGTTGCTGCTCCTCCTACTACTGCTACTGCTGCTACTACTGCTACTACTACTACTACTACTACTACTACTACTACTACTACTACTCCTGCTGCTGCTTCTACCACTAACACCACCCTTTTAATCATCATCGTCATCATCATCATGATCATCGTCATCATCATCATCATCATCATCATCAACATCGTCATTATTATTATCATCACCATCATCACCACCACCATCATCATCGTTTCTTTATCTCTTCTCTTCCCCATGTCTCTCTCCCTTCCCTAAGGCCTGGCTAAGCGTATCAGGTTACGCTGCTGGTCTGCTTAGCAGATGTGGTGAAGTCTGTATGGATTGGTATGAACGCAGTGACGCCTCCCTAGAGGAAATGGAACTGGAACCTGAACGAAAATCCCATCTGTCTGTCTGTCTGTCTGTCTCTCTCTCTCTATCTATTTATCTATCTTATCACATTCCTTCTGCAGGACTCCTTTCTGTTTTGTTTTTTCTTCTCTCTTTCTCCCATTTCCAATAAACATATACGTGTCATTGTAATTGATGTAGATTAGCAAGGACAGGTTGGAAGAATGGCCCATGCCTAAAATCTTTATCCTTGAATAATAAAAAAAAAACCCAACGTTTTGAGTTCTGAGTTCTGAGTTCTCTCTTGCTCTCTCTCTCTCTCTCTCTCTCTCTCTCTCTCTCTCTCGATATATATATATATATATACATACATACATTATACTTTTTTCCGTTGCTCTCTCTTTCTTTCTCTCTCTTTTGTCACTTCTCTGATGTGAACTGAATAAAAATGGAGCCAGTCTTGCTGTGCCCTGGTTTAAAAGATTGTTCCAGACATGTGTTTCCGGATGTAAATCTGAAAAGCATATGGCATGCATAACAGCGTAGCAATACAATACATTACGATACGGTGCATACAATCCGATCCAATCCGATTCGATACAATACATCTGCATGTATTGTATTTGTATTTATTTTTATCACAACAGATTTTTCTGTGAAATTCGGACTGCTCTCCCCCTCCTTTTTTTCTGCGTGTAGTTTTATTTGTTTTTCCTATCCAAGTGGATTTTTCTACAGAATTTTGCCAGGAACAACCCTTTTGTTGCGCTAAGTACATGCTGCATACGGGACCTCAGTTTATCGTCTCAACCGAATGACTTGCGTCCAGACCACTACTCAAGGTCTAGTGGAGGGGGAGAAAATATCGGCGGCTGAGCCGTGATTCGAACCAGCGCGCTCAGATTCTCTCGCTTCCTAGGCGGACGCGTTACCTCTAGGCCATCACTCCACATGATAGTCAGTCATGTCACCAGGACAGCACAGGAGTCAACAGTTGTCTCTACTATCTGGGATAGAATTCGATTGTACAAGTAAAGAGTGTCTTGCCCAAGTTACAGCTCCACTCTCGGTTTCAGGACAGTCGGCGTTGGGATGGTTCACAAAGGCCAAATGGCCGATTAAAGCAATATCTGACGAAGATTCTGATGGTCGAAGATCGCTTCAGGCTCTCGACTGTCATAACTGAATTACTGTTTCACAGCCTCCAAAGGTGGAGTTGCCGTTCCGATTTTTTTAACAATGAAGTTCTGACACTGTTTGTGATGAAATGATTATATTCAGGTGGTCTCTTTCTGGTCCTGACAAAGAGAGGACAGGTGGGGGTGGGGGTGGGGTTCCAGACAGACGTTACCGTGGAGGTTTCAGGGAGTGTTGTAGCGGGGCCGTTCATTGCCGGCTGCCCACGGGCGCAATAGCCGAGTGGTTAAAGGGTTTCAATCTCAGGATCCCGGGTTCGAATTTCGGTAAGGGCGCCTAGTGGGTAAAGGGTGTAGATTTTTCCGATCTTCCAGGTCGACATAATTAGGTGCAAACCTGCTTGTGCCTGAACGCCTTTCGTATGTATACGCAAGCAGAAGATCAAATACGCACGTTAAAGGTCGTGTAATCCATGTCAGTGTTCGGTGGGTTATGGAAACAAGAACGTACCCAGCATGCACACCTCCGAAAACGGAGTATGGCTGTCTGCATGGCAAAGAAAAAACGGTCATACACGAAAAAGCCCACTCGTATACATACTAGTGAACGTGGGAGTTGCAGCCCACGAACGAAGAAGAAGAATTACCTGCTGATGATGTCAGCGGCATGCTCTGACACGCGCCTCTCACAGTTCCCCCCCCGATAAAGGCAGGGCCCGATGGACATTGCTCCCATTGCCCGCTTCCTGTGCCCTCATCCATCTCTCCTTTCCCTCTTTCTCTTGCCGTCTGCTTTCTGTTTCTGTTGCTGTATCTTTCTGTGTTTCTTGCCCAGAGAGCTAGCGCTGAATGAAACGTTTTCACTGAAAGGGATTGAGTTTTCATCACATTTCTGGAAATTATCTCCATACCAACATTACACACAACTTCCATCTCTGAGTATGCACGCTCACGATCACACAACCACCCGCTCCACACCCACCCAGAAACACTCGCAAACATACATCCCAACCTTCACACCTAGAATCCCACACTCACATGAGCATGCGCACACACATACATACACATGTACACTGACATTTTTATTCCCTTCTTTTAACTCCCCCACATCACGGAGAAAATCAGGGTGAATGTCAGAGGCAGTTCGGTGTGATGTTTCTGGCTACTTGAGAAGAAAGGAGGACCGGTAGCACGGTGAAGCGTGTCTGGATCCCTCCCCACTGTCATCTTGGGGGATGGAACAATTTCCTGCTGTGCTTTGTGATGTTCCCTGTCCGCCAGACAATGACAACGTGTACAGAACGTAACCAAAAAAAAACAAAAAACCAAAGGTGAAAGCGTGATGGTTATGGAGAATGAGGGTAGGAGATCAATAAATGTTCTCTCTTTTTCTTTCCTGCCCTCCCTCCCTCCCTCCCTCCCTCTCTCTCTCTCTCTCTCTCTCTCTCTTAGTCTACCTCTCTACCTCACTCTTTCTCTGACATTTTCTTGCTCGGGAACTGTCATGGTGGTGATCACGTTGAAGAGATTAAAATTATTGGTAAACCTACCATGCAAATGGGGGAGAAAAAAACAACAAAAAGTCCTGATACAAATCCTTGCAAATACGGGTCTGATGGAAATAGTTCAGGCTCTGTTTCTGGTCTTCACAAAGTAGAGGGCAGGTGGGAGGGGGGGAGGAGGGGATGGTGAGAGGGGGTGGGGTTCCAGACAGACTTTACCGTGGAGGTAGGTGTCAGGGAGTACTGTAGCGGGGCCGTTCTTTACCGGCTGCTGATGATGTCAGCGGCATGCTCTGACACGCGCCTCTCGCAGTCCCCGGCCCCACGATAAAGGCAGGGCCCGATGGACATTGCTCCCATTGCTCCCATTGCCCGCTTCCTGTGCCCTCATCCATCTCTCCTTTCCCTCTTTCTCTTGCCGTCTGCCTTTTGTTTCTGTTTCTGATGCTGGTCCTCTCCCCGTGACTGTTCGTTTGTCTGTGTATCTGCAAGTCTTTCTGCTTAGTGTGTCTGTCTGCCAGGCTGTCTGTTTTTCTGTCTGTCTGTCTGTCTGTCTGTGTCTGCTTGAGTCTCTCTCTCTTTCTCTGACTCGATTGACATCTCTCTCTCTCTCTCTCTCTCACACACACACACACACACACACACACACACACACTCTCTCTCTCTCTCTCTCTCTCTCTCTCTGTCTGTCTGTCTGTCTGTCTGTCTCTGTCTCTCTCTGTCCCCCTATGTCTTTTATTCTTACTCTGCCTCTCTGTTTCTCTGTCACACACACACACACACACACACACACACACACACACACACACACACACACACACACACACCACTCACAAACGCACACACAAACACACACACACAAACAAACGCACACACCTACACACACACACACACACACACACACACACACACACACACACACACACACACACACACACACACACACAGCCTTACTGTCGCTGTCACCAAAGGAAATCAGTTATCTCATACCATAATTGAATTGGAAAGAAAGAAGGATGTACTCTATCCAGCTGTCACGCCTCGATTACTTGAGTACAAGAAGCACGCAAATGACAAGAAGGACGACTGTCTAGCGACAAAGCGGAACTGGTTGTAATGTGGGTTAAAAAAAAAAGGGGGGGGGGAAAGAAACCAAAGAAAACTGGTCACGGAACACACGCACATAGTCCGTCGGTCATATCACAGGGATAATAAAGGAAATGAAATCACCAGTGTGTGTGTGTGTGTGTGTGTGTGTGTGTGTGTGTGTGTGTGTGTGTGAATAAAACCACTTGCACCTGAAGACGAGTGCGTGGAACTCCTAATTCTGTATCGTTGTCATCATCATCATCATCATCATCATCATTCTCATCATCATCATCATCATTCTCCCACTCCTCCACCTCCTCCTCCTCCTGCTCATTATCACCGTTATTATTATCATCATCATCATCATCATCATCATCATCATTAATGATAAATATATTAAGACAGAAGATTAGGGCTGGGATAGAGTTTTCGGTATCATCATTCTGATGCCTCAACCACAAAATTAATATTTTTCTCTCCTTCACGTTTTTCCTCGACCATAACAATAACAACATCTTTAACAAGAAAAAAAAAAAAGTTAGAAATATTCTCAGTATGGTTTGATGACCATCCCCCCCCCCCTTAGCCCCCCTCCCCCTCCACCCCGCTCCCTTTCTCTACTGCCCGTTTTACACGGAGTCTCTGTGAGCTAGCTAACTGTATCACAGTAAGAAAGACAGATTCTCAGTATGGCTTGATAGTCACCCTCTCCCTCTTTCCCTCCCTTACCCACTGCCCGTATTTCAGAGTCTTTGTGAGCTAACTGTATCATATTGAAAAAAAAAAAGATATGGCTTGAAGCACACCCACACCCACACACACCCCTCCCCCCACTGCCCATAATTATTTCACAGAGTCTCCGTGAGCTAAGTGTATCATATTGAAAAAAAAGATTCTCAGTATGGCTTGATGGTCACCCTCCCTCTCTCTCTTCCCCCCCCTTCCCACCGTCCGTTTTACACTGAGTCTATGTGAGCTAACTGTATCATATTGAAAAGATAGATTCTCAGAATGGCTTGATCCACACCCACATCCTTCCCCCCCCCTCCATTCCCCCACTGCCCATAATTATTTGCACAGAGTCTCCGTTAGCTAACTGTATCATATTCACTGAAGAGCACTATTTTCTTTTTCTTTGTTCCATGATGGTGGCCTTTAGGTGTGTTTTTTTGTTGTTGTTGTTTTTGTTTTTGTTTTTTTGTTTTGTTCCCCTTGTCCTCTCGGTTGTTTTTTTTTTTTTTTTTTTTTTTAATACGGTAAACGAGTTCTTTTGATGAAGAGCGGCGTGCGTGCTGGTTGATCTGCTTCCAGGGAGACCTTCATGTGTCCGTCCGTCTGTGTCGTGACCGCTGGATGAACATGGACGGACAGCGGAGGGGGGGGAGGGGTCCGGGAGGGGCGGGAGGGGGGGGGGGGAGAGAGAGGGTGGAGGGGCGTTGTAGAGAGGGAAGGGGAGGGGAGGGGGAGGAGGAGGCGGAAGGATCGTGGTGGTGGATGACAAAGAACTTTGCGATGTTGCGTCGCAGGCTTTGCTCGTAAGCAGATGATTGTACAGGGTTTGTTATACTTTTTTATTTTATTATTTTTTTTTTTACTACTACTACTACTACCCCATTTTTTTTTTTTACTACTACCTCTTTTTTTTTTTTTAGCTTACTACTACCTCTTTTTTTTCTTTTTTCTTTTTTAACATTATAGTTATTATTTATTTATTTATTTGTGTAAGCTTATCTATTATTTATTCGCCTTTTTTTTTCTCCTCAAGGCCTGACTAAGCGCGTTGGGTTACGCTGCTGGTCAGGCATCTGCTTGGCAGATGTGGTGTAGCGTATAATGGATTTGTCCGAACGCAGTGACGCCTCCTTGAGCTACTGAAACTGAAACTGTTAAACCAGTGCTGGTATGCGTTAAGAAGATGATAAATAGTTATGAAGCTCGTTTACAATGTTGATAATTATGCACAAGGAAAGTAGCATATTATAAAGGCTTGTTCACAGTGTTGATACGTGTTAAGCAGATGGTATATACAGGCTTGTTAACAGTGCCGACATGCGTTAAAAAGATGACGTATATAGGCTTTTAATGCGTGAAGAAGATGACATTATACGGGCTTGTTAACAGTGCTGATATGCGTTTAGAAGTTGACATATGAAAGCTTGTTAACAATGTTGATATGCATCAAGCATATGCCATGTAAAGGTTTGTTTATTGTACTGATATGCGTTAAGCAGATGATAAATGAAGGCTTGTTAACAGTGCTGATATTCGTTCAGAAGATGACACATACAGGCTTGTTCAGAGTTTTGATATGCGTTGAGCAGATGGCGTATGAAAAGCTCGTGAACATTACTGGCATTTCCTGGGCATATGAAATGTAAAGGCTTGTTTACAGTGTTGATACGCGTAAAGCAGGTGACATGATTATAAAGGCTCGTTTACAGTGTTGATACGCGTAAAGCAGATGACATGATTATAAAGGCTCGTTTACAGTGTTGATACGCGTAAAGCAGATGACATGATTATAAAGGCTCGTTTACAGTGTTGATACGCGTAAAGCAGGTGACATGATTATAAAGGCTCGTTTACAGTGTTGATACGCGTAAAGCAGGTGACATGATTATAAAGGCTCGTTTACAGTGTTTGATACGCAAAAAGTAAATGACTTAAATATAGAGGCTTGTTGATATTGTTCATATGCGTTAAGCAGATGACATTGAAAGGCTTTTTGATAGTGATAATATGCGGTACGGTAAGTAGATAACATATAAAGGCTTGTGAATAGTGTTGACATGGAGTAAGCAGATGACACTGAAATACCTTTTAATAGTGTTGATATGCAGTAAGCAGATGACATATAAAGGCTTGTTACTATTGCCCACATTTATTTCAAAGCAGATTGCAGGTGAATGTTTTGCTACAGTTTTGCCATGCAGCTCTGTCAAACATTAAGCATATGACAAATGGAGGCTTTTTTTTAATTCAGTATTGATAGTCATTAATTCAGGTGACAGATGAGGGTTTATGACATTTCGTAGACAAAAGACGTGTTGCAGTTCGGACGTGTGTAAAGCAGATGATGGTTCTGACATGCGTCAAACAGTTGACACATTTAAGCTCTTACAATGTGCTGCCAATGCACACACACACACACACACACACACACACACACAGACGGTGGCCCCCCAACTGCTAGCGAAAATCAGGGTGAATGTCAGAGGCAGTTCGGTGTGATGTTTCTGGCCACAGAGGGAGAAAGGAGGACCGCTAACACGGTGATGTCTGTCTGGAACCCTCCCCACTGTCATCTTTGGGGATGGAGCAATTTCCCTTCTGTGCTTCTTGATGTTCCCGGTCTTCCAGACAATGACAACTTGTTTTTGCACAGAGAAGAGATTGGAGAAGAAAAGAAAGACAAAAAAAAAGAAAAAAAAGAAAGAAAGGAAAGACAAAAAGAAAGAAAGAAAATTAGGAAAACGTGGATCTGCCGGGTTCCCATTATTTAGACTTTTGTACTGTTGCTTTCTGTCTGTCTGTCTGTCTGTCTGTCTGCTTCGTCTCTGTGTGACGCTCTCTTTTTCATCTTATCTTCGTGTGTGTGTGTGTGTGTGTGTGTGTGTGTGCATCAGTCTCTGTTTCTTGTCTCTTTGCCTGTCTATGCCTTTCGCTTTCTTTGTCTGTCTGTATGTCTGTCTGTCTGACTTTCTGTCTCTATCTTATTCGTTTTCTTCTTCTTCCTTCGCGCGCGCGCGCGCGCGCGCGTGTGTGTGTGTGTGTGTGTGTGTGTGTCCGAGTGTGTTTGTGTGTGTCTGTGTCCGAGTGTGTGTGTGTGTCTGTGTCCGAGTGTGTGTGTGTGTGTGTGTGTATGTTTAAGCGTGTACGCACGCGCGCGTGCGTGTGTATGTGTGCGCATGCGAAACAACGAAAAGGAGAAAAGGAGAGAGATGAAGTAGACATACAGACAGACACAGAAACAGACACAGGTAAGTGGGGAAGTTTCGATTGAATCCGAGACTTGCCTGTGGTAGCCGGCGGCAACGGGAGGGCAGATGACTCTTATCAACCTTTAATCCTCCACTCTGCATGTCTGTAGTACCTGGAGAGCGTGTGTGGAGAATTACGACTGGAGGCAAGGGGTGGACACGGTTACATGCACACACAAGCATACGAAAACACACACACACACACACACACAAGCATGCGAACACACACACACACACACACACACACACACACACACAAGCATGCGAACACACACACACACGCACGCACACACACACACACACACACACACACACACACTTACACAGACGCTCAAGCAAACAACATTTGCACGAACACACACACGCACATACACACATATCTATACATACGCACAGTTACACAACACTTGCATGCATGCACACACACACACACACAGACGGTGCCCCCCCCCCCCCCCCCCCTAGCGAAAATCAGGGTGAATGTCAGAGGCAGTTCGGTGTGATGTTTCTGGCCACAGAGGGAGAAAGGAGGACCGCTAACACGGTGATGTCTGTCTGGAACCCTCCCCACTGTCATCTTTGGGGATGGAGCAATTTCCCTTCTGTGCTTCTTGATGTTCCCGGTCTTCCAGACAATGACAACTTGTTTTTGCACAGAGAAGAGATTGGAGAAGAAAAGAAAGACAAAAAAAAAAAAAAAAAAGGAAAGACAAAAAGAAAAGAAAGAAAATTAGGAAAACGTGGATCTGCTGGGTTCCCATTATTTAGACTTTTGTACTGTTGCTTTCTGTCTGTCTGTCTGTCTGCTTTGTCTCTGTGTGACGCTCTCTTTTTCATCTTATCTTCGTGTGTGTGTGTGTGTGTGTGTGTGTGTGTGTGTGTGCATCAGTCTCTGTTTCTGTCTCTTTGCCTGTCTATGTCTTTCTCTGTCTTTGTCTGTCTGTCTGTCTGTCTGACTTTCTGTCTCTAACTTATTCGTTTTCTTCCTCTTCCTTCGTGTGTGTGTGTGTGTGTGTGTGTGTGTGTGTGTGTCTGTCTGTGTGTGTGTGTGTCCTCGTGTGTGTGTGTGTGTGTGTGTGTGTGTGTGTGTGTGTTTAAGCGTGTACGCACGCGCGCGTGCGTGTGTATGTGTGCGCATGCGAAACAACGAAAAGGAGAAAAGGAGAGAGATGAAGTAGACATACAGACAGACACAGAAACAGACACAGGTAAGTGGGGAAGTTTCGATTGACTCCGAGACTTGCCTGTGGTAGCCGGCGGCAACGGGAGGGCAGATGACTCATATCAACCTTTAATCCTCCACTCTACATGTCCATGTTATTACCTGGAGAGCGTGTGTGGAGAATTACGACTGGAGGCAAGGGGTGGACACGGTTACATGCACACACAAGCATACGAAAACACACACACACACACACACACACACACACACAAGCATGCGAACACACACACACACACACACACACACACACACACACAAGCATGCGAACACACACACACACGCACACACACATACACACACACTTACACAGATGCTCAAGCAGACAACATATGCACGAACACACACACGCACATACACACATGTATATACATACGCACAGTTACACAACACTTGCATGCATGCACACACACACACACACACACACACACACACACACACACACACACACACACAAGCATGCGAACACACACACACACGCACACATACACACACACACACACACACACTTACACAGACGCTCAAGCAAACAACATTTGCACGAACACACACACACGCACATACACACATATCTATACATACGCACAGTTACACAACACTTGCATGCGCACACACACACACACACACACACACACACACACACACACACACACCTGAGCTCTGAGCGTATGTGTTGCATACTGCTTCAGTTCCTCTCTCTCGTGCTAGTTACCTATTTATCTCGTGGTCGCCCAAACCACCTGAAAATTAATGTGCATGAGTATAATCCCGAACCTTGCAGACAAGGAAACAACTTTAGAACGTTCCAGAAGACTAAGTTCGTTGCTGTTCTGTTCAGGATGTTTGGACGTGTGACCTATAAAAAAATTATGCTTGAACTATTGCAGAAGAAATATTTTCTTGAGCTCGCCCGGATGAAGAAGGTGGCTCAGGAGACTGGTTGGTGTCCTTGGCTTTGGTTCTGCGCATGAAAATGTTAATGATATAATCTGGTATGGATATGCAGCGGCTTTTCTCGATTGGACATTAAGCTCAATGTGCGCTTTAACAAACACGGAGTCATTTGCGCAACAGGCTGCCTACTCTGTGTGTGTGTGTGTGTGTGTGTGTGTGCGTGCGTGTGGAGCGGTGGAAGCACGATAAGCATAGAAGTGGAGTGTGTGTGTGTGTGTGTGTGTGTGTGCGTGCGTGCGTGTGCGTGCGTGCGTATGGAGCGGTAGAAGCGTGACATGCATGGAAGTGTGCAACGAGTGAGTTGAACGAAAATTAATCACCTCACTCTCTCTCTCTCTCCCTCTTCCAGCTTCCCCCCCCCCCCTCTCTCACTCTCTCTCTCTCTCGGCCAGCCCACCACTTTCCATGTCTTCACATCTCCTGCATTCCACGTGAACTACGTTTTGTAACCACGTCACTCTTTCACAAGTTACAGTGACGCTGTCTGCCATGAACTGGTGTGGGCTGCGATTACAGCACGTGAAACATGATATCAGTGTCCTGGAAGCTTCTTCTTCTTCTTCTTCTTCTGCGTTCACTCGTATGCACACGAGTGGGCTTTTACGTGTATGACCGTTTTTACCCCGCCATGTAGGCAGCCATACTCCGTTTTCGGGGGTGTGCATGCTGGGTATGTTTTTGTTTCCATAACCCACTGAACGCTGACATGGATTACAGGATCTTTAACGTGCGTATTTGATCTTCTGCTTGCATATACACACGAAGGGGGTTCAGGCACTAGCAGGTCTGCACATATGTTGACATGGGAGATCGTAAAAATCTCCACCATTTACCCACCAGGCGCCGTCACCGTGATTCGAACCCGGGACCCTCAGATTGACAGTCCAACGCTTTAACCACTCGGCTATTGCGCCCGTCGTCCTGGAAGCAAACAACAAACACACGCACGTCCATACACACACACACACACACTCACACGAGGACGCATACATGCACGCCATGCGCTCATGTCCAATCATGTTACCTGTCTTGGAAGCTGTTGTGTGTGTCGTGTTTTCAATACTGTTGCGTGCATCTGGGGAAAAAAAAACAACAACAACAAATCCCAACAAAAAAACGGAGTGGGTGGAGTTCTGCTTCCAGCTTCACACCCTCCGCTTTGAATTTTCCCTTTTAACTCTGTCCATACGAACGGCGAAAGAGACGACGTTAACAGCGTTTCACCCCATTTACCATCATCAAAATATTGCAAGCGGAAGGCTCTTATACTGAAGAGGTGAATGTTGACAAAGATACCACAAATCTGACGACGGAAGCTAAAGGTTGGGTCATTCAGACACCCACTGGACATCCAAGGGGTCTTTGTAGAGGAGAAGAGAGGACTGGCCGTACTGAGTGAGTTAACTTGACGGGGGGGTCGTAGTCGGGGGAGTGCGAGTTCAGACCCTGGAGAAGAACGGGTTTGGATTGCAAGCATTTCAAACTTTGGTTGCCGTGATTCTTTTGTATAGCCTACAATGGTCACGATTGTCCTATTTTGTTCGCCGGAAGGGGCTGGTTCATCTTTCAGTATACATATGATTTTTCCACGATAAAATGATGATGGTGATTGTGATGGTGATTATAAGAAGAAGAAGAAGAAAAAAAAAAAAAAAAAAAAAAAGAAGGAAAGAAGAAGGAAAACGTCAATTTCCGACGTGATATCTCAGTCGCCCAAAGATTCGATGACCAAACTATCTGGTCAGTGAGGCATCTCTAGATGCTTGTACGAGAACAGCCACACTAATAAATTATTATTATTATTATTAATGATGATGTTAATTATGATGATGGCAATGATAATAGTTATGATGATAATAAAGATGCTGATGATAATGATAATAATACTGATAACACCTTACTCACAAGTGGCATTTCTGTAATCAGCATCCCCTCATCTCATACATCACTACTTCCTCTTAAAAAAAAACAGACATGGAAAACTGAAAGTGGACATTCCTCCACGGTGATGGCAGCTTTTATCTGAATGTACTCTGTGTGTGTGTGTGTGTGTGTGTGTGTGTGTGTGTGTGTGTACGTTTGTGTGTGTGTGTGTGTGTGTGTGAGAGAGAGAGAGAGAGAGAGAGAGAGAGAGAGAGAGGAGGTTTGGGTGGGCGTGACCGTGTCTGTGTAAACTTATAATCTGGCTGTCGGTACTTGTCGTCCACGAAAATGAGAAGAGTTTAAGAAGGAAGGGTGGGGTGGGGAGGTTGGACAAACAAAGAGAGACTGAAAGTATGTCATCAACAGTCTAGAACCATCAGAGAAAAGTGTGTACAGCCACAGACCAGGACGACACGAGGAAGACTGCTGCCGGGCAGACAGAAGAGGGGAGATGGGGGAGATGAACAGATAAAGTCGTTTGAAAGGTCTGGGGGCCAAAGTGCCCGTGCTAGCTAGCTACATTGTGGCCATTGACTGGGGGAACGGGCAGCAAACACACGCTTACTTACCTTGGGTCGTCCGACCGACCGACAAAGTCAAGGACTGACCGATTTCCGACTGCGGCTACCTCTTCATCTGTTCGTCAGTAGATTGTCTATGAACAGCTTTCGGCTGTAGGTGTCTGTAGTATGTCAGCTGTTAAACTACGTACATCATGGCCTGAGTGGTTATTGTGATACGTATCTAATCTCGGCAGTGTGATTCCATCTTTTAATCCCCTGTTCTAAAATTATAATCGAATGGCAATTCAACTGATTCCCTCTCTGTCTTTGTCTCTCTCTTTCTAGAAATTCAGTTCTGGGATAGAAAAGTTTGTTTTTTTTGTAGATCACAGTTCCCCGTGTATCTGTTTCAGAACAACACAGACACACAAATTGTAGAGGTGAGATCTCCAACAGATAACAACCTTTGCTCTGAATGTACACTTGGGAAAAACTGGATATGGGGGTCGAGGTGGTCAGGGCATGACCATACCTTTATAAATTTACAGTCTGATTGTCAGCTGTCAGACTGCCAGAAAATGCTAAAAGTCAGTGAGAGGTAAGGGGGAGGACTGGGCGAACAAAGAGATACCAAAACATGTCACCTATGTTTGCAGTGTGTTGGCTGTGAGACTAGTTACATCACTGGCCTGAGTGGTTCCATGTGGTATGTGTCTGGTCTCAGCAGGGTGGTTCCCATCCACACAATTCCCATTCTCATGAATGACAATACTACCAATACCCTCTTTGTCTCTGCCTAGATGAAGATTTATTGTTTTCAATTCTGAATTCTCTGTGTGTCTGTCTTAGAACAGTACGCATACGCAGAAATAGTGGTGGGTGAGGTCTTCAACAGAGGTTACAGTTTTTGCTCAGAATGTACGCAGAGGAAAACTATTGAGGAACTGGGGATCAAGGGGCAGGGGGGGGACCAGGGGAGGGAGGGGGTGGTGGGGGTGAGGGGGGCATGACCATGCCTGTGTAAACTTAATAATTTGGGTGTCAGCACTCATACTGCCTGAAATTGTTACGAGGCGATGAGAGGATGGACTGGAAACAAGGCAAACAAAGAGGTACCCGAAACATGTCATCCATAGTCTACCACCACCACCACCACCACCACCACAGAAAAGTGTGTACAGCCACAGACCAGGACGACACGAGGAAGACTGCTGCCGGGCAGACAGAAGACGGGAGATGGGGGAGATGAACAGATAAAGTCGTTTGAAAGGTCTGGGGGCCAAAGTGCCCGCGCTAGCTACATTGTGGCCATTGACTGGGGGAACGGGCAGCAAACACATACTTACTTACCTTGGGTCGTCCGACCGACCGACAAAGTCAAGGACTGACCGATTTCCGACTGCGGCTACCTCTTCATCTGTTCGTCAGTAGATTGTCTATGAACAGCTTTCGGCTGTAGCTGTCTGTAGTATGTCAGCTGTTAAACTACGTACATCATGGCCTGAGTGGTTATTGTGATACGTATCTAATCTCGGCAGTGTGATTCCATCTTTTAATCCCCTGTTCTAAAATTATAATCGAATGGCAATTCAACTGATTCCCTCTCTGTCTTTGTCTCTCTCTTTCTAGAAATTCAGTTCTGGGATAGAAAAGTTGTTTTTTTTTTGTAGATCACAGTTCCCCGTGTATCTGTTTCAGAACAACACAGACACACAAATTGTAGAGGTGAGATCTCCAACAGATAACAACCTTTGCTCTGAATGTACACTTGGGAAAAACTGGATATGGGGGTCGAGGTGGTCAGGGCATGACCATACCTTTATAAATTTACAGTCTGATTGTCAGCTGTCAGACTGCCAGAAAATGCTAAAAGTCAGTGAGAGGTAAGGGGGAGGACTGGGCGAACAAAGAGATACCAAAACATGTCACCTATGTTTGCAGTGTGTTGGCTGTGAGACTAGTTACATCACTGGCCTGAGTGGTTCCATGTGGTATGTGTCTGGTCTCAGCAGGGTGGTTCCTATCCACACAATTCCTATTCTCATGAATGACAATACTACCAGTACCCTCTTTGTCTCTGCCTAGATGAAGATTTATTGTTTTCAATTCTGAATTCTCTGTGTGTCTGTCTTAGAACAGTACGCATACGCAGAAATAGTGGTGGGTGAGGTCTTCAACAGAGGTTACAGTTTTTGCTCAGAATGTACGCAGAGGAAAACTATTGAGGAACTGGGGATCAAGGGGCGGGGTGGGGGGGGGACCAGGGGAGGGAGGGGGTGGTGGGGGTGAGGGGGGCATGACCATGCCTGTGTAAACTTAATAATCTGGGTGTCAGCACTCATACTGCCTGAAATTGTTACGAGGCGATGAGAGGATGGACTGGGGACAGGGCAAACAAAGAGGTACCCGAAACATGTCATCCATAGTCTACCACCAACACCACCACCACCACCATAGAAAAGTGTGTACAGCCACAGACCAGGACGACACGAGGAAGACTGCTGCCGGGAAGACAGAAGATGGGAGATGGGGGAGATGAACAGATAAAGTCGTTTGAAAGGTCTGGGGGCCAAAGTGCCCGTGCTAGCTAGCTACATTGTGGCCATTGACTGGGGGAACGGGCAGCAAACACATACTTACTTACCTTGGGTCGTCCGACCGACCGACAAAGTCAAGGACTGACCGATTTCCGACTGCGGCTACCTCTTCCTCTGTTCGTCAGTAGATTGTCTATGAACAGCTTTCGGCTGTAGGTGTCTGTAGTATGTCAGCTGTTAACTACGTACATCATGGCCTGAGTGGTTATTGTGATACGTATCTAATCTCGGCAGTGTGATTCCATCTTTTGATCCCCTGTTCTAAAATTATAATCGAATGGCAATTCAACTGATTCCCTCTCTGTCTTTGTCTCTCTCTTTCTAGAAATTCAGTTCTGGGATAGAAAAGATTTTTTTTTTTGTAGATCACAGTTCCCCGTGTATCTGTTTCAGAACAACACAGACACACAAATTGTAGAGGTGAGATCTCCAACAGATAACAACCTTTGCTCTGAATGTACACTTGGGAAAAACTGGATATGGGGGTCGAGGTGGTCAGGGCATGACCATACCTTTATAAATTTACAGTCTGATTGTCAGCTGTCAGACTGCCAGAAAATGCTAAAAGTCAGTGAGAGGTAAGGGGGAGGACTGGGCGAACAAAGAGATACCAAAACATGTCACCTATGTTTGCAGTGTGTTGGCTGTGAGACTAGTTACATCACTGGCCTGAGTGGTTCCATGTGGTATGTGTCTGGTCTCAGCAGGGTGGTTCCTATCCACACAATTCCTATTCTCATGAATGACAATACTACCAGTACCCTCTTTGTCTCTGCCTAGATGAAGATTTATTGTTTTCAATTCTGAATTCTCTGTGTGTCTGTCTTAGAACAGTACGCATACGCAGAAATAGTGGTGGGTGAGGTCTTCAACAGAGGTTACAGTTTTTGCTCAGAATGTACGCAGAGGAAAACTATTGAGGAACTGGGGATCAAGGGGCGGGGTGGGGGGGGGACCAGGGGAGGGAGGGGGTGGTGGGGGTGAGGGGGGCATGACCATGCCTGTGTAAACTTAATAATCTGGGTGTCAGCACTCATACTGCCTGAAATTGTTACGAGGCGATGAGAGGATGGACTGGGGACAGGGCAAACAAAGAGGTACCCGAAACATGTCATCCATAGTCTACCACCAACACCACCACCACCACCACAGAAAAGTGTGTACAGCCACAGACCAGGACGACATGAGGAAGACTGCTGCCGGGCAGACAGAAGGGGGGAGATGGGGGAGATGAACAGATAAAGTCGTTTGAAAGGTCTGGGGGCCAAAGTGCCCGTGCTAGCTAGCTACATTGTGGCCATTGACTGGGGGAACGGGCAGCAAACACACACTTACTTACCTTGGGTCGTCCGACCGACCGACAAAGTCAAGGACTGACCGATTTCCGTCTGCGGCTGCCTCTTCAGCTGTACGTCAGTAGACTGACGGCTGTGAACAGCTTTCGGCTGTAGCTGTCTGCAGTCTGTCGGCTGTTAAAACCAACCACGTACGTCATGGCCGTAGTGGTTTCATGTGAAATGTGTCTGGTCTCAACAGGGTGGATTCCGTCCCCTTGATTCCTGTTTTCAAGTGGTAATGGAATGACAGCTGACTCGATGCTCTATCCGTGTCTGTCTCTCTCTAATCCTGGTGTAAAAAAAAACGTTTTGAGTTCTGAATTCTGAGTTCTGTCATGAAGCAATAAATTATTGTTGTTTTTGTTTTTTTCTTTTAGTCCTATATATGTCTGTATCTATGCCTGTTCATGTCTGTGTCCGCGTCTTTGTGTCTGTATTTTTGTGTCTCTGTGTATGTAACTTTTTGTCTGTCAGTATTTGATTTAATTCAATAGTCTTTGATGGTTCAACAGTCCACATGATTACAGTGCAAACAAAAGACAAAAGAGCATCAACAAGCTTAAAGCTGATACTGTGTTCAACAACGTTGCACTTCAATTTTAACATGACGGCTGAGGAACCATATCAATTGTATCAAATAGCATTCGTAAACAGTAAGTAATGAAATATTGAAATAAGACAAATAGACAAATGAATACATAATATAGTAAAATAATGCTGATATCAATATTAACATGAGATTAAATTTCTGTATTTGTGTCTGTGTCAGTGTCAACACCTGTGTGTCCGTGTTTCTTTCTCTGTTTCACTGTCTGTCTGTCTGTATGTATGTATGTACGTCTCTCTCTCTCTCTCTCTCTCTCTCTCTCTCTCTCTCTCTCTCTCGTTTATCCCCTCAGTTCGCAATAATCTTATTTTGTAATCCTGATCCCTTTCTTTGTAATTTTACCTGATTGAAGCCTTTCAGTTTCAGTTTCAGTAGCTCATGGAGGCGTCACTGCCAAGCAGATGCCTGACCAGCAGCGTAACCCAACGCGCTTCGTCAGGCCTTGGGGGGGAAAAAGTAAATAAATAATGGATAAATACATAAAAAAGAACTACTACTACTAATAATAATATGTATAAGGCGCAAAACCTTGATGAAGTCAACTATAAGTAATGATAATAATAATAATAATAATAATAATAATAAAAGAAAGCAAATTAAAAGAAGCACAATCATGAAGTAATTTTCCATCTACATGCTATGACTGAATTTCAAGTATTTGACGACGCGTACCTTTGATCGGCTGTCCGACGGGCGCAATAGCCGAGTGGTTAAAGCGTTGGACTTTCAATCTGAGGGTCCCGGGTTCGAATCACGGTGACGGCGCCTGGTGGGTAAAGGGTGGAGATTTTTTCCGATCTCCCAGGTCAACATATGTGCAGACCTGCTAGTGCCTGAACCCCCTTCGTGTGTATACGCAAGCAGAAGATCAAATACGCACGTTAAAGATCCTGTAATCCATGTCAGCGTTCGGTGGGTTATGGAAACAAGAACATACCCAGCATGCACACCCCCGAAAGCGGAGTATGGCTGCCTACATGGCGGGTTAAAAACGGTCATACACGTAAAAGCCCACTCGCGCATATACGAGTGAACGTGGGAGTTGCAGCCCACGAACACAGAAGAAGAAGAAGAAGAAGAAGAAGAAGATCGGCTGTCCTCATCGGACTTGATCACAAATCCCTGCTTGGCAGTTTTCTTCTTCGGGTTTCCCTCACTACAAGAAAATGGGTCAAGGCCTTTCTTTCAAAATACAATGAATTGGTGTCGTTAGGGTGCAGTCCTCTGTCTCTCTCTCTCTTTACTTATTTTATCACGCTTTATATTTTCATTTGAAATTTCTCTTGTTTATTCTGGTCTCCTTTTTCCTTCGTTTTTTGTCTTCAAGGGCTGGATGAACACAAGTGTACATTTTTAAACATCTGTAACCCGCAGAAAATAGATATATCATTCATTATCTCTGTCTATCTCTCTCTCCTCTCTCTACCGTCGGTGAAAAAATGTAATTTTTTTTTCCTTTTTCCTTTGTTTAATGATAAGACCAAATATGATCTGCTTGTTACCGATTCTGTCAAAACAAAGCAGGGAAAAACAAACAAACAAACAAACAAACAAAAAACATACTTGGAGATGACGGAAGTTGTGATGAAAACCCCGCGTTTGCAGAAACAGTCTTTCATCATTTTTACTCCCTGTTTTTTTGTGTGTGTGTGTCTTTGATGCTTGAAAAAAACAAAACAAAACAAAACAAAAAAACAACAACAACAACAAAAAAACGTTGTTGATGTTGATGACGTTGTTCTCCTCCTCTCTTTCTTTCTTCTTTGCATTCCTTTTTTTTTTCTTTCTTCTTCTCCTACTCCTTCTCCTCCTCCTTCTCCTCCTCCTTCTCTTCTCTCTCTCTTAATTCCATCACTGACTGAAATCACCAATCACCTTTTTGTCTTAAGCGTCTACCCAAACTCCGCCCCCCCCCCCCCCCCACACCCCCCAACCCCAGGCCCCCCACTCCCATCCCCATCCCCCAAATCCACCCTACAACCCGCCTCATCATTTTTTTTTTCTCCCCCCCCCCACTCCCACCCACCACGACACTCCCACCCCGTCCTTCCACCCTTGGACTGGCCACCACCACCACCACCACCACTATTGCTCTTTATCAACCCTCCTCCACCCCTCCGCCTCATCATTTCTCCTTCTTCTCCCCCCACCCCTTCCCCTCCCCCTTCGACCCTTGGACTTGCCACCACCACCACCACCACCACCATTGCTCTTTATCAACCCCCCCCCAACCCCACTACACACTCTCCCTCTTCCCCTCCCCCCCCCCCCTCCCGCCCCTCCCACCCTCTTTTCTCCTCTGGCAGTCCTTCTCTGGGTAATCGTCGACGGAGAGAGGAAGTGACGTGTGTGGGCACGGAAGGATAATAGAAAAATGATTGCGTCTTTTCCGGATTGCGGCCCTTGGACCTGTCTCTGCTGATTAGGGGAGAGAGAGAGAGAGAGAGAGGGGGGGGGGAGTGCGGGGTAGGGGTGTGTGTGTGTGTGTGTGTGTGTGTGTGTGTCTGTGTGTGAAAGAGAGAGATTGAGATAGAGCCTCCGTGTGTGTGTGTGTGTTTGTGTCTGTGTATGTGAGTGAGAGAGAGACAGAGACAGAGAAAGACAGAGTCCGTGTGTGTGACTGAGACAAAATGTGTGTGTGTGTGTGTGTGTGTGTGTGTGTGTGTGTGTGTGTGTGTGCGCGTGAAGGCTCGTGCGTGCTCGTGTTCGTGTGAGTTTCGCCCGGTTTGTTCTAATTTTGACAACTCCACTCCTTTTCCTTTCTTTCAAGAGTAATTTCAAACGGTTTTTGCTGGAGGTGTTTGAATGCCCTCGGAGATTTCACCTGCTCGTGGTATTGACTCTCCCTGCGGACCCATGATGGCCGCAATGGTTAATGAGGCTTTAATCTTGCAAATGTGCGCGCATGCTCGTTCAGTCGTAAGCACGCACACACTAACACACACACACACACACACACACACACACACACACACACACACACACACACACACACACGCACGCACACAGACATAATACTACACACATAATAACACGTACACATGAACACACACAGTACAACACAAATCCAACACATGCACCCACTCGCACGCACACGGACACGAAAATACACTATACCGGACACACACACACACACACACACACACACACACACACACACACACACACACACACACACACAACCACACACAACACATGCACATAAGCACACGCACACACACACACACACACACACACACACACACACACACACACACACACACACACACACACACACACACACACACTAGCACCCCACTCCCCATCCCCGCCCCGACACACACACACACACACACACACACACACACACACACACAACACATGCACATAAGCACACGCACACACATGCACACACACACACACACACACACTAGCACCCCACTCCCCAACCCCGCCCCGACACGCACACACACACACACACACACACACACACACACACACACACACACACACAGAGCGACACTCATGCAACGAAGCCGGAGAGTTGGCATTCGCAAGAATATGTGTCAGTGGAAATGATAATTCACAACCCTCCGATTGTGAGAACAATCTTTTATTTAATCCCATTGGTGGTTTTCTCTTGCTCACCCTCCTCACCGGCACTCCCTCCACACGCCTTAATCCCCCCGCCCCCCCCCCCCCCCCCCCACACACACACCCCGCAGCTCCACTATCTCTCGTTCAGCCCTCAGAATAGTCTGTATTTCTTTCTTTTTTTTTTTTATCACAACAGATTTATGTGTGTGAAATTCGCGGCTGAGAGCGCCGCCACCCATTTTTTTTTTTTTTTTCCCCCTGCGTGCAGTTTTATTTGTTTTTCCTATCGAAGTGGATTTTTCTACAGAATTTTGCCAGGAACAACTCTTTTGTTGCCGTGGGTTCTTTTACGTGCGCTAAGTACATGCTGCACACGGGACCTCGGTTTATCGTCTCATCCGAATGACTAGCGTCCAGACCACCACTCAAGGTCTAGTGGATAGGGGGGAGAAAATATCGGCGGCTG
>NC_134886.1:5690567-5700567 GCF_041734735.1 Babylonia areolata
CTACCCTAACACATACGCACACATAGGCAGGCACAAACTTACATAAACACACGCACACACAATACACATTCATATACATGCATGTAGTTATGTACACATACATATGTATACACACATAGTCAAGCACAGCTAACGCAAAGGAAGTGGACCTGCCACAATTGAACTAGAAGTAGAAGAAGAAGAATGAATGAAAGAATGAAAAAACAAAGAGGAGAAGAACAGCATAAATGACAAACAGCGATGTTTTGGACCACGTGGGTGACTGATGAAGTGAGAGCATAGGTTGGGAAGAAGGCGGTTGTGGTGGCAGTAGGCTAGTGGTGGGCCATTCCTGGAGACGTCTTATTGTTTTAGTGGGTGAGGGGGTGATTGCTGGTAGTCTGGGAAGGAGGGTGTTTGATGAGGTGTTAGGGTTAGGAAGGGGAAGGGGGATGTGGGTGGTGGTTAAAAGATGTTGAGCGCCTGAAGTAGAGGTGGCGTGGTTTGGTGGGAATGGAGATATTTGATTAGGGGTGGGGTGGTTGGGTGGGAATAAGGGGGTACTTAAATAGGGATGGGTGGTTTGGTGGGAATGAAGGCATTAGATTAGGGTTTGGGTGGGTGGTGGGGGTAGGGGTATTTAATAAGGGTGGGTTGAATGGTTGGTGGGATTGGCGTGTTTGAGTAGGGGTGTGGTGTTTAGAGGTAAAGGAGGGTATTTGAAAAGATATGAGGTGGTTTAGTGGGAAAGGGGGGTATTTAATTATGGGTGGGTGGTTGGTGGGGAAGGGGCTAGTTGGTTAGGGATAGGGTGGTTTGGTGGGAAAAGGGGGTGGGGGTGGGGGGGTTAATTAGGGGTATGGTGGTTTGGTGGGATCGGATGTATTTTGATCAGGGGTGGGGAAAGGGGAGAGAGAGGTAAAGTTATAAAAAAAAGTAACTACCTTGAAGATGTTATAGTGTGCCGTCAGTGTCACCTTCACCATCCCCACCCTGTCCCCTTCCCTCCCCATCCCTTCACCCACCCTCCCTTTCTCCCTTTTCTTATCCCCCTCCCCTCCACCCCCTCCAGTCCAAAGTCAAGCCTTTGAGGACCACGGCGACACTGTCCCAAACCCCTGCTCTCCCCCTCCCCACTCCCCACCCACCTCCCCGACCCTCCGTCTTGGTCGGCGGCTTTGTCACTTGCCGTAGTGATGGCATAATCGGCTGACCAGCACGGCATGGTCATACGCCACAGGCACAACTTAAACAATTGCAGGATTGTTTTCCCCCGTGTGGCGGCCTGTCTTTCAAGTCATTCCCCATCTCCCCTTTCACAGTTTCAGTTTCAGCAGCTCAAGGAGGCGTCACTGCGTTCGGACAAATCCATATACGCTACACCACATCTGCCAAGCAGATGCCTGACCAGCAGCGTAACCCAACGCGCTTAGTCAGGCCTTGAGAAAGGAATGCCAACAGCACCCGGTGTTCCCAGGCGGTCACCCATCCAAGTACTAACCGGGCCCGACGTTGCTTAACTTCGGTGATCGGACGAGAACCGGTGTTTTCAACGTGGTATTGCCGTTGGCCTTTCACAGACACAGCTGAGGTAGATGGCAGGACTTCGGAATGTAAGCTAGGGAGAGTTCACGCTAAATCTATCCTCGACCAGGGCGGCATGATGCTCTGATGTTGTCTCTTCCTCCCCCTTCCCCCCCTTCCCTTACCTCTCCTCCCTCCACTTTGTGACGTAGTATGTTAAACTTGTCGTCACAGAATGTGTATTGAAACGGGCTTTATGAGTGTGTAGCCGTGTACCGAATAGTTATTCAAGGGTACGGCACAAAAGTCTTAACTAAATATGATTAATTGAAAGGACAGACCAGAAGATCGCGTGCACAGGCCAGGAACATATAGAGGCCAGTCACGAATGGGTTTTTCTGTTGTTTTATTTACAATAGTTATTAGATGAGAAGAAAACCTAAGAGAAGAGAAGAGAAGAGAAGAACTAAGAGAAGAAGACAGTGCAGCGATACGTAGCGAGGTGTCAACCGTTGTGAGAACACACACGACACACACTCATCCTGTTGGCGACGCCACTTTTGTAGCCATGTACCGAGCAGTTTTGGAGCAAGCATAGCGCGCTTGGTCACAAGTGAATCAGATCAAACTGTGGAATTGGACGAATCAGGATGGGTCAGTGAGTGTGTCAAGTCATTCACATAGCGTCACTAGGACCAGCCAAGACTGGTTACTTCAGTTCGACCAGTTGGGGGAGTGAGTGTTGTAGCGTGCCTTAGTATGCACAGTATGTTGTGGGAAGGAATAAAACCAGTCAGCACAGCTAGTCCCTTTGAAGACCACAGCCACGAACAACTTGACCTTCAGGGCTTATTGCCGATAGGTCGTTAAACTCAACTCCACCTAGATCTTTCGACTACACCTCCAATACCCAACGGACCACCGTACATAGTCTTTCTGTCTTTGGGTGTGTGTCTGTTTGTCTGTCTCTCTGTCTGTCTGTACATCTCTCGTCTCGCTTTCTGTACCTTCTCTTTGTTGTCTCCTTCTTATGTTCCGTTCTCCGTAACGTAACGTTCAGATGGAAACAAGGTTCCCATGCCAGTCGTCCACGTGCAGCTGTTCACAAAGTTTTCCACTTGTACAAAAGTCCAACTACGCCACTTCAAAACCGCTGTCACGTCTTTCCATTCCGTTGAGAACAGTTGGTTGGCAATGCACCACCTGCTCACAGCACATGAGAGAGAGAGAGAGAGAGAGAGAGAGAGAGAGAGAGACGAAACGAAATGAATTTTTATTTAACGAGGGTAGTGGAGTAAGCACAGCTGCTTTTTTAAAAAAAAATTTTTTTACATCCAACCCTCAAGGGAAAAGAAAACAAAAAAGGCAACACACACACACACACACACACACAATTACATATGAAAATAAAAGGCATAAATGAAAGCATGCACATTACCTAATTAAGCACGACACGACAGACTATCATTGGAAAGATCAAATCACTAAGGGTGGGGGGAGGGACCAGCCGCCGTGGCGAAGTGGTTAGCGTCGCGGACTGACGGCTGGGAGGACGCGGGTTCGAATCCCAGCGGAGGTGGGTTTTTCGGCCCGTGGCCGGCTCCTACCCAGAGTTGAGTGTGCTGTGGGCTTAAATGGGGAGACTGGGACCACACAGTCGAGTGTCATCCGCTTCAAGGATGCGTCTTTGGGTGTGTTGCTCTAATTACCTGACCAACACTGCAAGTGTCTGTATCTCTCGGGCCTGGTTAACGCCGGGATATCATTATGACAGGAAGCGTAGAGTACAGCCTTGTCACGCAGTCCCAAACCAAAATGGACCTCTATAGCAACATCGTCATCATCATCGTCATCCTCCTGCTCCTTCATCGTCATCAATATAAACAAAATAGTCTCAAAGTCTGTGGCCTTTCATGCCCTGCTCTCATGGTGACCTCAGTTTCGATACCCCTCCACTTCCGTGCTTGGGGTGAGTCCTGTCAATGTCGTCAGTGGCGGCAGATTCATGGGGGGCTGTTGTTTGAGGGACGTGGTGGCGGTCTCCACTCTGGGAGGGACGCTCACTCAGTCTGGCTCCGCGACTAAGCCATTATTGTCGTTAGTAGGGGGCTTAGTAGGTGGTGTCCTAAGTACGTTAAAACAGAACAGGCACCACTGAACACCACCGAAGTGACTCAGCAGCAGTGCAGGGTCTCCTCTGGTGTGTGGCCTCCTGGCGACCTAACATCGATGGTTCCCTGTGGACTGCCGACGCTGGAACTGCGACGGACGAACCCGGGTGTGGCTGTGTATGAGGGAATCTAAATGAGCGGCGTGGGAGTAATGCCACTGAAACGGTGCAGATGATGGGGCAGCAAAAAAAAAAAAAAAAAAAAAAAAAAAAAAAAGGGTGGGGGGAGGGGGGGGGGGGGGGCGGAGGAGGAGAGACAGATTGACAGAGATGGGACATGGGTGGTAAATCTATAGCAAACTTCATTTTCGATATTCATAAAATATCACTGACATTGGAACATAATCAGTACATTTTAGGATAAAGAGGTGCCAAGTTTGAGAGATTCATTAGGTATGGTTAGTAAGTTAGATTTGAATTTCTGAAAATTTGATTCCGTTTTTTAAAGTTTCTTGGATATAATTCCATAACCACCCCCCTGAATATGCAATGCTTGATTTACATAAACCTTCCATTTACTACTATCTTTTTATCTCATGTGAGTATCGATAATTATTAAAACTAAACATATTTGTCAGATAGGATGGAGCGTTGCCATGAAGGATTTTGTGCATGAACAGTCCTTTATTGTATAATAGTTTAGCCTTAAGTGGAAGGATGCCTATTTGTTTGTAATCAGATTCTGTCAATGTTGAAGATTTGTCAATGGTAAGTTTTACGGCTCTTTTGTGAATACTAATTAACTGTTTTAGTAAATTATTGCTTGCTGAATCCCAAATAATGGAAGCGTAGTCAATATTGGATTGAATGTATGAGTAAAAGAATAATTTTCTAGCATGTATGGAAAGAACATTTCTCATTTTTTTCAACTGATATAAGCTCGAAGCGATGGTTTTGGTTAGACTTTCTATGTGTTTTTACCAACATAGGTTATTGTCGATTGTTATTCCCAGAACCTTATGATTAGCAACTTCTTCAATTTTTTACATCGGCAACATAAAGGAGAGGTAAATTTTCAGTTAGTTTTTGACGTTTTTGCCCAGTGGTTATCATCTTGAATTTAGTTTTGTTAGGATGAAGAGCCATCTGGTTAAGTTTAGTCCATTTAACAAGAAGTTTAATGTTTTCTTGCATAGTAATAATTATATAAACCTGATGAGCATTAGAATTACTTGTATCTAAAGTTGTGTCGTCAGCAAACATTTCGCAGTGTGTTTTTAAGAATAAAGGTAGATCATTTATGAATAAGGAACATAATAGAGGGCCAAGAGAGAGACAGAGACAGAGGCAGAGAGATGCGAATGTGTGTGCGCGAATGTGTGTGTATGTTTTACTGTAAAAAAAAAAAAAAAAAAAGAAAGACATTTTTCGCAATGTTTCCAGTGAGAGTGCGCGTGCGTCAGCGAATGTGTGTGTATGTTTTACTGTAAAAAAGACATATTTTTTCAATGTTTTCAGTGAGAGTGCGCGTGTGTCTGCGAGAGACAGAGAACGAACTTCTTCTTCTTCTTCTGCGTTCACTCGTATGCACACGAGTGGGCTTTTACGTGTATGACCGTTTTTACCCCGCCATGTAGGCAGCCATACTCCGTTTTCGGGGGTGTGCATGCTGGGTATGTTCTTGTTTCCATAACCCACCGAACGCTGACATGGATTACAGGATCTTTAACGTGCGTATTTGATCTTCTGCTTGCATATACACACGAAGGGGGTTCAGGCACTGGCAGGTCTGCACATATGTTGACTTGGGATATCGTAAAAAATCTCCACCCTTTACCCACCAGGCGCCGTCACCGTGATTCGAACCCGGGACCATCAGATTGACAGTCCAACGCTTTAACCACTCGGCTATTGCGCCCGTCAGAGAACGAACGAGCGAGCGTATCTCCTGAACATGCATGCGTGCACCCTTGCTTTGCATTTATCTTTGTCCCACAGTGTGTGGTTTGTGCAAGAGAGGTTTGACACGAACCTCTGTTGAATGGAATCACCAATCGATGGTCTTGATGACAAGAGGTCACATCAGCCAGAGTTAGCGTGACAGCGACATGGGAGAGAGAGAGAGAGAGAGAGGGGGGGGGGGGGGGGGGGGGGGGAGGGGAGGGGAGGGGGGGAGGAAGGAGGGAGGGAGGGTAGCGTTGCTCTGGCATTGTTCCTGGCTCTTGTTTGTTTACTTTCTGTCGGCAGCGTAACGTGCAAAATAGAACTTCTTCTGTGTTCGTGGGCTGCATCTCCCACGTTCACTCGTATGTACAGGAGTGGGCTTTTTCGTGTAGGACCGTTTTTACCCCGCCATGTAGGCAGCCATACTCCGCTTTCGTGGGGTGTGCATTGCTGGGTATGTTCTTGTTTCCATAACCCACCGAACGCTGACATGGAGTTCATGTGCTGCAGTGTGGTGATTGTTGTGAAGCAGCCCGTATTTCACACAGCGAAAAAATGTATATAACGAAAATTAATACAATACAGTACGATACGATACGATACGATACGATACGATACCATACCATACGATACCATACGATACAATGCGGTGCGATGCGATACGATACAATACAATACAATACAATACATACAATGCAACAATACCATACGATACGATACAATGCAATACAGTAAATACGATGTAACCCGATTCAGTTCGGTACAACACAATACAATGCAATACGATGCCATACAACGAATACGACATAACCCGATACAACGCAATACAACGCATACAATACAATACAATACAATCAATACAACGCAATACAATACAATACAATATACTACAACGCAATAAAATACAATACATTACACCGCAATGCAATACTATGCAATACAACGCAATACAATACAACGCAATACAATACAATACAATACAACGCAATACAATACAATGCAACGCAATACAATACAACACAATACAATGCAATACAATACAATACAATACAACGCAATAAAATACAATACATTACACCGCAATGCAATACTATGCAATACAACGCAATACAATACAATACAACACAATACAATACAACGCAATACAATGCAATACAATACAACGCAATACAACGCAATACAATACAATGCAACGCAATACAATACAATACATTACACCGCAATGCAATACTATGCAATACAACGCAATACAATACAATACAACACAATACAATACAACGCAATGCAATGCAATACAATACAACGCAATACAACGCCATACAATACAATACAACGCAATAAAATACAATACATTACACCGCAATGCAATACTATGCAACACAACGCAATACAATACAATACAACGCAATACAATGCAATACAATACAACGCAATACAACGCAATACAATACAATGCAACGCAATACAATACAACACAATACAATGCAATACAATACAATACAACGCAATAAAATACAATACATTACACCGCAATGCAATACTATGCAATACAACGCAATACAATACAACGCAATACAACGCAATACAATACAATACAACGCAATACAATACAACGCAATACAGCGCAATACAATACAATACAACGCAATACAATACAACGCAATACAATACAACGCAATACAACACAATACAATACAATGCAACGCAATACAATACAACACAATACAACGCAATACAATACAATACAATGCAACGCAATACAATACAACGCAATACAACACAATACAATACAATGCAACGCAATACAATACAATCCGATACAAAAGAGGAACGGGGTTGTGTGACAGAAAAAAAAAAATGTCTCATCAGACCTTGCACCAAACTGAGCCGATGGTTTTCGAATAGAAGTTTAACTTTCGTGGTGTGTTGAATGTTTAAGACAGAAAGCAGTGATTGTATGTAAATCGTTTTTGGTGACCGCCATGTCCACTTTCTTCCGTAGCATATGCCATATGGCATATGTGGATTGATAGCCTAGAGGTAACGCGTCCGCCTAGGACGCGAGAGAATCTGAGCGTGCTGGGTCGAATCACGGCTCACACCGCCGATATTTTCTTCCCCTCCACTAGACCTTGAGTGGTGGTCTGGACGCTAGTCATTCAGATGAGACGATAAACCGAGGTCATGTGTATAGTATGCTCTTAGCGCACGTAAAAGAACCCACGGCGACAAAAGGGTTGTTCCTGGCAAAATTCTGTAGAAAAATCCACTTCGATAGGAAAAACAAATAAAACTGCACGCAGGAAAAAATACAAAAAAAAAATGGGTGGCGCTGTAGTGCAGCGACGCGCTCTCCCTGGGGAGAGCAGCCCGAATTTCACACAGAGAAATCTGTTGTGAAAAAGAAAGAGAAATACAAACACAAACACAAATACAAACCAGGCCTGCCAAACATGCATTCTTGCAGTGCTGGTCAGGAAATGTTGAGCAACACTAAGAATGGTGCGTTATACATGCGAAGCGGATTTCACTCAACGTTGTGGCTCTAACCAGCCATTTCAAGAATAAAAAACATATTCCATTATCTGAGCCCTGTTGGGGCAAAGTAACACACACACACACACACACACACACACACACACACACACACACACACACACACACACACACACACACACACACACACACACACACACACACACACACACTAATTGGGTTGTATTGCTTTATTTATTTATACATTATGTATGTGTGTAGCTAACTTTCTGACGTGACTTGGCACTATTCCAAGGGTACCCTCCTTAAACGTATAATAGCTCAAAGGAATGGAGAACTATGGCGAACGTTGAGTGAATTTAGATGCTTGCCAAATTTGGCTAATTTCTTGGAGCAGAAATGGAAACGAGAGCTGGTTTACGATCTTTATTATTATTTTTTTTATCCCATTCCCGGAGGAAAAAATAGAAACAAACTAAAATGAAGCAAATCAAGAAGTTCATAGCCTATCGCGTGCTAGAGTGGAATTATCCTGCAAATTTCTTTTTTTTTCCATTTTCTTGCACAAGCTTGACGGTCTTGGGATATCCTTCTGTGTCTGTGTTTCATCTTTAGAAATCCTTTCAAATTGTTCATTATATACTTGTGTGAGAAATTGATACCTGCTCTTTATAGTCATTTAGCCATCACAGTGAATAAATGGGGCAAGTTTATGTAAAAAATAAGATTTCACTTTGATAGGAATTGTCAAGCGGAAGGTTCGTCTTCACGGAGTGTGTTAATAAGGGATCATATTTATTTCATCACCACAGTGAGGAAGGAAAAAAAAAAAAAAAAAAAAAAAAATAAATATATATATATATATACATATATATATATATATATATATATATATATATATATATATATATATATATATATATATATATATATATATAAAGGGGGTGGGGTGGGGATGGGGGGATATTAGCGATGAAAATCATTACGAATCTGGATTTGAAGACACTGTTTATTGGTGGTGAATGGACAGACAGACTTACAGTATCGATAATCATCTGCAAAAATAAGTGCTAAAAAGGGTGTGATCTGGCGGAGTGAATAGTATATTTCGGTATTTGATGATGAGCTGACCGGTACGAAACGGCGGGTCTGTGTGTGTGTGTGTGTGTGTGTGTGTGTGTGTGTGTGTGAGAGAGAGAGAGAGAGAGAGAGAGACCTTGCTCGACGTCAAAACATGCAGCAAGGGGTTTCCTTCTTGAAGCCAGTCAGTGCACAACTTTTAAGGGTATTGGGTGGAGGGGTGGGGGGGGGGGGGAGGCGTGGGAGGATAAGGGCAAGACGGAGGCACTCACACCAAACCCATTTTCTCCCTCTGATATATTACATGGGGATGTGAAAAACATTTATGGGAATATGACATTCCGGTAAGGGAAAACAAGAGTAGAAATCTTTTTTTCTTTTTCTTTTTTCTGAAGATGTGCAACCCAACGAAAGTTGCGTTTCCCCTCTGTCTCTCTCTGTCTCTGTCAACCTTATCTGCTGTTAGATATAGACAGGCATCTGAAACGTGTAACGACAAGATTTAGACTAGGTATATCAGAATTGACAGTGCATCACTTTAGATACAGAAGTTTTTGTGCAAATGATTTAGTCTGTCCTTTATGTCATGAAGCCCCCAAAAAACGAGGTGCACTTTGTTCTTTGCTGTCCAGCACTAAAATATGTACGTCAAATATTTATAAAACCTAAGTACTACAAGCATCCCTCTCTGTTCAAGTTGAATTTGTTAATGTCGTCAAGCAATACCAATGACGTACATAATTTTTCGGTATTCTTATATAAGGCATTCAAATTAAGAGAAATTGTTACTTCGTAAAACAGTTATAATGTATTTTTTGTTGTCTGTATATTTACACGGATACAATGCACGGTTTGTTGTCTATATTA
>NC_134886.1:5705567-5708067 GCF_041734735.1 Babylonia areolata
GTGATGTGCTGTCGCTGCTTTCATGTTTCCCTGTTTTTACTTCATGTCCCTAAGTGGCCACGGCCGCGCGCGAGTCGTGAGTGTGGAGGGAGGGTGTGGGGGGAGGGGGTGGCAGGCAGGGGTGGGGGGGGGGGGGGGGGGGTGGGGGGGGGTTGGTTCTCTTGATGACTTCTATCTCCAGGTGCCAGTTGCATTGCTTGGTTCTAACTTTTTGACAGTTACACGTGACTAAATGCCTACGTTGACCGAACTACGCCATTGGTCAGTCCCATACTACACACAGTTAATAGCGGGTTACGACCATATTAGGCTCTTCCGTCCGAGCAATGCAACTGGCTCCAGGTGTTTTTGTATGGTGGAGTGCAAGGAAAGGGGCAGAGGTGGATCATGGTAGGTTTTCGAAGTGACTGTGGATTCTTCCTCCCACGCACCAATCATTGTTAAAAAAAAATGTTAGAAATGTCAACGAAAAATGAAGAGAGGAGACATAAAGAAAGATGACGCTATTGTCAGTAAATTACCGTCAAAAAGTAACATTTTTGTTCAAAGGCCATGCGTTTTGAAAGGGTAACTCTAGTGTCACTGTAAGGGAACGCATTGTTCAAGGTTCATGTACCAAGGCATGTACTTTCACTGTCATAGGGCCTGTTGTTCAAGGGATTCTGAAATTAAAAGCAGATTGTTCCACACGCCTAATGGAAAGTCAGTGTTGTTGAAAGAAGGGATCGCTTTTCCCGACATATGGTTTAAGGGATTCTGAAATTAAAACCAGATTGTCTCATCCACGGAATAGAAAGTTTCCATGTACCGTGGCTTGTACTTTCACTATCCAAGGGCCCTGAAATTAAAAGCAGATTCTCTCACACCACACACCGAATGGAAAATGAGTATTCTTCAAAGACGGGGGTCGATTTTTTTTCAGTCTGGTCCACCCAAAAGAGTGATGCCCAGAACAACCACGCGGCGTCCGCAGACGCGTTGAAGAATTAAAGAGCTAGGAGGCAGACATGCGTAGTTCCAGAATCAGGCCAGACGCATTTGTTTCTCCACACCTCCAGGCTCTGGTCCCGCATTGACATCGGAGCTGTGGCCGTGCGGTAACGTGCCTGACCAGGGGTCGTCATTAATTATGTTCACGGGTTTGAGTCCTGCAGTGGATCGGAATCCCTCCCTGACCACACCACCCCTTCCCCGTCCCAACCCCCGCCACACACACACACACACACACACACACACACACACACACACACACACACACACACAAATACACACATGCCTCCCCTCTTCCCCCACTCTTCCTCTCCCATTACTAGACCACACCACCCCTTTTCCGCCCCCACCCCCGCCACACACACACACACACACACACACACACACACACACACACACAAATACACACACGCCTCCCCTCTTCCCCCACTCCTCTCCCTGTACTAGACTTTGAATGACGGTCTGGATGCTCACCTTTAGGATGACACGAAAAACCGATATCCTCTGTGTAGCATGCGTTTAGCGTACGTAAAAGAACCCTCGGCAACAAAGGAGTTGTTCTTTCTTTTTGTTTTTCTTTTTTTTCTTAATAGAGAAATTCACTTAGATAATAAAACAAATATACATGCAGACAGAACAAAAAAAAAAAAAAAAAAAAAGAAAAAAAGAAGAAAATGTGGCGCTGCACTGTGGCGAGGCACTTTCTCCCAGGGGGGGGGGGGGGGGGGGGGGCAACCCAAATTTTACATAGAAAAATGAACTGTGACATAAAATGTTAGGTAATACAATACTGACAAGACGATGCAATACCATACAATACAATTCAGAGCAGTGCAACACAACGTAACACAACAGAGCATAGTACAGTGGAGTCCAGTGCAGTTCATTGCAATGCAGTGCAATATTTTTTATTTTAATGATAATTCACAGCACAACACAATGCAACACAATAACAATGATAGTGATATAAAACAATTCAACACAATGCAGCGCAACACAGCGCAACGAAACACACTTTAGCCGTTGTCGTGATCAACGTAATACCGTGGGTATAAAACATTTCTCTGAGGAAGTTGTCAACATAAACGATTTCTGTATCACTCCACGCTGCTTCACAAAGGGCTATAGCCTGATAACGAAGAGATGATTCCCATTCGCACAAAATCCAGACCATGCTCAGAAATCATTTCTGCCACCTCGTTATCAGCGTTGATTTTGAGGCTGTTCATTCTCGAAGCTGAAGAAATAAAAACGGTTGATGTGCCGTGACCAGAGTTTTTAAAAACAAATTTGATTTTTTGTTGTTTTGTTTTGTTAACACTTGATGCCGCTCTTTTCTTGTCAGTTTGTTTTTCCTGCATAATCTACGGGACCGATATTCACAGTTGATTTTGAAGGCAATACGGAAGTTATGGGTAATTGTGAACGATCCAGCCGAAGCGACCAGCTCAACGTGTGTACTGTACTGTAAAGATTACATGTCATGCGATAGTCAAACGCAGTTCTTTTG
>NC_134886.1:5713067-5715567 GCF_041734735.1 Babylonia areolata
CGGCAAAAAGAAGCCTGCACAGCTTTTCCTTTATCCATCAATAAAACATACGAGTTGGAATTCCAGTTGTCTCTTATCGAGGTACCTAAGTGGCCCATCAAATATCCTGTCTAAATAGGGTCTTTTGATCCCCTTTCAAGTCGTCGTGGGGAAGCTAGGCAGCTTGCTTGCTGAGAGCAAGGGGTCTCTGGTATGGGACGCATTGTGAAGATCTCATCAGGGAAGAGCAGACTATTAGACTTCTTGAGCGACTCCTGTTGGCCGGGTCCGGCCCTTCCAGGAATGGGTTTTTGTCGTGTGTAGCCCCTCGAGCTCTCTGTCTCTGTCTCTCTGTCTCTATATCTGTCTCTCTCTTTGTGTCTCTGTTTATGTGTGTCTCTGTCTCTCTTCAGTTTATCTGTGTGTGTCTCTCTCTGAATCTGTCTCTCTTTCTCTCTCTTTCTCTCTCCCCTTTCGCTCTCTGTCTGTCTCTGTCTCTATCTCTGTCTCTGTCTCTCTCTGTGTCTCTCTCTGTCTTTCTCTCTCTCTCTCGCGCGCGCGTGCACTCTCTCTGTCTTTCTATCTCTGTCTTTCTATCTCTGTATCTCTCTCTCTCTCGCTCTCTCTCTCTCTCTCTCTCTCTCTCTCTCTCTCGCTCTCTCTCTATTTCCCTTACACTGTCTGTCTGTCTGTCTGTTTTTCTCTCTTTCTCCTTTCGCTCTGCCTGTCTCTCTTCCTCCTTTCGCTCTATGTGTGTGTGTGTGTGTGTGTGTGTGTGTGTGTGTGTGTGTGTGTGTGTGTGTGTGTGTGTGTGTGTGTGTGTGTGTCGTTTCAAAGTGTGCGTGAGTGGAGGATATACGAGGGCTGAATAATGTATCATAAAGAGACATTTCCCTCTGCCTCCGCTTCCTTATCTTTTTGTGTGTCTTTTTTTTTTTCTTTTTTGGTTTCAGTTGCATGCAAGACCATATAGCTCATAAAATCTTCATTCTTTCTTTCTTTTCTTTTCTTTTGCTCTCTTTACCTTCACACCACCTTCACCTATCCCTGTAGTCTTGTGGACCGTTGGGGCGCCACAGGTGATCTGGCAACCAGCATCCTCCAATCCTCTCGGTTTTCTGACCTCCTGACTGTATCGCTCAACCTCAAGCCCGTCGATTCTGGGATGTTGTCCTCTCTTCCTCTGTCTGCCTCTCCCCCCCCCCACCCCCTTGCACTGTGCCCTGCAGGAATGTCTTGGCAAGCCCTGATGATCTCGTGACATGGCCATACCATTAATGTTGAGCTTGCGTCTCTTGACCAAGGTCCTCTTTAGTCTCTTTACCTATCGGGAGTTTTAATGGCATTCTCAGTGTTGAGACTTCCGGTCAAGCTGACTTCGCTTTCCGGTGGACGTGACAGGAGGAAATCATGAACAGTAAGAGGAGTTTTACCTTGAAATTTACCGTTCAGTGATGGTCCCTGGGAGAAATGTCTCCGGCTGAGGTACTCATTTGAGCCGGCGCTTTTGAAAATAATTGTGTTGGGGGGGGAAGACTTAACCTTTAACCTGTGATGTGTGTCTCGAAGTCTTCTTCTTTTTCCTTGTTGTTGTTGTTGCTGTTGTTGTTGTTGTTGTTGTTGTAGTGATTGCTACTGTTGTTGTTCCTGGTGTTGTTGTTGCTGTTGCTGTTTTTCATGTAGTTCTTGCCACTGTTGTTGTTGTTGTTGTTGTTGTTGCTACTGTTGTTGCTGTTGTTGATGTTGTTGTAGTTGTTGCTACTGTTGTTGTTGTTGTTGTTGATCTTCTTCTTGTTCTTGTTCTTGCTCATGTTTTTGTTTTTGTTCTTCTTGTTCTTGTTCTCCTTCTCTTTCTTCTTCTTCTTCTTCTCCTTCTCCTCTCTCTCTCATCTCTCTTCCACCAACTCACCTTCCTCTTCGCCCTCCTCTTTATTCTGATTTCCCAGCCGTCTCTCCCAACCCCACTTCTGTTTAATTTTGCTTCGTGCTCGTCTTTTGAAAGTGGACGTTTTGGGACAGGGACACGGCTTGATTAACTCGGAAGGAAGTCAGTCAATAAAATGGAAGGTGAGAGAGAGAATGAGAAAGGAATATGCATGTCCGATAGAAAAACAACAACAACAACAACAACAACAAAAACAAAATAAAGTCACCAAAATATAACAACAGTGATAAGGAAAAAACAAATACACGAGCTAAAAACCAGAGAGACGTAGACTAACAGAAATAAAGAAACAGAGAGAAAGAGAAAGAAAGAGAGAGAGAGAGAGAGAGAGAGAGAGAGAGAGAGAGAGAGAGAGAGAGGATCGCAGGCAGGCAAAGACAAGCAGACAGACGGACATTCGGCTGTGTTGAAGGAGGACCACGTTGTGAACTTGTTGAAGGTAAATTGGGTGGTAAGGGATCGATGGACAGAGAGAAGGGGAGAGAGGGGGTGGAGACAGAGACAGACAGACAAACAGACAGAGAGGAGAGAGAGAGAGAGAGAGAGAGAGAGAGAGAGAGAGAGAGAGAGAGAGAG
>NC_134886.1:5725567-5728067 GCF_041734735.1 Babylonia areolata
GGTGGGTAAAGGGTGGAGATTTTTACGATCTCCCAAGTCAACATATGTGCAGACCTGCTAGTGCCTGAACCCCCTTCGTGTGTATATGCAAGCAGAAGATCAAATACGCACGTTAAAGATCCTGTAATCCATGTCAGCGTTCGGTGGGTTATGGAAACAAGAACATACCCAGCATGCACACCCCCGAAAACGGAGTATGGCTGCCTACATGGCGGGGTAAAAACGGTCATACACGTAAAAGCCCACTCGTGTGCATACGAGTGAACGCAGAAGAAGAAGAAGGAGGAAAGAGGATCGTTCTCTCTACAGAGTACTCCCGTCTCTCGGCTTCCAAGACTTAGCATTAATAATTGATTCTGGTCGGGGGTGCTCCGGTACCGTTCATCTTTTCTGACTGTGTGAAAGGATTGTGTCTCCTCCTTTCCCTGCGTGGTCAAGACCACTGATTTTGGCGTGATCTCATTAGGTACTGCTTATCTTTCCGCAATGCCTTGAGAGTGCTGTAGTACTACTACTTGGTGAAATAAATTGTTTATATATAACGTAGTCTTGTACTGTTGAAGGATTATGGTTGATGCAGATCCTGAAATGAACCTTTTTTATTTATTTATTTTTTTTTTAGGTCTTTTCAGATGACAGATTTTGCGTCACGTACAAAAAAGCCGCGTGAAAAAAAAGCCTTAAATTCAATTCAGCATCGTAAAAATTGATAACTCATCTTCTGTTTTCGCAATCAGCTTCAGCGAAAATTCGGTCATACCTGAAGAGTTGCCTGGTCATCGACATGACAGACCTGATTTATTTTTTTCAACCTAAGAGCCGCGTGGTTTTAAGACAATTAATTTTTTTTTCTTTATCATTCACAATTGTTTTCAGAAGACTTTAATCGATCGAAAACCATCGTAGCATCGTGCAGACACAGAGAAAACACTATTGTTATGATTCTCAATGTGTGAGGTCACCAAATTGTTAGCATTATATAACATTACAATTATTAAAGGGTTCTCAAGATTAATGAGTTTTAAGTATTAGGATCTGTCCGCTCTCCACCCAGGATTCACTGTTTCGAAACTTTGTCGAACAAAATATTCGAAGAAAATGGTCGTTAGAATTAACCCTTTCACCGCCAAGCTCGCATTTATGCACAGGCGTGGTAGAGGACCCATGTCACTGAAAGGTGACCATTCCTTAGTCTGTTATCCAGAAACCTACTGCTCTTAATGTTCGGTGGTAGGATAGGCCATATTTTCTATACACCGCAAGGGGGGGGGATCCCCAGTTATTCTTAGCCACTGTCTTTTCTGTGTTTATACCACCAGGGAATTTTGTACTCTAAGTTGACTGGCGTTGAAAGGGTTAACACAGGTTGTCATTAACCCCCTTCCCCTCATGTTTGCGTTTCATAAGTAGTAATGGCGAGGACGGAGTGTGGAGGATAGTGAAGGCTAGCCAGGAACGCTACCACCCACGCCACGCCCACCTTCCTTCCCTCCCCCCCACCCCCCAAGAGCTTGATTAAACAAAAGGCTCACTTGTGATGAATTAAGTCCCCTAGCATTAATTACAGAGTAATTTCCCTTTTTTTTACTCTCTGCACCAAAGGGATTGCAAAATAAATAAAAATTCCATGCTTAGGAAAAGAAGTTCCTGTTTGAACAAAAAATGATGATAATGTCTCCTCTTGTTGTTGTGTCAGAATAAGAGGTCAGAGTGCCAAGTTTAGAGAATAGAAAAAATATAAATATAACAGTAAATGCAGTTTGCATATAATTAGGCTTTTTTTATTTTTTATTTTTTGTGCCCATCCCAGAGATGCAATATTGTTTTAAACAAGAGGACTAGAAAGAACTGAATATTTCCTACTTTTATGCCAAATTTGGTGTCAACTGACAAAGTATTTGCAGAGAAAATGTCAATGTTAAAGTTTACCACGGACACACACACACACACACACACACACACACACACAGACAACCGAACACCGGGTTAGAACATAGACTCACTTTGTCTACACAATTGAGTCAAAAAGTGGCCTCAGAGTACACGCCAGCAAGAGGGTGGTGGGTGTTGGAGGGGGTTTGGGGGGTTGTATTTTGAGGATTTTATACCGGAATTAGATGGTTGTCCCCCCCCACCCACCCCCGCCTCCATCCCACACACGCCCTCGCTCAAGGTATGGGGGGCTTGGTTGGGTGGGATCAGCGGAAACGTCACATGGCAGACGCACAGATCTTAAGCATAAGCCCTAGGCGTTTACAAAATGAAAAACGTACATATCCCCCCCCCCCCACACACACACACAGCCATCCCCCCTCCCCCCCCCCTATAAAATGAACATAAGATACAAAATATTGATAAAATCTCACACACACGCACGCGCGCGCGCACACACACACACACACACACACATGTTCGCGCACGCACACACACGTCATAGTAAAAAAAAAAGATAATACACAATATGAAAATGCAACCTACAAATTATCTCTGTCTCTCTGTC